>NC_084994.1:23921217-24076217 GCF_963854185.1 Sardina pilchardus | reverse complement strand
CTCTGTCTCGGTTAAAGGCCCCCTAACCAAGCATAGGCACCTCTGTCTCGGTTAAAGGCCCCCTAACCAAACGTAAGTACCTCTGTCTCCGTTAAAGGCCCCCTAACCAAACGTAGGCACCTCTGTCTCGGTTAAAGGCCTCCAAACCAAACGTAAGTACCTCTGTCTCAGTTAAAGGCCTCCTAACCAAACGTAAGTACCTCTGTCTCGGTTAAAGGCCCCCTAACCAAACGTACTGTAGGTGCCTCTGTCTAGGTTAAAGGCCTCCTAACCAAACGTAGGCACCTCTGTCTCAGTTAAAGGCCTCCTAACCAAACATAGGCACTTCTGTCTCGGTTAAAGGCCTCCTACCCAAACGTAGGTGCCTCTGTCTCGGTTAAAGGCCTCCAAACCAAACATGGTCATTGATTAATTTCTGCGTGTGAATCCATGTGCATTACGTGCCCTTTGTCAACATTTCGGTGTTTTTTCTGGGGGAAACCAAGAAAAACATAGACTACACCTGTAAGTCTGTTTCTCATCTGTTAAACACAATAAAAATGAAAACAATAAAAATCAAATGTGGGCTAAGAGCATCAATGAGAACATACGATTTCAAGACTGACAGCCTTGCTCAAATGTCCTTCCTATTAGCATTAACAAAAGCATCTGTTACATTTTGTACATGAAGCTGAAACTGTGAAAAACTGGATAACAAAATCAGACTGGAAGCAAAACAGTGTGCAGTGGTCTTAGTCACATTCACATGCACCCACACGTGCGCACGCGCACACACACACACACACACACACACACACACACACACACACCGGTCCATTCTGCATCACATCAACTGCATGAGTAACCAGGGAGACCCCAAGGAAGCTCAGCTGGGAGAGTGAGTGTGTGTGTGTGTGTGTGACCAACACACTGCACGCTCTTTTAGTTCCAGTTTGATTTTTCAAGTTATTGTGTGTGTGTGTGTGTGTGTGTGAGAGTGAATGTAGATGGGCTTTTTTGTCTTCTTTTGCTTTGTGGGAACCTCATAGGATAAGTATGCATGCATTTGTGTGTGTGTGTGTGTGTGTGTGTGTGTGTGTGTATGTGTGTACATGCAGATGTGTACTCTTTGTGTTGTACTGCTTGGGGACTGGCTCAAATACCACACACTCTTGACCTGCCATTATAGAGAAAGAGAGAGAGAGAGAGAGGGAGAGAGGGAGAGAGAGAGAGAGAGAGTGAGAGAAATAGAAAGAGAAAGAGAGAGAGAAAGACAGGGAGAGAGTGAGAAAGAGCGAGAGACAGAGAGAGAGAGAGAGAGAGAAAGAGAAAGAGAGAGCGAGACAGGGAGAGAGAGAAAGAGAGAGAGAGAGGGAAAGAGCAAGAGAGAGAGAGAGAGAGAGAGAGATAGTAGCACTGACATTACCCCCCCATACTGTGGTTTCCCACGGTGACCCACATTCCAGCAAGTGCTGCTCAAGACAGCAGGGATAATCCAGCAAATTAACGGTCCACCTTCACACACACACACACACACACGCTACATACAGACATACACACACACACACACACACACACACACACACACACACAAAGTAATATCAAGAAATACTGTACACATACCACACACAGACAGACACACTTTCTCAAAAATCACACACACACACACACACACACACACACACACTACATACAGACATACACACACACACACACACACACACACACACACACACACACACACACACACACACTTTTAGGTCCACTGTGCTAGTGTTCTGTAGTTGTTTGATAACCTCAATGCAGTCACAACCTCAACATCAACATAGAAACCTACTGTATGTACACGCACACACACACACACACACACACACACACACACACACACAGAGATAACCTCAATGCAGTCACAACCTCAAGGCTAAGAATGAAGTTGAAACTCTAATGTGTGGCAACACAGCTCATTTTAATTTCTCTTTCTTTCTTTCTCTCTGTCTGTCTCTTTCTTTATCTCTTACTTTCTCCCTGTCTGTCTGTCTCTTTATCTCTCTCCCTCTCTCTGTTTGTGGACTGCAGGCCTTGTGGTCGAATTAAATCACACACAAACACCTTCTCCCGTGTCACCTTTATATCATAATTCTCTCCCTCCCTCTCTCTCTCTCTCCTTCTCTCCCTCTCTCTCTCCTTCTCTTCCTCCCTCTATCTTTCTCAACAGCCACGCTTTGTTCAACAGAGAGAGAGAGAGAGAGCTGCAGATAGCTGTTTTATTTCCTTTGTGATATTGTTATTTGTAACACTATAGCTTTGGCAACACAGTCATGCTAATAAAGCACCCTTTGAATTTGAATTTGAGAGAGAGAGAGAGAGAGAGAGAGAGAGAGGGGTGAGTGTGTGTGTGTTTATAACACATTGTTTTATGAATCTGTATGTTACCTATATTCTGATGTTTTCTAGATACATACAGTATATTGTATGTTTTGGCAACACTTTCTTTATGAAGTACTATGCCAATAAAGCAATAAAGAGAGAGGACACTGGGTTGGGGGATTCAAACCAACCTCTGTCACTGATTGGTTAGGAGGAGAACACTGTTCCAGTCACAGCACTCCTAATTGGTTAACTGATGCAGCATGACTTTGCTGATACTCACTACACTTAAGGAATACATACATGTACACATATGCACATGTGATCACACACACACACACACACACACACACACACACACCTCACACTCCTCTCACACCCAGCTGCAAGTAAAACTTGAGAGAGAGAGAGCGAGAGAGAGAGCGAGAGAGAGAGAGAGAGAGAGTGGGTGAAGAGGAGAGGACACTAAACAGTGAGTCTAATAGCAGTAAAGTAACTCAGTTAGCCGTAATGCTAATTTAATATGGTAGAGAGCAGAGCCAGTGTAGCCAGGGCTATTATAGGACAGCAAGGCACCAACACACCATCAACAACAACAGCGTTGCCAGCACACCGCACGTACACACAAACACTCTCTCTCTCTTTCACACACACACACACACACACACACACACACACACACACACACACGGATTCACCTCACAAACTCTCTCGCTCTCTCTCTCTCTCTCTCTCTGTAACACAGTCACACATCCAAACCACGACGAAGAGAGGTCGCCAACTAGGAAAATGAACATGACGCAATGTTCTGAGAAGGCAGATTCACAAAAAGCTCACAAACAAAAACAAACACGAAAAAGTAATTGTAGTAGTTTCTTCTCCGGGAGAAACATGGAGGAAGTTTATATTAATTCCACGATGATGGTGGCGGAATTAACAAGTTGACTTCCTAAACACACACACACACACACACACACACACACACACAGACAATGCACGAACACACACTGTGACACAGCTGGTGGTTGGACCTTATGTCACTCTAAGTGACCTCTCCTCTACCCCCCATCTTCCACTTCAGTCAGCGTTGTTATGGAGACCGGATCCCCGCCTTGACAAGGGAGTCTGGCACTGCTACCATGGGAGCCACAGGTCATTATGCCATCATCATCATCGACGACAACAACAACAACAACAACAACAACAACTACATCAACACTGATGCGATAGAGGATACATGATGGAGGAGTTGAGTGGTGACCTTATGCTGTTTATTTGAGGTTCCTTTAACTGTGGTGCTTTCTGTGCACTTTGTGCATTGGCATTATGTAACCAGAGAGATGAACTGGGGAAAGGGAGAGAAAGAGAGAGAGAGAGAGAGAGAGAGAGAGAGAGAGAGTGTGTGTGTGTGTGTGGGGGGGGGGGCAGCCCAGAGCCACATATATAAACAGTTTCCAACACCAGATGACTAACAGCGTAACCCTATGGGGTGAATATACTGTACGATCACCATTATAACAGGCATATAAATGTTTCATCATCAATGTTTGTCAATATGTAAAGGGCCCTTACAGAACGCCATGGCTCTGGGTTAGCCTAGCTAGCTAGAAGTCAGCATTCTATCTGACCTGAAAAACTGCACTACATGAAAAAGAAGGCTCTCTAATGACTGATGACAGAGAAAGAGAGAGGCAATGCAGTGTGTGTGTGTGTGTGTGTGTGTGTGTGTGTGTGTTTGTATGTGTGAGAGAGAGAGAGATAGAGAGAGAGAGAGAGAGAGAGGGAGAGAGAGAGAGAGAGAGAGAGCTGCAAGTGAACACAGTTAACAAAGGTCTGTCCTTGTATGTCATGGACACACAAGCACATGAGGTCTCCTATTGATCAGCTCTGTGTAAAATGTCACCTGATCTTTACCCAATCAATTATGTTCACAGTTAAACGTGCACAGGGGAGAGAGATACCCAAACAAGAAAGAGTTGAGATTTTGACTTACCCTTATCAAAAAGTCCTATAGTATTACAATAGCAACAATCCTATTTTTTAGGACTCATATAGGATTGTCAAAAAAAAAAAACTGATTTGGAATACTATACAGTTGTCAATTCCATGGGAACCCAATCCTATAAGATCTTACTGCTTTCAAAATCTGATTGGAATCCTATATATTGTAGGACTTTTTGATAAGGGTATTTAAAGTCCTACCATGAGTCTGCTATTCTGTCCATTTAGTAGCCTATATTCTCCAACAGGGAATGTGCTCCCTCAGCTTCACCACATCTTACCAGCCACGTGGAAACGCTATGCGCTTTACTTGACAGGCCTTTTTAATACATGTAGCCTACAGAAGCTAGTTATATCGCCTATATGTAGACCAAAGTGATTCTCAACTGACTGAAATCGTGTCCAGCTTCCATAGTGTCTCTCTCACCCCGAAAGTGCATTAAAATTACATGAAGTGGGCGTGGGCGACTAACAATGGTCTTTGTGCGCGTGTTCGATATTAAGGTTTAGGTGCACGCCGTCACTTTAATCACGTCATCATTGGTGCAAAAAGGCTGTCATCCCGGTTACCGGGGACCTCATCAACAAAGGGAAAAAAATCCTCGGACAAAACTTAAATTACGTAGACTACACGGTCGGTGTAACAGACACATCCACACACGCATGTACAGAGGCAGTAAAATGCGGGTCCTTGACATTTACAATGCACCTAACAGTGGGAAATCTTCAGGGCAGCGTAGCGTCGACCTCGCGTGCGAATCCAGCATCACTCCAAACCGGTAGCCTAGGATACTCGTGGTAGCCTAGTAGGCTACCACAATCGAATTACATAAAACATTGACCTGACATCTCGGAGTGCTAGTCGCCACCCAGTTAAAACGTGTGTGAATGGAAAGCTGGGTAGAACAGGGCCATTGAGACACACACAGCACTCAGATAAATGGCCTGAAAACCGGCTTTGAGTATAGCCTACCCAGTGACGCCGCCCTACGCATATTAAGTGTGATGGTGGTGAATCAGAAATAGGTCCAGTAGCCTACACGGTTTTTCATTGACAGCCGGGCGGACCAGAGTGAGTGTCAAGTAGGCTACACTTGAGGGAAACGAACAAGCCAGTTGTCTTCAGTTGAGTTGAGACTACATTTCTAGCTGTTGTGGTTGTGCACGACTGCTTGGCGACCCTGCAGACTGAGGCTTTTTGTTTTGAAGGATGCGCTAGCGCAACAAACAGCAACGTCCCCGCAGAGAGAGCTCGCCGGGAAACGTGGGAAGGAGGGAGGGAGGGAGCGTTACTCGGATGAGAACACCGCCTTGACCCATATTTCTTCCCGAATCAAAACCACAGCCATTTCGTTCTCTCGGGTGGCCCGTGCACAGTGTCCCGGCTCATAAGCACGTTCACCACTGCGCTGACGCACTAAAACGATACGCGTATACACACATACATACATGTAGACACACATTCTCAAGATGTCACAACGCACGTAATGCACGGCACTGATGCTGCTTCAAAATTAGCTTACCTCCAGACCCATAGGCCGTCACCAACAGCCATCGAACACTGGCGTGTATCTTGGCCCGGCCGAAATCGTACCGATCCAGAGGCGTAATCTCCGGTACCGTGGAGGTTTTCCTCGGTACGTTTGCGTCTACCATAGCAGAATTCTTGGACGCAGCCGAGAAAGAAACGAGAAAGGGAGGGGAGGGAAAGAGAGCCAAGGCAAAAAAAAGGAGAACGAGAAAAAGGGGCAGAGAGGGCAAAACGCGGATGTATCAATCTGACATTTTATTTTATCACGGATCCCAGGGCTGGCAATCGAGAAGACACGACGTTGCGATGCCTGTCAAAGTCCCGTAGGCCTATTCCGAGTGAAACGCCGACGAATCCGCATCTTCATGCGGAGGGTGCGTGCGACAAAGGGGCCACCAGGACACCCATGCAAATCCCCCGAACCCTCCTTTCATCAGCACCCGTCCGGTCCGCTCATGTCCGGTCCCCCGCGTGTCGCTCGCGCAACTGGGTGGACAGTCACAGCAAGCGCACAAGTGCCGCAGCTTGACCGAATTTCAGGTGCCCACGCTGTCGCGTCACTCAAATAGCCAGCCACCAATCACAAACGAGACTGAACGGGCAGGGGTGAATATGGGCGGTATGATGTGATGGTCAGTGGAAGGCCGAGGACAAAGACAGGTGTAATGTAGGCTGCCTACAAATCAGCGGAACTGTCCTACTTGTTCCAATTGATCGGGTTCTTTTTATTGAAAGAGGACTAACTCGTCACTCACACCAAGCGATATAGGCCTATTATTGATATGTTTTAAGTCTCAAATTATTGGGCCAATTTTAATACATTTGGGATATTTACAAATATTTCGAATATATATAATTCTGTGTATGGGTTTGTTCATAGTCAAGTCAAGTCAAGTTTAGGCCTATTTATACACATTCCATAAACAGAAGTCACATAAACAAACACCAAACAGTAATAGCAGATAAAAGCATAGACGTGGGCAAAAAGTTTATTAAAGGATAATTAACAAGAAAACATAAAAAAGACTTATGGTGGAATAATGGAAAAAAAAGGTAGATATTCACTCACTATCTCATTCAGTCTATGTACACGTTTATACAATGTAAGCTATTTTCCTATAGATTTCTAGGCTAATTTTCCTACTTATGAGGTCTACACATCTATTCTAATTCAGGAAATCTGGCGCCACCTAGAGGTTAGGTATCATAGTGTTCCATATTGGTCAATATCGATAATTATTTAAACACTGTATGACTTATTTAAAAATAAGAACCAGGAAGGGAAAACATTTTATTTTAAACTTAACCTTCCTCTGATTGTAGGCAAGGAAACATGTTCTTGGCTATGTAATATGCCACTGTCTGAGTTGTCTTTAGATGCAGGGCTCCTAACATTTTGTGTTGGTTGCGCTGGCGCACCTAAGGGTTTTTTTAGGTCCACTTGTCACCTTTAACACCAAAATGTTACCTTTTTAATCTCTCTCCTTTCACATGATGTGATTTTTTTTAACAACGATAAGATTATAGAAGAAGCTTGTCTTTATTTGAAACAGAACAAGAGTGCCCTAGAAAATCATCATACCCCTTTGAAATAGTTACTTTATTTGTCTTACAGCCTGAAATCAAAACCCATTTTAAAAAAAATCTTTTTCCAGTTTTATTTACAAATTTAGCTGTACAACATCAAAATAATAAAGAAAAAGACAACAGTTCTGAAAATCAATTAATGAAAAACCAAAATAACAGGGTTGGGAAAGTCATCATACCCCTGATTTAATACTTTGTAGAGCTTCCTTTTGCTTTAATTACAGCCATACATCTGTTTGGATATGTCTCTATTAGCTTTGCACACCTACTGTAGATCGTGGAATATTTGCCATCTTCCAAATTTAGTCAAATTCTGTGGGGAATGGTGATGGATGTTCTAGGGCTCTGACTTGGCCACTCAAGGACATTCACCTTACAATCCTAAAGCCATTGCTTTGTTCTTTTGGCAGTATGTTTAGGATCATTGTCGTGTTGGAAGGTGAATGACATCTTTGGAACCTTAGTCTAAACATACAGCTAAATGATAAATACATAAATAAATAAATAGTATATACATAAATAATATATATATATCATTATGGTTCATATAATTATGATTATTCTTTTACATTTGAACACAAATAAGAAGATGTGTACTTGCATTACATTTGAATATATAATGTAATTTAAATGAATTATTTCAAATATTTTGTGTTAAAATTCATTATTTAAAATATTTTTGTATAATATATTAAACTTTGCATGTCAAAGTCATTTGTCAAAATGTTGTCTTGGGTCCCCCAGACTCCGCCAGAAATGCGGTCCCCCAATGTTTATTTGTCACATGCTTATGATTACTAATGTAAAGAATGCAGTGAAATTGTCAGTTCCTTCGCCTATTGTGCGTATGGGGGGCAGGATAGGTAACCTGACTTTCGCCAGATCCTGTAGTTCGCTGTCTGCTTCACACAAGGATCTGGGACTTCTCGATAGGAGATGTATTTATGAAGGCGGGTCCTTGTAAAACATCCTCGCATGTGATTTGATAAACCACTTGCCTGTTATCTTGAATGACGTGCTAGGCTTCTTCAAGCTCTTGCCAAACCCGGTCGGAAGAAGAGTAAAAACATCCTTGCCACCAATAAATGTCTTCAAAACTATTCTCTGTTAATCTTTTAAAGAATGAATACTCGATAGATGCGACAAAACGGTTGAAATAGCAGAATCAATGTCAGCACAAGACTCCTCGCTGCGCGCCGCCAATAGGCGTGTTCAAGTTCAACTCCAAATGACCTTTTGCAGCAACGATAGCTGCTGGTGGCAGCAGGGGATACAAACGCTGCTATGAAGTTGTACACTCTCTACTTCCCGTAGTCTAGACTTGACCATGTGACGAATCACGAGGCACGGACCCGCACGGACTCTTGAGGATATGAGGAGGCATCTAAACACCTGCACACACGTCAGGGATGTAAAAGCCAATTAGGGCAAAGACCTGACGTCATGAAGGCAGGGTCTAGGCTCCACTGCGCTCCGCAGTACCTCAAAAGCGGCTGCTCCGCTGCAAAGCAGCTGCCTGGCCACGCCTTGCTCCCGCGATAAGTTGAGGCCATGTGATACCGACTGCGGAGTCGAAAACACACCCATCTAGACCATCGTGGACAGATTTTTAAGCACGTGCATCTTGTGCTGCGCAGTTTTTGTGCTGCGCAGCCATCTTGAACGCGCCTATTGTTGTTTGAATCAAACACTCGCTTCGGCGCTCCTGATTGGTTAAATCATTTTTTGATCACTGGAACGAGTTTGGATTGCCCTCGAGTCCAGACCCTTGTGTGGAGCTCAGCGAAACGCCTCTGGTGGAGCATGGCGGAACTACAAGGGTCTGGTGAGAGTCAGGCTACAGGATATAGGTGCAAAAAACATTAAAGTGCAAGAGTAAGAGCTGCAGGGGGGGGTGAATGATGTACGTGTGAGGGGGGGGGGGGGGGGGAGGGGGACTTTAACAAAAGTTTGACAAAACTCATATGTCATGCTCGCCTGTGCATTTCTGACAAATTGCCTAAATTGCTGAGATAAACTGTACTGAACAGAGAAGTGTATTGAGTATGCAGGCTCATTTTTGTTGTTAAATCAGAGAGACAGGATCAAGGGTGAAACAAGGAAACAAGTGGGAGAGATGAGATGGGATCGGGAAATGGCCCGGGTCAGACTCTAAGATATGGGTGCTGTAACCAGTTGAGCCTCAGCACCCTCCTAATTTTACACATATTTACTTATTTTTACTATATTTTCACTATTTATACTCCTTGTCTCAACGTCTTCTTGAAAACCACTGGGTTACAGAATTTCAACATCTTCCTTTAAAGAGACCCTATGCAACTTTCTGCAGGAGACGATCGCTCCTTGTTTACATCTGGAAGTCTGAGACGAAGAACCACGCTTGCAATTTATATATTTAAATATAGCCTATACATGTATAAATATACACGCTAAAGCTGTCAGGGAAGCTCTGCAGAGAAAATGCAAGCATAAAACGAGCGAAAACGAAAGACGAAACCGAAACCAGAGATGAAATCGCCAATCCTGCATAGTTCCTCTTTAACTGTTGGAATTATGGCGGAATTTCCCTTCCACATTTGGAGGGAGGTGTAAAGGTAAAACTGGTTTGACCTGTTGGATGTGGGTAGGTGCATCTACTGTATGCGGAAATGGTGGACAGCACGGTGAGGTAAGTTGACGCAGACTATATCTTAGTCCTGTTATGTGAATGAAATACAAGCTGTACTCCGTTCATAAATTTCAGCCAAGTGCTTAAGAATGGTCACTATCAATGCTGTGTGAAGCCTAAATGTTATTTTTAGGTTTTCTTATACATTATAAGTAAACCTAAAAACTAAACTTCCAAGGCTACTGCTTGTGTTAGCATAGCATTTTTTTTCTTCGGACAAGTGCCCAAATGAGACATAATCCTGTTTCATTATAAAAATCGGTAAGTTGGCAGCCCACATTTAATGCTTGATATTGTTTGGCACTATAAAGTAAAACAAAAATTAAAGTAGTAACCAGCAGTCGAGCCAATTGGTGTCAGTAGTCTCACTAATAGTGACATGGTAGTGGTAGGCTACCCAGTGTAGTGAATCTATATCAGTGGTGGCTGGTGGAATTTTTTTTTAGATACAAAAAGTTATCTCTGCTCTGTATCTCTGCTCCTCTCACCAGATCTAGAAGGTGTGACGTTGGCATCAGACCTTGATAATCCACCACTTCATCCTGCACACCTGAGTGTTCAAGTCTGCAGTCGACGCCTCTAACACGGCCATTATGGATCAAACACCTGACGGGGTCTGTGAATCTCAGTCTACTGCTGTGGATCAAACACCTGACGGGGTCTGGGAATCTCAGTCTACTGCTGTGGATCAAACACCTGACGGGGTCTGTGAATCTCAGTCTACTGTTGTGGATCAAACACCTGACGGGGTCTGTGAATCTCAGTCTACTGTTGAGGATCAAACACCTGACCCACGCGTGGCTAAAGAACATGGATTACCCGGCTCACCCTATACCATATCAATGAACATTGCACCCCAGTTTACCATACCAATAACCACTGCACCCCAGTTATCTAGATCAATGATCATTGCACCCCAATTATCCAAATCAATGATCATTGCACCCCAGATTATTAACAGTTCTGTTCAGGGAGGAGTTGCCGTGAACGTTTCAGAAACCACAGACACAGGTTTGTCTAGTTTCATAACATCTCTGCCATATCAGCCAATGTTGTAATTTTTACCTCCGCCAAGGAGGTTATGTTTTCATCGGGGTTTGTTTGTCTGTCTGTCTGTTTGTTTGTTTGTCTGTCCGTTTGTTAGCAAAATAATTTAAAAAGGAATGGATGGGTTTCGATTACATTTTCAGGGAAGGTCAGACATGACCCAAGGAAGAAACGATTAAATGTTGGGATTCCGGAGAAGTTTATGTGTTTCGCTTAGTGGTGTAATGGCATGGTTTGGCCACGTGGTGGCGATCTGAATAGTTTAAGTTCAAATGTATGACAACCTAGGAAGAACAATACAGGCGGAGGTCTGCACTCTCTGAGTGCTTTTCTAGTTTAATTTACTTTCACCAAACCAAACTGTTGCGCAAACATTACAAACTGACATATAGCCTATATAAGGTACATTTAGCCTTTAACATGATTTGTGAATATGGGCCCTGGTGAGTAAACTTGCTAATTAAATGTGTGACACAAATCATAAATTAAATTATTTTGTGAATTGGATATATTCTTGTTTCATTTGATAGCTGAAGATGTGAGTGTCTGCAGCCTCTCAAAAGAGCTTAAGTCCAATCTCAAAAAAAGGTTTGAGAAAATATTTGAAGGCATTGCTAAAAGAGGAAACCCTATTCTTCTGAACAAGATTTTCACTGATGTCTACATCACAGAGGGTGAGAAGGAAGTTGATATTGATAAGGGCGAGAACCAATACAAGAACAGCCTCTGGAGGAGGGGTCCTAAAAGAAGACACATACTGTATTATGAACAGGAATGGTTAAAGAAAGAAAACTCTGACAAATTAATCAATGAGCATGATGTGTGGCAACTGGAGATGGCATCCTCAAAACAAAATGGTCAAGAACCTGCCATCAACTGCAATGACATCTTTAAGCCTCTGCATGATCCAAACTTGCACATCAGATCTGTGCTAACAAAGGGTGTGGCTGGAATTGGAAAAACAGTCTCTGTTCAGAAATTCATTTTAGATTGGGCAGAAGAGATGGCCAATCAGGATGTGGACATCATTTTTGTCCTCCCTTTCCGTGAGCTGAATCGTTATAGATACAGGGAGTTGAGTCTTCATGAGCTGCTTGAGATCTTCCACCCCGAGATGAAAGTTGTGACAGACATGAAGATGTATGATGAAGCCAAAATGGTTTTCATATTTGATGGTCTGGATGAAAGTCAGTTTCCTTTAAACTTTCAGAGAAACAAGTTTGTTGCAGATGTTGCAAAGAGATCATCGCTAGATGAAGTGCTGACCAATCTCTTCAAAGGTAACCTCCTTCCTTCTGCCCATATTTGGATAACATCACGACCAGCTGCAGTTTACCAGATTACATCCGAGTGTGTTGATCGAGTAACAGAGATACGAGGCTTCAATGACCACCAGAAGGAGGAATACTTCAGGAAGAGGATGTCTGATAAGCAACAAGCTGATACAATCATTTCACATCTCAGAACATCAAGGAGCCTTCACACCATGTGCCACATTCCAATTTTCTGTTGGATCATCTCAACTGTTTTGGGGGGAACCCCAAGTGGTACGATCATTCCACACACATTAACAGGAATGTACACTCATTTCTTGCTCATCCTATCAAATGTGAAGAACCGGAAGTACAGTGGGAAAGATGAGCGGACATCAAGGGCCTTATCCTCGTCTGATGTCCACATCCTTGTCAAAATAGGAAAACTGGCCTTTGAAAACCTGGAGAAGAGCAAACTCATATTCACAGAAGAAGACTTGAAAAGATTTGGCTTGAATATTGAGGAAACATCAGTCCACTCTGGACTTTTCACAGAAATCCTGAAAAAAGAAGACCCCATATTTGAGGGGCAGTGGTACAGCTTTGTACACCTTAGCATTCAGGAGTTTCTCGCTGCACTCTATGTGTTCCTTTCATTTGTCAGAGAGAGAGTGGACATTAACACAACAGGTTTTGACCTTGACCTTGACCTTGACAAAAACTGGCTGAGAGAGTCAATGGAGTATGGTCAGAAATCTGGAAACCAACCACTTACTCAGGAGCAATATCTATCCTATGTACTAGACGACTCAGATGATTCAGATGATGAGCCGTCAATGGACTTTCCCTTTGAACCTTTACAGGACTTCTCTACACTTCATGAGTGGCACAGGGTTGCCATTGACAAATCCTTGAAGAGCAAGAATGGCCATTTGGACCTCTTTGTTAGGTTCCTCCTTGGGCTCTCTCTAGAAACCAATTACAGCCTACTCAAATGCCTGTCCTTACCACCAGGGACTTTTCAGGAGGATAACTGGAAAACAACACAGTACATCAAATACCGGCTCGGATTGGAAAACCAAAGGGAATGTCCTACTCCCGAAAGATGCATTAACCTGCTCCACTGCCTCACTGAGTTGGGTGACACCACAGTGGAGGGCGTGGTAAAGTCATTATTCACCTCCAAACACGTTCCTGCCAAGAAACTGAGTTCAGCCCAGTGTTCTGCTTTAGCCTACAAGATGTTGATTTCTGAAGATGTTTTGGATGAGTTTGACCTGAAAAGCTACAGGGCCTCTGCAGGAGGTCGCAGAAGACTGGTCCCACTGGTTAGGTGCTGCAGAAAAGCACTGTGAGTATACAAATATACTGTAACTCAATAACACTATTGCAGTGGAAAGTTTGTATAAACCACTGCCCATCATACAGTATTGTTGGAATTATTTCAAAACCACCTTGACAGTACTGTAAATAAATAAGTTGTGAAAAATATCCCAATAATATTTTCTTGCAGACTTGCCAATTGCCAACTAACAAGGAAATGCTTTGAGACAATCTCCTCAGTCCTTCAGAGTTCTGACTCCCTCCTTCAAGAGCTGGACCTGAGCCACAACTTCCTGGTTCCACAAACACTGGAGACACTCTGTGCCAGTCTAGCCAGTCCCCACTGCAACTTGGACTCTCTGAACCTCAGCTGCATCAACCTGAAGCAGTCAGGTTCAATGCTGCTGAAGGCAGTATTGCTGGGACCTCATCGTCAGCCTAGCTGTCTGAGGTAAGAAATACTCACAGAACTCAAAAGGTTGATGTAATTGAAAGTATTCGTTTTTTTTCTTCCATCCTCTTTTCCCAAAGTGTGGGGTGGGTCCTTCGAGTAGGGAAGAGACATGACAGTTGGGGTGTAATGAACAGGAGAAAATTGTTTTTCAAAGGTCTCACGTACAAGCAGATTTCTTCTGCAGAGATGCGCTCACTCATAATACAAATACCAACATGCTTTTTGATTTTGTGCTCCTTGCTCTTAAAGTGAATGGAAGATGTCACTCTAATTTGTTTACTGGATGCTACACTTAAAACACACCCTAGGACTTGTTAAATTTGGAGGAAAAAGTCAGTCGAATATCAGTCTGTCCACTATACATACAGTACATACCAGGCCACATACCATTTCATTCTGCTGTCTGAAAGAAATGCCTGTGTTTTCCCCCAGACTTAGCGGATGTTACCTGGGAGACGACTGCAGTTTGATCCTGCTCACAGCTCTTCAGTCAGAGGACTCCAGGCTGACTCTACTGGATCTCTCCTATAACAGCCTGACTGATGCTGGAGTCACACAGATCCTGACTGGACTTGCAAGTCCAAACTGTAAACTTAACACACTGAGGTGAAATATATCATATAATGCTACATCAATATATACTGTAGATTTTTGGGATTGATGTCGTTTTGGACTCCAAAAACAATTACACTCATTATCATCCAAAAATAGACTTGAGGTTGTTGTTAGACCTGGGTTTCACTTTATTTTGAGGAACATTACGTTTCCATATTATTTATGTCATTGACAATTTTTCATGCTAATACTTACTGATTTATTAATACTACCTCTTGTCCCTTCGGTATAGTAGCTTGAATGGTATTTCTGGTTTTGTATGTCACTTGAAATGAATGAAAGTGTCTGCAAAATTACTAAATGTGAATTTAAATGTTTCTAGGTTGGGAGGCTGTGCGATTACTAAGGTATCCTGTGAGGTGTTGGGTTCTGTTCAGTCCTCCTCTCTCAGAGAACTGGACCTGAGTGGCAGTGGAGTAGGAGATGAGGGCGTGAAATATATCTTTTCCCGAACATCAACCCAGCTGGAAACACTAAGGTGGGTTTCATAGGCTGTATTTTCCTAACTGATCTCCCCACTCTGTAGCCTATGTATTTATGATCTGATTTTAGTTCAAGTAAAATGTAATTGTTTGATATGTATACTGTAGCCTAAATGTTTCAAGTGAAATTCTCTTTTTTCCCAGACTGAATGGTATTTTGTAGTTATGTTGTGTTTTGCGAGCAAGTATTTCACATGTTCAATCTCTTCTTTCCAAAATCTTCTTGAGAATGAGATTCTCCTTGAAGGTGCATGAAGTTGTGTAGTAGAAATATTTCAGAATTTGCTTTAGTCATGACCACCAGCCTTTGATCACGCCAAACCTTGTCAACCAACTACCCTTGTGACCTTCTGATCATTTGACGATGAGGCCTTTCCTCTTGATACAATCAAAAGGGGGCGAGGCCTGAAATGCAGAGAGAACACACAGCACGGGAGGCTCAGTTGGCCACTGCCCCAAGCGGTGGCGGTCTCCGGGGCCGGGCTCATAGATTTGAAACTGTTGTTAACTAATAAATGTCTTACCATGTTTGTCCATGTCTTTAAACCTGCTTGCATTGCATTTTTCATACCACAGTTGCATTTGGTTGTGTTTATGTTTAGATCAAATTTACTATTAAACCCTTCATGTCCAAAACAACCTATTTGAACTCACCCCACCCTTAAGTATTCCCAAAGAAACTCAATGTGAAGTTTTGATTCTGTTAGGGGACAGGTTGCCCCTACTTTATTTGTTTCCAGTTTATGTAGTCCGGGATGCCTAAAGAGACCTTTTTTTTTCTCAATGTCACTGATAATTTCTGTTGTCTTCTTCCCTCTTTCAGACTGAGGGAATGTGGTCTATCAGATGCTGCTTGTGATGTGCTGGGAAAGACTCTGAGTTCCTCTGGGCTGAAGGAGCTAGAGCTGCGTGACAACGACATCAGAGATGCAGGAGTTAAGCTGCTGTGTGTTGACCTGGCAAAGCCAACCTGCATCCTGCAGTCCTTAGGGTGGGAAAAACACGACACCGAACAAATTTCAAATAGCATGATCAGAAAATTGAGTAACTAATGGCTTCCAAGCTGTGGACTTCTAAGATGTTTGTTGAAATTATAATAGATCACATAGGCTACATGTTTCCTTGCTGCTAGGCTCTCTGGCTGTCTGATCACAGAGGAAGGCTGCACTTATCTGGCTTCTGCCCTCAAAACAAACCCATCTCACCTGCAAGTGCTGGACCTCAGCTACAATCACCCAGGGGAGTCTGGGGCGGTGATGCTGTTAGAGGCACTGGAGGATCCCAACTACAAGCTGGCAACGTTGAAGTAAGCAAACATTCCAGTGTATTTCAAGTGGTCTTTGCAAGTGTACGATCATACACACTGCATACCATCAGGCTACTCACTCAGCTATATAGAGTAAAGTGCAATAAAAGCAACCTAGCATGACATAAAACTTGCTAGGAAGCTATGAACCATTGGACCATGGTTGTTGGCTTTGTTTTGTCACATTAAATGATAGGGTGCCAATAACGTATTTTGCTGAGATATGCATTTTTTATGTTTTCTCTGAATAAAAATGTCTCATTTCTCTTTCTCTCTCTCTCTCTCTCTCTCTCTCTCTGTGATTCTCTACAGCTTACAAGAGGGTGGACTGCACAGGATTAATCCTATGCTGAAGAAATGTAAGTGTATCAGTGATGACGTGCACTTAACAATTAGATATCTTCAAGGACAGACTGGCCATCTGGCATAGCATGCTTTTTCTGTGTGGGAATATTTATGAACCGCTTATTCTACATTATTCATTTTTGTATACATTAACAAAGTAAATGTACTGTATGCTATGAAAACTCAAAATTAAGTTGTTAACATCAAGCAAACTTAATACAAATCAAAAGATCACAATGAACCAGTGAAGAACAGGACCCTCAGGGAGTACGCCAACTACAGAACTAGAAATGCAATTCCAAGGAATTACCAGTGCATGAAAATGCAGAAATAGATAGATAATGTAGATATGGTTACTAAGGTGTAGCTAGGGTAAACATGGTGGTTGCATAGTTTACAGAGAGTTGATAGTGTGAAGGTAGACTGTTTAAAGATGAAACATTCCAGTTCTAACTTAACTAATGATTTCTAGTCATGTTAAAATGTTGATTAGCTAACTTAGCTAATGATTTCTAGCAGTCACGCTAAAAATGCCAATTATGCTAGCAATGCTAACTTTACTAACAATTCTAACCAGGTTGATTAGCTAACTTAACCAATGATTTCTAACAGCAATGCTAAAAATGCTAACTATGCTAACAATGCTAAATTTGCTAACAATGCTAACCAGGTTGATTAGCTAACTTAGTTGATGATTTTTTGCAGTTATGCTAAAAATGCTAACTATGCTAACAATGTTAACTATGCTAACCATGCTAACTAGCTAACTTGCTAGTGAGGACTTTTATTTTGAAACATTTGTTGCTAGGGTATCCATGGTGGCCACTATCAGGAAACAAGAAGTTACTGCAGTATAATCATGTTGGTTGCTATGGAAACGGTCATAAACGCTTAATTTTAATGGTTGCTATGTTGGTTGCTAGGTACATGGAGGTTTCATGTAGTTGACTGGAGGCATAGTGGATGATAACTGACAGTTGGAATGGTTGAACAGTTCAATAGTTGAGTAGTTTCAATGGTTAAATGATTTAATAGTGTATTATTGCAGTGAGGACTTTTATTTTGAAACAGTTGTGGACAGAGGAAACAGTTAACAGGATATGTAGTCTTCTGAGAGACTGTATGCTTAAAGCCAGAGAAACTGACAGTTGGTGCCCAGGTGGCCGGCCACCTGGCCTAAGATTCTAATTGCTGCCGTGATGTCATAATGAGCAATGTTAAGTCTATGGGGGGAATTGTAATAGTTTTTAACTAATAGTTTAAAAAGTATAAAAGTTACAAAGTTGAAAAATACAAAGCAGGCATGGCATAAGCAAGACCTACGCAACAACGTTTGAATGAAGTTTCTACGTTAAACGGTTGAAGCTGAATTGCGTGCGTTAGAAGAAGAACTAGAAATGCAATTCCAAGGAATTACCAGTGCATGAAAATGCAAAAATAGATAGATAATGTAGATATGGTTACTAAGGTGTAGCTAGGGTAGACATGGTGGTTGCATAGTTTACAGAGAGTTGATAGTGTGAAGGTAGACAGTTTAAAGATGAAACGTTCCAGTTCTAACTTAACTAATGATTTCTATTCATGTTAAAATGTTGATTAGCTAACTTAGCTAATGATTTCTAGCAGTTACGTTAAAAATGCTTATTATGCTAGCAATGCTAACTTTACTAAAAATGCTAACCAGGTTGATTAGCTAACTTAACCGATGATTCCTAGCAGTAATGCTAAAAATGCTAACTATGCTAGCAATGCTAAATTTGCTAACAATGCTAACCAGGTTGATTAGCTTACTTAGTTTATGATTTTTTGCAGTTATGCTAAAAATGCTAACAATGCTAACTATGCTAACCATGCTAACTAGCTAACTTGCTAGTGAGGACTTTTATTTTGAAACATTTGTTGCTAGGGTATCCATGGTGGCCACTATCAGGAAACAAGAAGTTACTGCAGTATAATCATGTTGGTTGCTATGGAAACGGTCATAAACACTTAATTTTAATGGTTGCTATGTTGGTTGCTAGGTACATGGAGGTTTCATGTAGTTGACTGGAGGCATAGTGGATGATAACTGACAGTTGGAATGGTTGAACAGTTCAATAGTTGAGTAGTTTCAGTGGTTAAATGATTTAATAGTGTATTATTGCAGTGAGGACCTTTATTTTGAAACAGTTGTGGACAGAGGAAGTAGTGAAACAGGATCTGTAGTCTTAATGAGATTGTATGCTTAAAGCCTGAGACAGAAGGTGCCTCTCATATATAGCGTTTACGCGTCCTCTCTCGCTCCTCACTGATCTACATAAAGAATGATGGAGCGGCAACAATGGGATAGTCTAGCCCTTCTTCTATCTTTCTTTATGTAGATCATTGAGGATCGAGGAGCGAGGGAGGACATATAAACACTGCTTGAGAGGGACCCACAGTAAATACTTTAAAAGTTGTATATAGTCTAATTAATGTTGATAGACAGAATGTTTAATGGATGTTGATAGGCAGATTGTTTAATAGATATTGATTGACAGTTTAATGGGTGGATGAGTGAATGGTCTGAAGAAGATGAATGGATAGAAGGTTGGATGGAATGTGCCTTATATTCTTGTTAAGAGAGACACTGATACAGCTCTCTGAGAGTAGTTGACACAGGTGTAATCAATTTAACTGGCTAGTCTTAAGAGAGCCAGCGTGTACTCTTAAAGCCTGAGACAGTAAATAATTTAAAAGTTGAATGTAGATAGTCTAATTAATGTTGATAGACAGAGAGTTTAATGGATGTTGATAGACAGATTGTTTAATAGATGTTGATAGACAGTTTAATGGGTGGATGAGTGAATGGTCTGAAGAAGATGAATGGATAGAATGTTGGATGGAATGTGCCTTATATTCTTGTAGAATGGAGAGACACAGCTCTCTACTGAGAGTAGTGGATACAGATACAGGTGTAATCAATTTAACTGGCTAGTCTTAAGAGAGCCAGCCTGAGACAGAGTAGATTGTTTAAAAGTTCAATGTAGAGCGTCTAATTGATGTTGTTGATAGGCAGACTGTTTAGAATGGGTGGATGAGTGAATGGTTTGAAGAAGATAAATGGATATAAAGTTGGATGGAATTAGGAGGACTTATTTTGATACTGTTGTGCGCAGAGGATACAGGGGAACAGAATATGTAGTCTTCAGAGAGGAGCCTGAGAGAAACTGACAGTTGGTGCCCAGGTGGCTGACCAGCTGGGGTAACATTCTAATTGCTGCCGTGATGTCATAATGAGCAATGTTAAGTCTATGGGGGAAATGGTGATAGTTTTTAACTAATAGTTTAAAAAGTATAAAAGTTACAAAGTTGAAAAATATAAAGCACATATGGCATAAGCAAGACCTACGCAACAAAGTTTGAATGAAGTTTCTACGTTAAACGGTTGAAGCTGAATTGCGAGCGTTAGAAGAAGAAGTTTAATAATAACTAGAAATGCAATTCCAAGGAATTACCAGTGCATGAAAATGCAAAAATAGATAGATAATGTAGATATGGTTACTAAGGTGTAGCTAGGGTAAACATGGTAGTTGCATAGTTTACAGAGAGTTGATAGTGTGAAGGTAGACAGTTTAAAGCTGAAACATTCCAGTTCTAATTTAACTAATGATTTCTATTCATGTTAAAATGTTAACTATGGTAACAATGATAACCAGGTTGATTGGTTAACTTAGCTACTGATTTCATGCAGTTATGGTAAAAATGTTAACTATGCTAACTATGCTCACAGTTCTAACCAGGTTGATTAGCTAACTTAGCTAATGATTTCTAGCAGTGATGCTAAAAACGCTAACTATGCTAGCAATGCTAACTATGGTAACAATGCTAACTTAAACTAACATTGCTAACCAGGTTGATTAGCTAACTTAACTGATGATTTCTAGCAATAATGCTAAAAATGCTAATTATGCTAACAATGTTAAAAATGCTAACAATGCTAACCAGGTTGATTAGCTAACTTAGTTGATGATTTTTTGCAGTTATGTTAAAAATGCTAACTATGCTAAACATGCTAACCAGGTTGATTAGCTAACTTAGCCAATCATTTCTAGCAGTTATGCTAAAAATGCTAACTATGCTAACCATGCTAACTAGCTAACTTGCTAGTGCGGACTTTTATTTTTAAACATTTGTTGCAAGGGTATTCATTGTGGCCACTATCAGGAAACAAGAAGTTACTGCAGTGTAATCATGTTGGTTGCTATGGAAACGGTCATAAACGCTTAATTTTAATGGTTGCTATGTTGGTTGCTAGGTACATGGAGGTTTCATGTAGTTGACTGGAGGCATAGTTGATGATAACTGACAGTTGGAATGGTTGAACAGTTAAATAGTTGAGTAGTTTCAATGGTTAAATGATTTAATGGTGTATTATTGCAGTGAGGACTTTTATTTTGAAACAGTTGTGGACAGAGGAAGTAGTGAAACAGGATCTGTAGTCTTAATGAGATTGCATGCTTAAAGCCTGAGACAGAAGGTGCCTCTCATATAGTGTTTACGCGTCCTCTCTCGCTCCTCGATCCTCACTGATCTTTCTTTATGTAGATCATTGAGGATCGAGGAGCGAGGGAGGACATATAAACGCTGCTTGAGAGGCACCCACAGTAAATACTTTAAAAGTTGTATGTAGATAGTCTAATTCATGTTGATAGACAGACTGTTTAATGGATGTTGATAGGCAGATTGTTTAATAGATATTGATCGACAGTTTAATGGGTGGATGAGTGAATGGTCTGAAGAAGATGAATGGATAGAAGGTTGGATGGAATGTGCCTTATATTCTTGTTAAGAGAGACACTGATACAGCTCTCTGAGAGTAGTTGATACAGGTGTAATCAATTTAACTGGATGAGTGAATGGTTTGAAGAAGATGAATGGATAGAAAGTTGGATGGAATTAGGAAGACTTATGTTGATACAGTTGATACAGGGGAACAGAAAATGTAGTCTCAAGAGAGCCAGTGTAGCCTGAGAGAGAGAGAGAGAGAGCTGGTGCACCTGGACTGGCCACCTGGCGTAACATTCTAATTGCTGCCGTGATGTCATAATGAGCAATGTTAAGTCTATGGGGAAATGTTTAATAGTTTTTAATTTACAGTTTAAAAAGTATAAAAGTTACAAAGTTGAAAAATATATTGCACAGGTCTCCTTAGTAAGACCTACGTAGCAAAGTTTGAATCAAGTTTCTACGTCAAACGGTTCAAGCTGAATTGCGAGCGTTAGAAGAAGTTGGAATAATAAGAAGCCTAGGAAGAACAGTACAGTGCATTTTCATGCACTGTAATAATAAGAAGAATAGGAAGAACAGTACAGTGCATTTTCATGCACTGTAATAATAACTAGAAATGCAATTCCAAGGAATTACCAGTGCATGAAAATGCAGAAATAGATAGATAATGTAGATATGGTTACTAAGGTGTAGCTAGGGTAAACATGGTGGTTGCATAGTTTACAGAGAGTTGATAGTGTGAAGGTAGACTGTTTAAAGATGAAACATTCCAGTTCTAACTTAACTAATGATTTCTAGTCATGTTAAAATGTTGATTAGCTAACTTAGCTAATGATTTCTAGCAGTCACGCTAAAAATGCCAATTATGCTAGCAATGCTAACTTTACTAACAATTCTAACCAGGTTGATTAGCTAACTTAACCAATGATTTCTAACAGCAATGCTAAAAATGCTAACTATGCTAACAATGCTAAATTTGCTAACAATGCTAACCAGGTTGATTAGCTAACTTAGTTGATGATTTTTTGCAGTTATGCTAAAAATGCTAACTATGCTAACAATGTTAACTATGCTAACCATGCTAACTAGCTAACTTGCTAGTGAGGACTTTTATTTTGAAACATTTGTTGCTAGGGTATCCATGGTGGCCACTATCAGGAAACAAGAAGTTACTGCAGTATAATCATGTTGGTTGCTATGGAAACGGTCATAAACGCTTAATTTTAATGGTTGCTATGTTGGTTGCTAGGTACATGGAGGTTTCATGTAGTTGACTGGAGGCATAGTGGATGATAACTGACAGTTGGAATGGTTGAACAGTTCAATAGTTGAGTAGTTTCAATGGTTAAATGATTTAATAGTGTATTATTGCAGTGAGGACTTTTATTTTGAAACAGTTGTGGACAGAGGAAACAGTTAACAGGATATGTAGTCTTCTGAGAGACTGTATGCTTAAAGCCAGAGAAACTGACAGTTGGTGCCCAGGTGGCCGGCCACCTGGCCTAAGATTCTAATTGCTGCCGTGATGTCATAATGAGCAATGTTAAGTCTATGGGGGGAATTGTAATAGTTTTTAACTAATAGTTTAAAAAGTATAAAAGTTACAAAGTTGAAAAATACAAAGCAGGCATGGCATAAGCAAGACCTACGCAACAACGTTTGAATGAAGTTTCTACGTTAAACGGTTGAAGCTGAATTGCGTGCGTTAGAAGAAGAACTAGAAATGCAATTCCAAGGAATTACCAGTGCATGAAAATGCAAAAATAGATAGATAATGTAGATATGGTTACTAAGGTGTAGCTAGGGTAGACATGGTGGTTGCATAGTTTACAGAGAGTTGATAGTGTGAAGGTAGACAGTTTAAAGATGAAACGTTCCAGTTCTAACTTAACTAATGATTTCTATTCATGTTAAAATGTTGATTAGCTAACTTAGCTAATGATTTCTAGCAGTTACGTTAAAAATGCTTATTATGCTAGCAATGCTAACTTTACTAAAAATGCTAACCAGGTTGATTAGCTAACTTAACCGATGATTCCTAGCAGTAATGCTAAAAATGCTAACTATGCTAGCAATGCTAAATTTGCTAACAATGCTAACCAGGTTGATTAGCTTACTTAGTTTATGATTTTTTGCAGTTATGCTAAAAATGCTAACAATGCTAACTATGCTAACCATGCTAACTAGCTAACTTGCTAGTGAGGACTTTTATTTTGAAACATTTGTTGCTAGGGTATCCATGGTGGCCACTATCAGGAAACAAGAAGTTACTGCAGTATAATCATGTTGGTTGCTATGGAAACGGTCATAAACACTTAATTTTAATGGTTGCTATGTTGGTTGCTAGGTACATGGAGGTTTCATGTAGTTGACTGGAGGCATAGTGGATGATAACTGACAGTTGGAATGGTTGAACAGTTCAATAGTTGAGTAGTTTCAGTGGTTAAATGATTTAATAGTGTATTATTGCAGTGAGGACCTTTATTTTGAAACAGTTGTGGACAGAGGAAGTAGTGAAACAGGATCTGTAGTCTTAATGAGATTGTATGCTTAAAGCCTGAGACAGAAGGTGCCTCTCATATATAGCGTTTACGCGTCCTCTCTCGCTCCTCACTGATCTACATAAAGAATGATGGAGCGGCAACAATGGGATAGTCTAGCCCTTCTTCTATCTTTCTTTATGTAGATCATTGAGGATCGAGGAGCGAGGGAGGACATATAAACACTGCTTGAGAGGGACCCACAGTAAATACTTTAAAAGTTGTATATAGTCTAATTAATGTTGATAGACAGAATGTTTAATGGATGTTGATAGGCAGATTGTTTAATAGATATTGATTGACAGTTTAATGGGTGGATGAGTGAATGGTCTGAAGAAGATGAATGGATAGAAGGTTGGATGGAATGTGCCTTATATTCTTGTTAAGAGAGACACTGATACAGCTCTCTGAGAGTAGTTGACACAGGTGTAATCAATTTAACTGGCTAGTCTTAAGAGAGCCAGCGTGTACTCTTAAAGCCTGAGACAGTAAATAATTTAAAAGTTGAATGTAGATAGTCTAATTAATGTTGATAGACAGAGAGTTTAATGGATGTTGATAGACAGATTGTTTAATAGATGTTGATAGACAGTTTAATGGGTGGATGAGTGAATGGTCTGAAGAAGATGAATGGATAGAATGTTGGATGGAATGTGCCTTATATTCTTGTAGAATGGAGAGACACAGCTCTCTACTGAGAGTAGTGGATACAGATACAGGTGTAATCAATTTAACTGGCTAGTCTTAAGAGAGCCAGCCTGAGACAGAGTAGATTGTTTAAAAGTTCAATGTAGAGCGTCTAATTGATGTTGTTGATAGGCAGACTGTTTAGAATGGGTGGATGAGTGAATGGTTTGAAGAAGATAAATGGATATAAAGTTGGATGGAATTAGGAGGACTTATTTTGATACTGTTGTGCGCAGAGGATACAGGGGAACAGAATATGTAGTCTTCAGAGAGGAGCCTGAGAGAAACTGACAGTTGGTGCCCAGGTGGCTGACCAGCTGGGGTAACATTCTAATTGCTGCCGTGATGTCATAATGAGCAATGTTAAGTCTATGGGGGAAATGGTGATAGTTTTTAACTAATAGTTTAAAAAGTATAAAAGTTACAAAGTTGAAAAATATAAAGCACATATGGCATAAGCAAGACCTACGCAACAAAGTTTGAATGAAGTTTCTACGTTAAACGGTTGAAGCTGAATTGCGAGCGTTAGAAGAAGAAGTTTAATAATAACTAGAAATGCAATTCCAAGGAATTACCAGTGCATGAAAATGCAAAAATAGATAGATAATGTAGATATGGTTACTAAGGTGTAGCTAGGGTAAACATGGTAGTTGCATAGTTTACAGAGAGTTGATAGTGTGAAGGTAGACAGTTTAAAGCTGAAACATTCCAGTTCTAATTTAACTAATGATTTCTATTCATGTTAAAATGTTAACTATGGTAACAATGATAACCAGGTTGATTGGTTAACTTAGCTACTGATTTCATGCAGTTATGGTAAAAATGTTAACTATGCTAACTATGCTCACAGTTCTAACCAGGTTGATTAGCTAACTTAGCTAATGATTTCTAGCAGTGATGCTAAAAACGCTAACTATGCTAGCAATGCTAACTATGGTAACAATGCTAACTTAAACTAACATTGCTAACCAGGTTGATTAGCTAACTTAACTGATGATTTCTAGCAATAATGCTAAAAATGCTAATTATGCTAACAATGTTAAAAATGCTAACAATGCTAACCAGGTTGATTAGCTAACTTAGTTGATGATTTTTTGCAGTTATGTTAAAAATGCTAACTATGCTAAACATGCTAACCAGGTTGATTAGCTAACTTAGCCAATCATTTCTAGCAGTTATGCTAAAAATGCTAACTATGCTAACCATGCTAACTAGCTAACTTGCTAGTGCGGACTTTTATTTTTAAACATTTGTTGCAAGGGTATTCATTGTGGCCACTATCAGGAAACAAGAAGTTACTGCAGTGTAATCATGTTGGTTGCTATGGAAACGGTCATAAACGCTTAATTTTAATGGTTGCTATGTTGGTTGCTAGGTACATGGAGGTTTCATGTAGTTGACTGGAGGCATAGTTGATGATAACTGACAGTTGGAATGGTTGAACAGTTAAATAGTTGAGTAGTTTCAATGGTTAAATGATTTAATGGTGTATTATTGCAGTGAGGACTTTTATTTTGAAACAGTTGTGGACAGAGGAAGTAGTGAAACAGGATCTGTAGTCTTAATGAGATTGCATGCTTAAAGCCTGAGACAGAAGGTGCCTCTCATATAGTGTTTACGCGTCCTCTCTCGCTCCTCGATCCTCACTGATCTTTCTTTATGTAGATCATTGAGGATCGAGGAGCGAGGGAGGACATATAAACGCTGCTTGAGAGGCACCCACAGTAAATACTTTAAAAGTTGTATGTAGATAGTCTAATTCATGTTGATAGACAGACTGTTTAATGGATGTTGATAGGCAGATTGTTTAATAGATATTGATCGACAGTTTAATGGGTGGATGAGTGAATGGTCTGAAGAAGATGAATGGATAGAAGGTTGGATGGAATGTGCCTTATATTCTTGTTAAGAGAGACACTGATACAGCTCTCTGAGAGTAGTTGATACAGGTGTAATCAATTTAACTGGATGAGTGAATGGTTTGAAGAAGATGAATGGATAGAAAGTTGGATGGAATTAGGAAGACTTATGTTGATACAGTTGATACAGGGGAACAGAAAATGTAGTCTCAAGAGAGCCAGTGTAGCCTGAGAGAGAGAGAGAGAGAGCTGGTGCACCTGGACTGGCCACCTGGCGTAACATTCTAATTGCTGCCGTGATGTCATAATGAGCAATGTTAAGTCTATGGGGAAATGTTTAATAGTTTTTAATTTACAGTTTAAAAAGTATAAAAGTTACAAAGTTGAAAAATATATTGCACAGGTCTCCTTAGTAAGACCTACGTAGCAAAGTTTGAATCAAGTTTCTACGTCAAACGGTTCAAGCTGAATTGCGAGCGTTAGAAGAAGTTGGAATAATAAGAAGCCTAGGAAGAACAGTACAGTGCATTTTCATGCACTGTAATAATAAGAAGAATAGGAAGAACAGTACAGTGCATTTTCATGCACTGTAATAATAACTAGAAATGCAATTCCAAGGAATTACCAGTGCATGAAAATGCAGAAATAGATAGATAATGTAGATATGGTTACTAAGGTGTAGCTAGGGTAAACATGGTGGTTGCATAGTTTACAGAGAGTTGATAGTGTGAAGGTAGACTGTTTAAAGATGAAACATTCCAGTTCTAACTTAACTAATGATTTCTATTCATGTTAAAATGTTGATTAGCTAACTTAGCTAATGATTTCTAGCAGTTATGCTAAAAATATTAATTATGCTAGCAATGCTAACTTTACTAACAATGCTAACCAGGTTGATTAGCTAACTTAACCAATGATTTCTAGCAGCAATGCTAAAAATGCTAACTATGCTGACAATGCTAAATTTGCTAACAATGCTAACCAGGTTGATTAGCTAACTTAGTTGATGATTTTTTGCAGTTATGCTAAAAATGCTAACTATGCTAAAAATGTTAACTATGCTAACAATGCTAACTAGCTAACTTGCTAGTGAGGACTTTTATTTTGAAACATTTGTTGCTAGGGTATCCATGGTGGCCACTATCAGGAAACAAGAAGTTACTGCAGTAAAATCATGTTGGTTGCTATGGAAACGGTCATAAACGCTTAATTTGAATGGTTGCTATGTTGGTTGCTAGGTACATGGAGGTTTCATGTAGTTGACTGGAGGCATAGTGGATGATAACTGACAGTTGGAATGGTTGAACAGTTCAATAGTTGAGTAGTTTCAATGGTTAAATGATTTAATAGTGTATTATTGCAGTGAGGACTTTTATTTTGAAACAGTTGTGGACAGAGGAAACAGTTAACAGGATATGTAGTCTTCTGAGAGACTGTATGCTTAAAGCCAGAGAAACTGACAGTTGGTGCCCAGGTGGCCGGCCACCTGGCCTAAGATTCTAATTGCTGCCGTGATGTCATAATGAGCAATGTTAAGTCTATGGGGGAAATTGTAATAGTTTTTAACTAATAGTTTAAAAAGTATAAAAGTTACAAAGTTGAAAAATACAAAGCAGGCATGGCATAAGCAAGACCTACGCAACAACGTTTGAATGAAGTTTCTACGTTAAACGGTTGAAGCTGAATTGGCTGCGTTAGAAGAAGAAGTTTAACTAGAAATGCAATTCCAAGGAATTACCAGTGCATGAAAATGCAAAAATAGATAGATAATGTGGATATGGTTACTAAGGTGTAGCTAGGGTAAACATGGTGGTTGCATAGTTTACAGAGAGTTGATAGTGTGAAGGTAGACGTTTTAAAGATGAAACGTTCCAGTTCTAACTTAACTAATGATTTCTATTCATGTTAAAATGTTGATTAGCTTACTAAGCTAATGATTTCTAGCAGTTACGCTAAAAATGCTTATTATGCTAGCAATGCTAACTTTACTAACAATGCTAACCAGGTTGATTAGCTAACTTAACCGATGATTTCTAGCAGTAATGCTAAAAATGCTAACTATGCTAACAATGCTAGATTTGCTAACAATGCTAACCAGGTTGATTAGCTAACTTAGTTGATGATTTTTTGCAGTTATGCTAAAAATGCTAGCTATGCTAACAAAGCTAACCATGCTAACTAGATAACTTGCTAGTGAGGACTTTTATTTTGAAACATTTGTTGCTAGGGTATCCATGGTGGCCACTATCAGGAAACAAGAAGTTACTGCAGTATAATCATGTTGGTTGCTATGGAAACGGTCATAAACGCTTAATTTTAATGGTTGCTATGTTGGTTGCTAGGTACATGGAGGTTTCATGTAGTTGACTGGAGGCATAGTTGATGATAACTGACAGTTGGAATGGTTGAACAGTTAAATAGTTGAGTAGTTTCAATGGTCAAATGATTTAATAGTGTATTATTGCAGTGAGGACTTTTATTTTGAAACAGTTGTGGACAGAGGAAACAGTTAACAGGATCTGTAGTCTTAATGAGATTGTATGCTTAAAGCCTGAGACAGAAGGTGCCTCTCATATAGCGTTTACGCGTCCTCTCTCGCTCCTCACTGATCTACATAAAGAATGATGGAGCGGCAACAATGGGATAGTCTAGCCCTTCTTCTATCTTTCTTTATGTAGATCATTGAGGATCAAGGAGCGAGGGAGGACATATAAACGCTGCTTGATAGCAATAAATACTTTAAAAGTTGTATGTAGATAGTCTAATTAATGTTGATAGACAGAATGTTTAATGGATGTTGATAGGCAGATTGTTTAATAGATATTGATTGACAGTTTAATGGTGGATGAGTGAATGGTCTGAAGAAGATGAATGGATAGAAGGTTGGATGGAATGTGCCTTATATTCTTGTTAAGAGAGACACTGATACAGCTCTCTAGCTGAGAGTAGTTGACACAGGTGTAATCAATTTAACTGGCTAGTCTTAAGAGAGCCAGAGTGTACTCTTACAGCCTGAGACAGAGTAAATAATTGAAAAGTTGAAGGTAGATAGTCTAATTAATGTTGATAGACAGAGAGTTTAATGGATGTTGATAGACAGATTGTTTAATAGATGTTGATAGACAGTTTAATGGGTGGATGAGTGAATGGTCTGAAGAAGATGAATGGATAGAATGTTGGATGGAATGTGCCTTATATTCTTGTAGAATGGAGAGACACAGCTCTCCACTGAGAGTAGTGGATACAGATACAGGTGTAATCAATTTAACTGGCTAGTCTTAAGAGAGCCAGCCTGAGACAGAGTAGATTGTTTAAAAGTTGAATGTAGAACGTCTAATTGATGTTGATAGGCAGACTGTTTAGAATGGGTGGATGAGTGAATGGTTTGAAGAAGATGAATGGATATAAAGTTGGATGGAATTAGGAGGACTTATTTTGATACTGTTGTGCACAGAGGATACAGGGGAACAGAATATGTAGTCTTCAGAGAGATTGCCTGAGAGAAACTGACAGTTGGTGCCCAGGTGGCTGACCAGCTGGAGTAACATTCTAATTGCTGCCGTGATGTCATAATGAGCAATGTTAAGTCTATGGGGGAAATGGTAATAGTTTTTAACTAATAGTTTAAAAAGTATAAAAGTTACAAAGTTGAAAAATAGAAAGCACATATGGCATAAGCAAGACCTACGCAACAAAGTTTGAATGAAGTTTCTACGTTAAACGGTTGAAGCTGAATTGCGAGCGTTAGAAGAAGAAGTTTAATAATAATAACTAGAAATGCAATTCCAAGGAATTACCAGTGCATGAAAATGCAAAAATAGATAGATAATGTAGATATGGTTACTAAGGTGTAGCTAGGGTAAACATGGTGGTTGCATAGTTTACAGAGAGTTGATAGTGTGAAGGTAGACAGTTTAAAGATGAAACGTTCCAGTTCTAACTTAACTAATGATTTCTATTCATGTTAAAATGTTGATTAGCTAACTTAGCTAATGATTTCTAGCAGTTACGCTAAAAATGCTTATTATGCTAGCAATGCTAACTTTATTAACAATGCTAACCAGGTTGATTAGCTAACTTAACCGATGATTTCTAGCAGTAATGCTAAAAATGCTAACTATGCTAACAATGCTAAATTTGCTAACAATGCTAACCAGGTTGATTAGCTAACTTACTTGATGATTTTTTGCAGTTATGCTTAAAATGCTAACTATGCTAACAATGCTAACTATGCTAACCATGCTAACTAGCTAACTTGCTAGTGAGGACTTTTATTTTGAAACATTTGTTGCTAGGGTATCCATGGTGGCCACTATCAGGAAACAAGAAGTTACTGCAGTATAATCATGTTGGTTGCTATGGAAATGGTCATAAACACTTAATTTTAATGGTTGCTATGTTGCTTGCTAGGTACATGGAGGTTTCATGTAGTTGACTGGAGGCATAGTGGATGATAACTGACAGTTGGAATGGTTGAACAGTTCAATAGTTGAGTAGTTTCAATGGTTAAATGATTTAATAGTGTATTATTGCAGTGAGGACCTTTATTTTGAAACAGTTGTGGACAGAGGAAGTAGTGAAACAGGATCTGTAGTCTTAATGAGATTGTATGCTTAAAGCCTGAGACAGAAGGTGCCTCCCATAGCGTTTACGCGTCCTCTCTTGCTCCTCACTGATCTACATAAAGAATGATGGAGCGGCAACAATGGGATAGTCTAGCCCTTCTTCTATCTTTCTTTATGTAGATCATTGAGGATCGAGGAGCGAGGGAGGACATATAAACGCTGCTTGAGAGGGACCCACAGTAAATACTTTAAAAGTTGTATGTAGATAGTCTAATTAATGTTGATAGATAGAATGTTTAATGGATGTTGATAGGCAGATTGTTTAATAGATATTGATTGACAGTTTAATGGGTGGATGAGTGAATGGTCTGAAGAAGATGAATGGATAGAAGGTTGGATGGAATGTGCCTTATATTCTTGTTAAGAGAGACACTGATACAGCTCTCTGAGAGTAGTTGACACAGGTGTAATCAATTTAACTGGCTAGTCTTAAGAGAGCCAGAGTAGCCTACTCTTAAAGCCTGAGACAGAGTAAATAATTTAAAAGTTGAATGTAGGTAGTCTAATTAATGTTGATAGACAGAGAGTTTAATGGATGTTGATAGACAGATTGTTTAATATATGTTGATAGACAGTTTAATGGGTGGATGAGTGAATGGTCTGAAGAAGATGAATGGATAGAATGTTGGATGGAATGTGCCTTATATTCTTGTAGAATGGAGAGACACAGCTCTCTACTGAGAGTAGTGGATACAGATACAGGTGTAATCAATTTAACTGGCTAGTCTTAAGAGAGCCAGCCTGAGACAGAGTAGATTGTTTAAAAGTTCAATGTAGAGCGTCTAATTGATGTTGTTGATAGGCAGACTGTTTAGAATGGGTGGATGAGTGAATGGTTTGAAGAAGATAAATGGATATAAAGTTGGATGGAATTAGGAGGACTTATTTTGATACTGCTGTGCGCAGAGGATACAGGGGAACAGAATATGTAGCCTTCAGAGAGGAGCCTGAGAGAAACTGACAGTTGGTGCCCAGGTGGCCGGCCACCTGGGGTAACATTCTAATTGCTGCCGTGATGTCATAATGAGCAATGTTAAGTCTATGGGGGAAATTGTAATAGTTTTTAACTAATAGTTTAAAAAGTATAAAAGTTACAAAGTTGAAAAATACAAAGCACACATCGCGTAAGTAAGACCTACGCGACATAGTTTGAATGGAGTTTCTACGTTAAGCGGTTGAAGCTGAATTGCGTGCGTTAGAAGAAGAACTAGAAATGCAATTCCAAGGAATTACCAGTGCATGAAAATGCAAAAATAGATAGATAATGTAGATATGGTTACTAAGGTGTAGCTAGGGTAAACATGGTGGGTTGCATAGTTTACAGAGAGTTGATAGTGTGAAGGTAGACTGTTTAAAGATGAAACATTCCAGTTCTAACTTAACTAATGATTTTTATTCATGTTAAAATGATGATTAGCTAACTTAGCTAATGATTTCTAGCAGTTATGTTAAAAATGCTAATTATACTAGCAATGCTAACTTTATTAACAATGCTAACCAGGCTGATTAGCTAACTTAACCGATGATTTGTAGCAGTAATGTTAAAAATGCTAACTATGCTAACAATGCTAAATTTGCTAACTTAAGTGATGATTTGTAGCAGTAATGTTAAAAATGCTAACAATGCTAAATTTGCCAACAATGCTAACCAGGTTGATTAGCTAACTTAGTTGATATTTTTTTACAGTTATGCTAAAAATGCTAACAATGCTAACTATGCTAACTAGCTAACTTGCTAGTGAGGACTTTTATTTTGAAACATGTGTTGCTAGGGTATCCATGGTGGCCACTATCAGGAAACAAGAAGTTACTGCAGTATAATCATGATGGTTGCTATGGAAACGGTCATAAACACTTAATTTTAATGGTTGCTATGTTGGTTGCTAGGTACATGGAGGTTTCATGTAGTTGACTGGAGGCATAGTGGATGATAACTGACAGTTGGAATGGTTGAACAATTCAATAGTTGAGTAGTTTCAATGGTTAAATGATTTAATAGTGTATTATTACAGTGAGGACTTTTATTTTGAAACAGTTGTGGACAGAGGAAACAGTTTACAGGATATGTAGTCTTCAGAGAGATTGTATGCTTAAAGCCTGAGAAAATGACAGTTGGTGCCCAGGTGGCCGGCCACCTGGCGTAAGATTCTAATTGCTGCCGTGATGTCATAAAGAGCAATGTTAAGTCTATGGGGGAAATTGTAATAGTTTTTAACTAATAGTTTAAAAAGTATAAAAGTTACAAAGTTGATATATACATTGCCCACATCGCGTAAGTAAGATCTACGTAACACAGTTTGAATGAAGTTTCTACGTTAAACGGTTCAAGCTGAATTGCGTGCGTTAGAAGAAGAATAATAAGAAGAAGATGAAGAAGTTGAAGACTAGGAAGAACAGTACAGTGCATTTTCATGCACTGTAATAATAAGAAGTTGAAGCCTAGGAAGAACAGTACAGTGCATTTTCATGCACTGTAATAATAAGAAGACTTGGAATAACAGTACAGTGCATTTTCATGCACTGTAATAAGAAGAAGAAGAAGAAGACCGAGGAAGAACAGTACAGTGCATTTTCATGCACTGTAATTATGAATAAATGTTTGGTTGGAGAAGATTTCAGCTTGAAATTGGGCCTCACCAGTTTTACGTTTGGTCATCTGTAGACAAGATTACACTCCATGTTATTGTTTAAACTGCTTTCTTCATTAGTATTCTTACTTCATAACCTTATGTTTAACACACTCTGTCATCACAGATGCATGTGAACTCACCCTGGATTCAAACACGAAGGATAGCGGTTTGTATTTGACGGAGGACAAGAAAAGGGCATCTAGGTCTGTCCCAGGTGGCTCATCAGATGATTATTATTATGTATTAAGGAAGTGCTGGTTTGGGGTGAGCTGTACTGAAGACCTAACAGGAGGGCGCTTCTACTGGGAGGTCGAGTGGAGGGAAGAGGTTGTGATCGGTGTGAAGTACAAGGGGAAAGACTCCAGGTACCAGAAAGAGTCCTGGAGCCTCTACTGCAACTCGCGTCATTCCTACTATGAGGCCAGCCACAACAACAGCTTCTTCAGGATCGACATGTCCGACAAAGAGTCCAGACGTGTGGGAGTACATGTATATCTCGACTGTCTAGCCGGCACGCTGTCCTTCTACGTGGCAGCTTCTGATAGGCTCACACACCTTCACACTTTCCGTAGTGACTTCAGTAAGTCTTTGTATCCTGACTTTTATCAGACTAGCGCACCTGATGCATACATTACCATAATCAGGTAAAAGCTGTTCATAGGGACAGTTTCTCTCATATGGGCAGTGTCTTGTCGAGGGCAACACGAGCATGCACAAAAGGAAAAACAAGAAACAGAATTTTTAGCTTTCATTTGCACTAATCAGTTTTCTATCACTCATTTGCATGTCAAGTTAATCATATGTCACCATGTGATACGGTTGCTTGAGGGGGGGTGGGGGGGGGTGTTTTGATGTAAAATGTCATTTTCAGTCAATGGAACACAAAGGCAGTCCTGCCCTATTAAGTTAGTCACTGCCAGGTGCGTATAAGAGGCCACACCTTTAATTAGCTGCTGTCATCCATAGGCATTCTTTAATTCACATCATCTGCCTCAAGACTAAGAGGTAGTCATACAGTATGATAGTCAGAAGAAGAAACTTTTGGTTTTGTCCTTTTGGACAAAAAGGGTGTTTGGTGTTGATGTGGTGGCTGTTCAAACTGATGTGAATGATTACCCTGATTTATTTTCCTTGTTTGTTGCTGATGTTTTGCCCTTGTGGTAATCAAAATGCTGTCATGCTAAATATATTATTGTAGATACTGTATCGCACCAATCTTGTGAGCATTGTTTTCTTGTTTCACAATTTAGTTAAGATAAGTGATACATGTATTTGGTAATGCTATCTCTTGCTTTTATGATCTATACATTTAAGTGTATTAAGTGCTACAGTGTAAGCACTTGATACAGTGCTGTAAGAATACAGAACGTATCGCACACAAAGATTACAAGTATTTTCTATGTCTTATTTGTTTGCAGCTTCTCTAACATTGCCCCACACTGTCAATAAAGGTGCTTGCTTGTGAAACACTATTTTGGTTAACTGGGTTCATTTAGTTAAACACTTACCCAGGGCTGCAAAAACAACACAAACGCCAGTTGCCAAAAAAGCCAAGCGAACAGAGGCAGCAGAGAGGCAAGCTATAGCCTACGAAACGCACTATTAGTTTATGGCATTAGATTAAACAGAGCACATTTTGTTTACCACGGACAAAGGTCAAGTAATGAGTTGGGGGTCCGTGAGATCTTGTTGCTTGTGCATGATGCGGCACGGTAAGTCCTTTTCTGAAGGAAGAGGGGGTGTTTAAAATGCCAAATGACACTGCCGCCATCTTCCGGGCGGAGGTGTGATCTAATGGGATGTTACTTCATATCCTGTTTACGACTAGGCTATTACTACTACAACTAATATATTTTAAAAATAATAATTAATAAATAAACCTAACCTAACTAAATTTTGCTTGCTAGTTGGGTTTGTTTTAATGCTCTATGGGACTTATTAATAATATTGATTGAAAAAAATGTCCTGGGGTGCATCTCATTCGTCTTTTAGGCTACATCCTCCCTTCCTTCCTCGCTCCTCGTCCTCACTGATCTACATAAAGGATGATGGGGCGGCAACAATGGGATAGTCTATAGTTGTGGATCAGTGGTAACGAGCCTGGAGGACCGAGCAGAGTGACCGAGAGAAGTTGAGAGGCACCCCTGATCTCACTTTCCCAAATTGACCTTGTCAATGTTCTGGGCAGCCTCAGTAAGCTATTCATTGTTAGATCTTTCTTTATTGCTTTCTTCATCTTTTCCCTTTTTCTGGAATACTTAGTGCAGTTTAACCCTTAAACAGGCAGAAGTGAAAAATTAGTTGAAAAAAATCATTTCATGTTATTTTTTGTCTCATTTGCACCTAAGGAAATCATTCCCATACTCATTTTGAAAATATTTTGGATATTTTGGATTTTATGAGTTGTATCTCCCAGGATACGTTGCCCTATTAAGGTACGAAAAAAATCAAAATGGTAAACATTTTAAGGTTTTATTTAATAAACATAACTGATAGAAACTTTATTTTTTTTGCCCATTTATTTAACAAATATAATTCTTAAAATTAATTTTATATTTTTTTATGAAGCTCTTCATAGTATGAATATCAAAATTCGTAAAAAAAATAAAATAAAATAAAAAAATCCGAAATTTTTAAAAAATTCATTTTTTTTTAATTTTTTTTTTTAATCCTGATGATCACAATGCTCCACATTTCCTCTATAAACAGTCAACATCACAAATCTTATCTACTTTGTCAGTATTTGTGTACACTAATCTAGCCTGGAAAATACAGACCCTGGCAATTTAGAAAGGTTAAGGGTCTGGCCACGAATAATGTAATGGCCTAACTCGAGGGACGGCACCAAGCATGCATTTAAAAATTTCACTGCACGCAATTGGATAACACTACGACCAACGTTTACTCTGACTGATTCCGGACTTTGACGCAATTAGATATCACTATGACCAATGTTTACTGACTTCCAACGTTGCAGCTCTGTCGTCATCTGTTAAGCTCGCCTCTGGGCCGCCTATATCAGATACACCGATGTGATTGCTTCCCCGCAATGCAAGGGAAAAAAATAATGTGCATCATTACTCATTGCCACAGTCTGTTGCAGACACAATTCCAAGTGTGCTCTCGCGAGGACTCTGAATTTACAGGGTGACGTTAATCTGCAAAAATCTGCAAAATATCCGCAACGTATAGCCTATACACACTCTAACAGTGCTGAGTTGAGAATATGACTGGGGAAAGTCACAGTTTTAGGAAGCTATCCAGACCAATAAGGGGCAGCATATTGGTTAAGATGGTTTGCCTGCTCACAAATATGACCAAGTGTCCATCAATGAAGGCACTGTCACCTAAATTCCTTAGCTTTTTTGGGCGTTTGTTCCATTTGTCCCCCCCCCCCCCCCCCCATCAGAACTATCCTCCTTTTCTAATTCTTCATTCTGCCTGATAATTGCTTCCTCATCTTCATCCTCATCACTACTGCCTGAGTCTAAAGAGCCTTCAGGGTTAGGGTTCTCTATCACTCTCATACTCGTCCATCTGTTGCTATAAAATGAACTAACTGTGATACCCTGTGGGCATATATATATGGTTATACTGTCATAATGTACATACCTGTACCTGAAAACATTTGTTTTTGCAGTGTATATTAGTTTGTCTTCCTGTCTGAAACAAAATTTTCAATACCACATAGAATACACAATATTACACATTGACCACATGTTATACCGCTAATCTGGCAACGTATCTCGTGGGATACATACATTTCAAAGTTGCTAAACTAACACTTTGAGCATAATAGGCTTTATTTCCTTTCATAAATATATTTAGACTATAGTTATAATCAGTTATAATAGTTAATATGGTTGTTTTATTGAAAATAATTATGTTTTATACGTAATTACTCATCTCATGGTCAGCCTGTGCTCCAGCACTGGTGGCCATTTTGATTTCTGATCAGGCTGACGAAACAATGACTGATAACCTGAACCAAGTCATGTGACCTAGATACTGATAACAGACAAGACTTTTGATAACCGATAACTTGATTTGAAAAAAATATATATTGTGGCCCCATACAGGATGTTTAAAAGTATGTATCTCGTAGTGCACATCGTAAGCTATGTGTTTCACATTGTCTGCTTCTCAGTGTTCCATATAATAGCCTACTGTATGTAATCCTCTGTTTAGACTTGTGTATCCATATAGTTTGAGCATTTTGAATGGGCTATGTGATACCAAAAATGAGTGATTCTCCTGTAAGAATAGCGAGGGACCATCTGGGACTTTTTTTTAAAATTGGAATTTGAGGACAATCTGATTTCCCACAGCTGAAAGGCCACTGGACTCTTTTAGGTCTGAGCATCTGTATCAAAACGTGCCTTTTTATCTTCAACATTACCTACACGTAATTTATAGGCAATTATAATTTGCAGTAATTAATTAATTAATTTGTGGTAAGATGGGGTTGCATACAGAGTCTTGCAGACTACTTGCTGGGGTGTGAAAAGGGTTATGCTGGGTCTGTTGCCATCCTTGGTAGGATGATGATGATGATGATGATGATGATGATGATGATGATGGGGCACCCCTCACTGCTCCCTGAGCGCCGCTGTATGAAAGCAGCTCACTGCTCCGGGTTAGTGTGTTCACCTCACTGTGTGTTCACTGTGTGCTGTGTGTGTTCACTAATTCACGGATGCAGAGACCACATTCCTTGTATACCCAAGTAGACCTATATGTGGCCAATAACCCTGATTTGAATTGATTTGATTTGATTCAATTTCCAATATTCACATACCCTTATGGCCAGCTTATGTCAATTTATTAAATTGTGCGCATGATTTACTAAATTGAGAACTATATACTTAGTGAAATGAGCACAAATGAGCGTACGTTTTCTGGATATAAAATATATATCTTGCATGACCCCTCTAGAATAGGCCTATAGGCTACTAGTCAGGGGGCCAATTCTGAAAAGGGCTTCCGTTAAGACTTTTGCGGACATGTTTTGGTACAAGCGGTCAACCTATTTTTTTAGTTAGAAGACACCCATAGGTAAGATATTATGGTGGTTGTCAAGCAATTTATTTATTTTTTTGACTTGTGCAAGCAATTTCAGGCCAATTTTTTGGTTTCCTGCTCAACATGACATGCCAACGATAAATGTTGAATATCTCCACAACCACAAGAACCATATAGATAAAAATGGTATGGAATGAAAGCTAACACTCGTGGGATGTCTGCTGAAGTGTCAGAATTAACATTTATTGTACAGTATAAGAGACAACAGACCTAGAACATGAAAAAAACAATCTCCGCCTAAAGAGAACCAGTTTTCAAAGTGAATATCAGATTGGAAACATAACATAGCATTCCAAAACCTCTATCAATCAGTACCCCTATCTATGGGAATGAGTCAAGCCAAGTTTAAAGCTTGTAGGGAGAGACAGTGCACTGCTGCACATGTTGTAATACTTTAATGTTATGGCGAAAATGTAGAACTGTAGATGGTGGTCTATGGTGCTATTTGACTTCATTAATGTACCAGGTTGTGACAAATTGTGTTTAATGGACATATCACTATAGTTATCAATTCTACCCAAACATAACTGCTCTCTCAGTTCTTTAGGATTAGAGGTTAGTAACTAGTTAGTAGTAATAACTTTGTAATAGTCGTATGGCAAAGGCATTTTTCCCCATCCAAGCAGTGGTGCTCGGGTATAGGCAGCCAACAGAAGAAGGCACATGAAGGATGGCATGCTTTCCCCCCAGCTTTTAACCACAGAGGTCAGGTGCTTGGAGCTTGGTGAGTACAGGTCAGGTGCTTGGAGTTGACGATATGTGGATGTGAGGAAAGTGGAAGTCAGTGCAGTACCAGGCAGTGTCGATGTCCCTGACCAGGACTCAGACTGAGCACATGGACATGGTCCCTGGGTACCTTCTGTTGGCTGCCTACCTGAGCACCACTGCTTGGCTGCACTGTAAAACCCGGGAAGTTAACTTAAGTGTATATAAGTCATTCAGCTGAGTTATTTCTATGTGTGTAGTTTGTGTTGGGATAACTTTAAAGAGTCAAGTAAACTACTGTATACTAATTTTATTCACCTAATTTCAACTTGAGTAAAATACAGTCATGGCTGAAAGTGTTGGCACCCATGTTAAAGTTGACTAAAAAGAGGAATATAAAATCATCTTTTGGAAATTGATCTTAATGCCTTAAGTAATAAAAGTAGAACATATCCAACCTTTAAGGACACCAACGTTCAATGTGAATGAATAATGTATCATAAATAAATAAATGTATTGGCACCCCTATGTAACCCTATGGGAATTTAACACAAAGGGTTAACATAGGGGCAGCAGATTTTTAAAGGCCACTTATTTCATGGATCCAGGATACTATGCATCCTGATAAAGTTCCCTTGACCTTTGGAACTAAAATAGCCCCACATCATCACACACCCTTCACCATAAGTAGAGATTGGCATGGTGTTTTATTCAGTTGGCCTATTAGCTGGTTTGATTTGCATTGAGCTCAATGAGCATCAAACAGGCTAATAGGCTAACTGAAGAAAACTGAACAAAACACCATGCCAATCTCTAGGTATGGTGAAGGGTGTGTGATGATGTGGGGCAATTTTAGTTCTAAAGACCAATGGAACTTTATCAGGATGCATAGTATCCTGGATCCATGAAATAAGTGGCCTTTAAAAATAAAAATCTGCCTGCCTCTATGGGAGTTGAGAACATAGGCTTAACATAGGGGTGCCAATACATATGACCCCAGTCTTTTAAGGAAGAACATTTATTTATTCATGATACATTATTCATTGCATGGGGTGCCAACACTTTCAGCCATGACTGTATATGCCACTCATTTCAATTAAGTAATCATGGCAAGAAGTATATTCACAATAAGAAATGGCTGACCACACATTACATTTCCCAGAATGTCACTGTCCATAGTATTCTTAACACATCACATATTAATCTTGACTGAAATGGAATCTTAAATGCAATAGTTAAACTATATTTACGGCTATACTATAGCTGTTATGTTATTGTGTTATTTACATTGACACCACACACCATCAAGCAGATGACTATCCATAACAGACTTGGCCTGTGGGCTGATTTTAAAATCTTAGATCACTTGTAATGCTTCTGACAGACGTAATGATAATCTGAAGATACAGTATATCATGATGGCCAGTACTGCCATGGTGATAAATATTATGTTTCACTACCATCATTCTGCAGTAATCCTATTAATTTAATAGAAATTTAAACCTATAAAAAAATCCTGAAATCTTTACTCCTGAAGCTCATATCCTGTCCATAAGAGGGGTAATATAGTTACTCAATGTAAACATGCATAATGTGTCTGTATATCTCCCCAAGAGACAATACAGACAGACAATAGGAGGCTCAATCACACCATTGGGATACTCAACTTTGTGATACTTTCAAGTGACTATAGGTCAAAGTCAAATTGGGAAACGCAATCAACTTTGCATTAGGCCAAGAAAAAGTGAACTTCAAAATGTTCTTTATATTTTGAGAATGGGCTTCTCCTTAATGGTATATCTGATCATATTCTGAAAATCATCAACACAATATTTTTGCCCATCACCTGGTAAACAGTAAGAAGCCACAATTAACAGCTAAGAGAACAAATACTTATTAGAAAATCAAAGAAGCATTTACCCATAATCCATAGAAAATGATAGCTCACACATTGAGTACATTGCATTTTTTCGTGTGTAGGCCTACATAATTCTTACTTGTCATGACAATTCACTCAAGTTGTTATTAGGTGAATAAAATTAGTGTAGTTTACTTGACTCCTTTAAGTTATCCCAACACAAAATGCAATACATACTGTACAATATACTAATAACTCCAGTTGAATGACTTAATTACACTCAAATTAAATGAGTTGCCAAACTCAAATGTCAAGGCATCCGGTTTACTCAAATAATTTCAGATAAATTAGCTTCCCAGGCTTTACAGTATACTCAAATAATTTGAGTTCAGTTAACTTCCCGGGTTTTACAGGGGAAAAACATACCTTTGCCATACGACTATAACAAAGTTGTTATTGCTAACTAGTTACTAACCCCTAACCCTAAAGTAGTGAGAGAGCAGTTATGTTTGGATTGAATGAATAACTATAGTAATATGTCCATTAAATATCATTTGTGTCACAGCCTGGTATATTAATGAAGTTAAATAGCACTATACACCACCATCTACAGTTCTACATTTTCACTGTAACATTTAAATATTATAACTTGTGCAGTATTGCATGTCTCTCCCTACAAGCTTTTAACTTCGTCTTCACAACCACCCTGATATCTTACCTATTTGTGTCTTCTAACAAAAAAAAAATAGGGTGACACTGACAGCTTGAACCAAAACATGTCTGCAAAAGTCTTAACGGAAGCCCTTTTCAGAATTGGCCCCCTGACACAACAGTGGCCCTTGTGGTGTGATACTCTTGTGGTATTTATTGATCATTATTTTTTAATGATCATGCTTGCACACAAGTTGGATTATATTGCACATTTGCCCAAAATTACAGTAGGTAACATGGAAGAAAAAGGAAGCACTTTGGGGGGAAAATCCGCTTTTTCCATTTTTAAGAATATAGTGTTAAAATGGACAAAACAACATTTTCTAAGCTGACAACCTGTCTAGAACTCATGTTGAGGGGTTAAATATCAATACTGGATAGGTTGTATGCTTGTACCAAAAAGTGTCCGACAAAGTTTTAATATCAGTTTTGGCCCCCTGACTATACACCGCATTTGAAGGCGGCATTTCATTCATAGCCCTCTTACGCCCTCTATGGGATGTAGAAAAGTTTGCGGGTAGAAGCATGCGGGGCGGAGAGAAAGCTGCGCCTATTGGATGCGGAAGCATGTTGGAGAATAAGCTAAAGCCAAAGTTTTTGGTCGGCTAGTTTGACCCGACGCCAGGACAGGTAAGAGACTACATTTGCCTGCATAATGAGACAAGTCGCTTCTTTAAATGTTGTCAGTCAACCTCTACAACTTGTTTAATGTAGGCTAATGTATGCCTAATTCCAATAGGCATAGTTGTGCAAGAGAGTAGTAGCCTATACAGAATAGTTTTCAAAAAGATGAAGGATAATCGACTTTACGATCTTACTTTCTAACATGATTTCTGAACGCATAGCATATGTTAGCCTAGGTAGGCCTATATCCTGGCTTAAATGAATGGTTGGCACAGATATGTGGTAGGACTTTTTCTTTCTGAAAATGGATTTTTCCACCTCTGTTAAGCATGAATTGGTAAGTAAGTAGGCTTGCATAACGTTCTCCTAACGTTTTATTTGGTTGCACTAACGTTCCCCTAACCTAGGGGCAACCAAATATAATGTTGCGTTGCAGTAACGTTCCACCAACCACGTCCATATAAAACCTCGCGGCAACCTTCAACGTTGCCATTTGGATGTATTAACGTTCCCCGGGCCGTAATCATTGACATTTAATAATCTAAGGACAAACTTTAAAGAACGTAGCCTGCCTGACCATAGCTGCAATCAGGGGCATGACAATAGGGAAGTAGGGTAAGGAATGATTTTCGCGGCCGGACTCTTCAGAGTGACATTGACATTTGTTTCAGCTGAGCCCTTGTGGGAATGTTGAGGCTTACCCGTGGGAAAGTACAGTAGCCTAATTCACTCGCGTCACCAGATAGGCCTAGCGAGCCTACTTCAGAACCATGTTTACAATCAGGATTTTAAAGTAGGCTATCATTAGGCTATAACATGCTCCTGCTCGATGGCCCCTCTTTAAAACTGTAATTAAATACATATTTAAAGATCGTATTTCACAATTGAAAACAGTGCGGGAGTTGACTAAGATGCGGATAGCAATCGAGAACAGCTAGGCCTACATCACTGCGTTTTTGGGAGATTTGCACTCTCATCATGCTTTAAAAAAAAAAAAAAAAAAAACATGGTTATGGTTATGGTTATAGTTATTTAGCGCCTTTGTCCAAAGCGACATACAAATAAATAGCAATAGCCTACAAATTCAATTAACAGTGAACAATTACAAAAATAGGGAGAATAGCAATATTATCAATAAAACTGTACAAAATAATATCATTTTAATCAATAACCTAATGAGAAATAAAACAATGAATATATAGGAGAATAGCAATAAAATAAGTCATTCAATCAATCAATCAATCATATATCATAACAATAACTATGGCATGGTAAGGCTACATTTTAGGAGAATAGCAAAAATAAAAACAACAATGCAAATTCTATCAATGGACAAATTATAACAAAAACAATACTATTATTATACAAACCATAACACATAAGAAACGCTCAGTAGACTAAGTGCATATTAAACAAATATGCTTTAATACCCCTCTTAAAAGATCCAAAACTGTTGCTGGAACAGAGAGCACTGGGCAACTCATTCCACCAACATGGAACCACTGATGAATAGAATCTACAATTTGACCTAGCATATATGGTTGGTCGACATAACAGACGCTCATCAGAAGATCGCAATGGGCGGTTGGGAATGTACATTGATCAAAGAACTGAAGTCAAAGAACATACCAGTGACAGTGGACTCTGCAGAGCATTATTTTTTCTAAATTGAAACAGCAAAGCTCAATCACCAGCAGTGTTTTTTCATAGGTAGCTCCTCGTGAAACAAGCATTCATCATTGACACAATAATATAATAATCAATATGAGAGACATGTCTCATATTTTAATTGCGAGCTACCTTATTGATATAGGCCTGCTACATAATGCTATATCATAATTAGTTATTTAAAATTGCATTCTTGCTGATGGTGGTGTTATGCCTGTTTTTATGGTGGTCATATGCAACGAAATTCTACACTGCGGACAGAAAGATTCGCAAGGTTTGTGGTTCAATAAATCATAAAGAACGTTTTCGTTAGCCTATAGCAGTTATATCTAACTATTTATTATAAGGTAGGCTAGACTAAGGCACAGCCCGGTTTTCATCCGAAAGAAGCGTCTACATAAAGTGCTCTAAGTGAATACACCCATGCTAAAGTTGACTTAAAAGAGGAATAAAAAATATATATATATATTTTGAAAATTGATCCAAAATCCAACCCTTAAGGACACTTATTTTCTTTGTGAAAGAATAATGTATCGTAAATAAATAAATAAATGTTTAAATACAGGGGACATGTGAGTAGGCTACAATTTCCAAAATATTATGTTTTATTCCTCTTTTAAGTCAACTTTAGCATGGGTGTATTCACTTACTGTGCATTCAGACCGAAACCGTCAAAAATGTCAAAATCGCTGGTGAAGCTCATAGTGCGACGCTCAACCCAGTTCAGCGCCAAAAGCGTCAAAGCTATGAAGTGAGACATTCGACCAAACCATAAGCAGCAATCCTGAGAGTTCGACCTTCTGATTGGTTGACGCCGAACCGTGTCATAGCTCATTACCATAAAGTTAACTGAGGCTCAACTTTTTTTGACGCCCGTGACGCCACGCTCACGCCCAGAATGCTTTTGACGTCAGTAACGCCGACTCTCCATAGAAAATGAATGATTTCCGGCGCCCTTGACGTTTTTGACGGTTTCGGTCTGAATGCATTGTAAGGCGGAAAATTTGCTAGTCGACTACACCACCTAGTGCTGGGCGGTATGGCCAAAAATGTATATCACGGTATTTTTCAAAATTCTGACGGTTTCACGGTATATGACGGTATTTTTTTTCCATGCACAATCAGATGTTCGCAACATTTTCTATGGGTTGACCAAGGAATTACTGCAGTAGATTGACTTAGGATGGCCTATTTTACTGTCATGATGAGTGAATATTTAAGCAATATAGCACGAGTGGGAGTGGGTTGTTGCTGGATATTCCCACAGGTGTTGTTCGGCCGTAGCCTCGAGGCCGGAGGCTACGTTGCTTTTATACAACAACGACCACGAGTGCTATATTGCTTTTATACAACAATTCTACCACTTGTTTTTTGCGCTAATTTCCCATTATAATCTATACGTTTAAATCGCTAAAACTGTCTTGTTTGTAGAACTACTTCTCTCCGCCACAAATTTCCTACTTGCAGGACAAACTGCCGTTACTAGTTCTAAATGGATGGTTGCTATGGCCAAAGGCCAGTTGTTAGTTCTAAAAGCACGTTGCTATGGCCAATAGCCAGTCGTTAGTTCTATCTCTCCCGTTGTCAAGCAATAAACGTTAGCTCGCATTGCGTCTGGTTAGGACATGCTTTTAGCTTTGAAACATCACTATTTTACTTAGCCTACATGCCATCCAACTAGCTAATATCCACCTCCGTCATATTCTACGTTCTGAGCGTCTGTATTTCAGCTGGGATGCAACGTGACAGTTCGTTTTAACTTGACATTGTATCGCGGAGTGATTTATTATTAGCTGTGAAAAGTCCGAGTGGATTATCGTGGGATATTTCAACTCATGGAACGTCTCTCGGCCAATCAGAAACAAAGAAACAGCTTCTTAGAACCCAATTGTTGTATAATGTAGAATAATTCCACACCAGAGCCATGTATCTATATGGCTCTGTTCCACACTAGTGGTAGTATTACAGGTTGCATGGCCATGATGCTGTTTACAAAGAGGCACTCATGATTCCAATGGGCAATTGCAGTCAAAATACAGAACTTTTACTATGCAAATTGCACAAACCTACACAAAAAGTAGTGCAAATACTTATGCTTCAAGTTCAAGCCCAAGTACACTGTTTTCAAGTAAATATAAAAAGGAAATATAAAACAAGTGTGACTAAGTGAAGAGACTGCTCCGCTAATATGCCTACTCTGTCAAATAGGCCCATCAGAATCATGCTGTGTTGTTATTGTGTGCTCTACACATAACGTTAGTGGTAGGCTAACGTTTACAGAATTCACGTGGATGTCTTGTTAGCCTATCAAGTTACGGTTCGCTAAGCAAAATGTAAACACAAAAGTTCGTTTCAGTGCACTGATGACAGTCAAGATCATGACCAACTAGTATTGTTCAGTTCATGTCTGTAACATGCTTTACTTGCTACTTGGATAATTTCAGCGAATGTTATTAAGGTAAGATGAATGATAAGATCATAAAGCTTTCCTGTGTTCGGTGGGTTCGCCTACTAGCCAGCTAGCTAGTAACAGCGGTGAACAATCTTTGGGTTTTTTTTTCCTACTGGAAAATCCCTTTCAATGTAGGTTATTAAGACCAGTGATGCTTTCTTTAACTAGGGGAACAATTGAAGGTATTCTGTGCAACACCCGTAAATAAATCCCTTACCAAAGGAACAAATAAGCCTTCTGCATCATTATTAAAGGGAAAACGTGAGGTGTCTTGTGTTACAGGCTCCACTGTTTACTTTCTCCATGCGTGTTTAGAAGCGCAACACTGAAAAGGGTCCCGTCTGAAACAATGACGCGCGACGCAGCATTCCGCCCACAGTGTAGCCTAATCAAATAGGCTACACCGGTATGGCGGTATATTAAAAATTCATATCATAACGAAAATATACACCGGTATTCGGTGTGAACCGGTATACCGCCCAGCACTAACACCACCCCAGTTACCGGGACAGAGGAAACGTCACACAGGTTCGTTATGCTTTCGAAAGACAGAGACATAAGCACATGGACGCATACAATAATTTATTAAATATAAGGACAGCCATTTAAACACACACAAGTCAGAAAGATCAGCAGCCACCCCAAAACCACCTTTTTGGAAGATACTGAGCCGGGATTTACTGGAAAGGAGTTTTCAGAACACGGGTGCATCTCACACATACACACACACACACACACACACACACACACACTGGAGGGGTGATTGAAAATTGACACACAGTGAATCACTACACCACACAGTGATTTAGTCTCCCTACCATAAATACTGTACGTGGCCTATAGTCCACCCAATCAGTAGGCTACACGGGGTGAGGAGATGCTGCACAAGCATAACACCAAACAAATTGTAAATCACAAACAAATATAAACAGAAATAAAACTTGCAACCAGCATGGAAGCAAATTGCACATGATAAATGGGCTTATGTATGCAGAGCACACATGCGGATTAATGAAATGCATCCCTGTGAGCATATCGCTTTCGGCCGAGCGTCTAGGGACCGTCTACAAAGAGCAAAAATGCAAGTGGATACAAAGATAAATGAACATTTGTCAGTGTAAAATGTAAATGTAAATGTAATTGCACTTCATAATAGTCTTTATATTGTCACAACAATTGGCTTTGTGATCTGTCCACCATTCTCACATTCTCTTTCGTACCAGGATTCAGCATTTGACAGCTGACTTTCAGTAATGGCCGATTCCACGTCCAGTGAGTCGGCCATTACGGCTCAGACTGGACCTGTCCAACCCACCATTACGGCTCAAACTGGACCTCTCCAACCCACCATTACGGCTCAGACTGGACCTCTCCAACCCACCATTACGGCTCATACGGGTGGAGTTGCAGTCTTACCTCAACTACATTCTTGCCACATTGAAGGATCGGTCAACATCAACGTCAGCACATGCTTGGCTCCTGTGCTAAAATCAGATGCAGAAGTCATAGGTAACACTCTACAGTTCATAGATCAAATATTCACAAATCATTAAGGGTATGAATGAGGTGAAAAAGAGGTGCTGAAGTCTGACTTTGCTGTTATTTCAGATTTAATTATTATTATATAGTCTTCTTCAATGTATGAGGGATTTAAAAGGGAGTTTGACAGTAGTCAGTGTTACAGCTTTAAGATTAACACTGCCAGGTTTAGACATTTAAATCATTACATTTGGTTAACAGTTGAACATTTAGAATAAAAAAGTCATACAATGTAATATGTAGTTGAAGTAAATACACTGTTATTACATTTTGATTGGTTAACTTGTTATCATAATCTATTATATTTCAAAATGAACCTTCCCAACATAGTCACATGTGACCTCAAGCATTAATTACGGTATGCTACCATATCATAACACTTCATAAGCACAGTCTTGTCTATAAGCAGTTTCAATTTATAGACTTATGTCAGATGCTGTGATGCATTATGAATACTCACAGCACACCATTTGTGCCCAAAATATTCAAATGTATACTTTCAAACTAGTGGTCCATCTGATATTAAAGTCAATGCTGCCTTCTTTTCAACAGATATCCGCATTAAAAGAGTGTTTGAAAAACTGAAATCAAGTCAGAGAATGACATTTGGGAGCATTTTAGAAGGCATTTCAAAGAAAGGAACCCCAACGTTGCTCAATGACATTTACACAAAGCTGTACATCCTTGAGGGCGAGAAAGAGGGAATAAACCATGAACATGAGGTTTGGAACTTTGACAGCATTTCCAAATCACAATCCTCTCAAGACACTCCAATTGACCTCAATGACATTTTCAAACCTTTGCCCAATAAAAATGATCAAGAAGATTTTCGAATTGTGCTAACTAAAGGAATTGCTGGTATTGGGAAAACAGTTTCTGTGCATAAATTCATCCTTGACTGGGCAGAAGAGAAAGCCAACCAGGATGTGGACCTTATGATTGTGCTTCCCTTTCGAGATCTGAACACGTTGATCGAAGATGATGAAGGGTACAGTCTTCAAGAGCTGCTGGAGGAGTTTCATCCTGGACTTAGAGATGTCAAAGACCCAAAGGACTATGAGAACTGTAAGATTGTGTTCATCTTTGATGGTCTGGATGAAAGCCGACTTCCTCTTGATTTCCACAACAACAGGAGGACGTCTAATGTAACAAAGAAGTGTTCAGTGGATGAGCTGATTACAAATCTCATACAATCTGATCGTCTTTTGCCATCTGCACGTATTTGGATAACTTCTCGACCGGCAGCACTCCACAAAGTCAGCGACTGGACACAAGTGACACATCGTTTGACTGAAATTCAAGGATTCAGTGACCCACAGAAGGAGGAGTATTTCAGGAAGAAGATCCGTGATGATAATTTGGCTGACAGGGTTATCTCCCATATCAAAACATCTAGAAGCCTGCACATCATGTGTCACATCCCAGTCTTCTGTTGGATATCAGCGACAGTGCTTTCTTCTCCGGAGGTCTTGGACACTGCTTGCGAAAACATCCCTACCTCCCTCACTACCGTGTACACCCGATTTCTTCTTTATCAGATGCAGAAGAAGAATGAGAAGTACTACGGCAAACACAATACGGTGCCACTGACAGAGACAGACATGATGGTAATCCTCAAATTGGGTGAGCTGGCCTTTGCAAACTTGGAGAAACAAAACCTGGTGTTTTCTGAGAGGGACCTGAGCAAGTATGACATTGACGTCACTGATGTCTCCGTACATTCAGGAGTGTTTACAGAAGTGATCAAAGAGGAAGATCCCATCTTCAAAGAGAAGTGGTACAGCTTTGTCCATCTCACCATACAAGAGTATCTTGCTGCATTCTACACATTCTACCAGTTTTTCTCTGAAAGGACTCTCTACGCATATGACTATGAAGGTGAAGGAAGACAGAGTGATAATACAGAGAAAACGGAAACTCTACATGATTTACACAAGGCTGCAATTGGCCAGGCGCTTGAGAGCAGTAACGGACATCTGGATCTCTTTCTCCGATTCCTTCTTGGGCTCTCGGTGGATGAGAGTCTGGGGAGATGTTTGAATTTACAAATAACCAGAGATCAAGAGAGCATCATGAGAACCAGCCAGCTCATTAAAACCAAGTTCAGAAAGGACAACGAGAGAAAGTTTCTATCCCCCGAACGTTGCATCAATCTCTTTCACTGCCTCACCGAACTCAAAGACAACTCAATGGTGAAAGAAATTCAGAGCTTCATGAGGAATCTTTCTGATCAGACGATAAGCGCAGCCCAGTGCACTGCTCTGGCCTATATGATTACCGCGTCAGATGAGGTGATGGAGGAGTTTGACCTGAGGAAGTACAAGACATCAAGAGAGGGTCGGATAAGACTGATTCCGGTTCTGGGACGCTGCGTCAGAGCTAAGTGAGTATCGTCTTGGTTGATAACTTCACCCTGGAGGGAAAATGCTGATTTAATGATTCTACAGTACATTTTGATAGTAGTACCTATAAAAGCAATTCACCCCCTTGGATATTTCCACTTTCACTGCTTTTATAAATGGAATCTTGATAAATTCATATTGCACTTTTTTTGCAATAATTTAATTTGCAATTATAAAAATACACACACACACACACACACACACACTCTCTCTCTCTCTCCTTTTTTTGATGGACACCATTTATTGTCAGTCTCCTGAAATGTAGCTAAGCTTTATCCTCACCTTTCCTCTCTCTGCTAAAACAACCCAAGTACTAAGTGAAGAGAAAAGTCTGCTGCAACCAGAATTTTGATCCCAGTTGTTTTATTTAAAAAAAACACTTAAAAGACATTTCTGTTTTTAAAAAAAAAAAAAAATTGGGACTCTTCTCTTAACTTAGTCTCCTGAAATGTAGCTAAGCTAGGCTAACAGATAAAATGTTTTTTTCTTCCTTCACAGACTTTGTGCATGCGAATTGGATCAAGATACCTGTGACATATTGGTGAGGTCCATGGAGATGCCATTATCCCAACTTAAGATACTTGACTTGAGTTACAACCCCTTGACAGATGCTGGAGTAGAGAAAGTTCTTCAGCCACTTTTAAGCAAAAAGTGTGACCTGGAAACGCTGAGGTATTGTGTCACTTGCTTGCTTGTCTGTAGAAATAGACCTGTTGTACTGTAGAAACATGATATAAAATATGTTTCTATGTTATGCACTGGTGGGCTTTCTTACACATACTGGCCTATTTTGTTACCAGGTTGTGTGCCTGTCACATCACCAAGATGTCCTGTGCGACACTGGCCAAGGTCCTTCAGCAGTCGAGTCTCAGGGAACTGGACCTGAGTGGCAATCTGTTAGGAGATGAAGGAGTCAAGCTGCTCTGCACCGGACTAATGAGTCCCCACTGTCGGTTAAACACACTGGGGTGAGTATTGGGGAATGGAAAAGTGAAGCCTTTGTGAGCTTGTGAAACATTCCGAATGCAACAGTTCGTACAGTAGGATGGAACAGCACAAATTCCGTATACTTCAGACAGAGAATTACAGACAATTTTCATCGGCCCTGCATTTCCTAGAATGCCACAGCCCCAGTCCACATATTCTAAGAGTTTGTTGTAGATGCACTTTGTCAAGTCTGAGTCAATTGAGCTTATGATATGAGAGGAATGCAGCTCTCATTCTAACTAGCCTAATGTTACTCGGCAAGCAGAAGCAGAGCAGGGCAGGTCTTGGCAACTCCGTCTGGTTGAGATCCGATGTAAAGATAGAGCGAAGCAAATAGTGGTCATTATTAGCCTGTTATCTTATTTGGTGAAAATTGTGGCACATGGGCACTTTTGATCTTTTTAATGACTTTCATCATTTGTGTTAGAGGCCAAGTCACTAACGTTTTGCTGAAGGTAGTCTACAGGATTAATTTATGGTTGTCAATGATGTTGCCAAACATAGGCTGGACCAACACAAATGGGAGTGTTTTACACTTTAACTTCAAGAACACAAATTACTAAGTAGATCAGTTATTATTGAGGTATAACATAGTTCAACGTTAAAGGAAAATTCCTGACACTTGTTAAACTATGCAAAAAAAGTTGTGAACATTCTTAGTAGGCGTCACAGTAACTTATATCGCTCCAAACCTTTTCCATCACATTTATATCGATTTAACTTACTCTCCTTAATCCACCTCTAGCGAGCGTATTAACGTAGCGCGTCGAATTGAGTGTTAAAGCGATATAAGTCCTTTTCCATCACGTGTCGCACTAACTTTTTGATGCGCATCGTTTTTAAGCTAATTAACTTTTTAAAGGAAAAAGGACTTTTGAGTGCCCAACTTTGTAACACCTTCAAGTGAGGTCAGCGTTAGTTGAGAAACTAATCAATTCCACATTGAGGCCAGAAGTCCTCTTAAGTAGCAGTGATATTAGCCTTGTGCTATCATCTTTACACAGAGGCTTACTCTGATTAAGTCTGACTGAGATATACCCTGTTGTTTTGCTTCCTACAGTGTATGTGTGTGTGTGTTTCCATTCTAGATTGAACGACTGCAACCTCTATAAAGGATCATGTGAAGCTTTGGCTCCGGTCTTGTGGTCTTTTTCGGAGCTGAAAGACTTAGACCTGTCCGACAACGACTTGCCAAACGCAGGACTGAGACGACTATCGGTTGGATTAAGGAATCCCAACTGCTCCCTTCGTGTCCTCAGGTGCAAATATGATATGGAAAACCATGCTGTCCTTTATCATTGTTTTAATATACTTAGGCATGGGTCATATCCTAATATGAATCCATGCCTATATGATCCATGCAGGCTTCTTTACCTAATATCTTTGAATTAGTAGAATTAGTTGCCAACATAGTGTTTACTCTGAAGTCTCCCAAACTACCTAAGTTTGATTGTTATTCCTGAATTACAAGCTGCCTTTGTTTAAGAAAAAAAAAAAAACCTCTGCCAAAATGAATGAATGTAAATACTGTATACACTTGCTCCTTTGCAGGCTGTCTGGTTGCCAGATCACAGAGAGAGGCTGTGCTTTGCTTGCCTCCGCTCTCATCAGAAATCCCCATCATCTTGAAGAGCTGGATCTCAGCTACAATCACCCTGGAGAGTCAGGAATACAGCTGCTGTCTGCCAGACTGGAAGATCCACACTGCCATCTACAGAAGCTGAAGTAGGTTTAAGATAATTTTGTGGTATAGTCAGATGGTGCAATTGGCAATCATTGAATAATAGCTGTTAATGATTTGGCGAGAACGCAGGAACACAAACCTTGAAACTCACAAGTGAGGTCGAAATAGGTTTCATAGCAGAAATCTCATCAAAGGAATATTTTCATGTTGAAGTGAAATATGTATGTGTGGGTATACTGTATATACATATTCAGGGTTTCCCCCAGAAAATTTGTCAGTTAAGGTGGTGTCTGTCCAGGGGAAGGGGGCGTCGCCGTAGCGTCCCTGCCGCATCGCCGCCACTGCCCTACGATGGGAAGGGGGGGGTTAAGACCCTTGGTTTAACTGTAGAGTGACAACGACCGAGTCTTTTAGGAAGCAAGTCTGAGTCGAAACCGAGTCTTAAAGGAGTCAAGGCCGCATCAAGACCAACCAAAGAAAGGGTTTTTTATCATTTACATCACCAAGGATCATATAACAGTTCAATTCCCAAAGGGTAGAGAGGGGATTGTTGGCTACAGGAGCAGTCTTGCACACACTTGTCTAAATAACTTCTTTTCTGATTTACTTGAAGACAAGGAGGTCAGCTGAAGTAAAAATTTAGTAGGCTGTCAGCATTTCATTAATGTTGAAAATGTTGAATTTTGACACTAACTAGAAATGCAATTCCCGAGGAATTACACGAGGGGATGCAATCTGTTGGGTAGACTTTTATTTTGACACACAGGAAACACTTCAATAGGATGTGTAGTTCAGGGAGAGAGAGAGATGCTTAAAGCCAAACATTCTAAAGTGGAACTCTGTTCTAGAATCTTTGATTAAAAGTGACAGTTGGATTCACAGGGCAGTGTTCTAACTAGACTGGGAACTGAGAGTTCTGGCTCATTATGACATCACATTCTCCATTAAAGTCTATGGGGGAAAAATACACTTTTAATTACAAATATCTCAAAAAGTATAAACTTCTCAAAAATGTCAAATAGATTGTCTAGTAGATATTTGGAAGATCTACAGAACGGTGTTTCAACCAAGTTTGTACGTTAAGCGGTTCGGGCTGAATAGCGCGCACAAAAAGGTAAAAAGAATAATAATAATAAGAAGCGACCGGATTTCAATAGAGGGGATGCATCCCCTCTAATGACAGCAATATACCTGGATTTCACATTCATTGTATCAGATTTAATTGTATCAGCAACCAATTAAACATCATTAACACAATTTAGACAATATTATACCTTAAAAGTGTAAGTTTACAACTCCAATACAGGGCCTTTTGTATCTTTCAAAACCTTTACACTGCTCAGCATAGCACCATAGGATATATTTTAAAGCCAGTCAATATTATAATATTCTATTAAAACCAAGAATATTTGTAATGGTGGATATTTTAGAATACACCATGAAATAAAGATGAAACTGTATGAAAATGTAACATTGCGACTGTATGGTAAAGTTAGTGAATTGTGATTTAGTAGCCTAAAGCTGCAATTCTTTGATTGAAGCTGTATATTGTGCGTGCCTGTTGCTCAAGAGAGCCGGAACGTTTTTAATGCTTTTTAAAACATAATTAGCGAGATCGTACCGCATTGAACGCTAATATTTTGTCACTAGCAACCAAATCTGTCATCTGTCAAATAGCCTACAGTTGCATGTTCAGCTCTGAACAAAAACATTCAGGAGTTATTTCAGCAAAACCGAACCCGTCCCGCCCGGTCGGGATGAATGAAACTGGCATGGGAGACAAGAAGCTACAGTTGAAGTTTAAACTAGCCTGTGTAAACCTCAGACAATTTCAGTATTTTACAACACGTGAATGAATAGCCGTCACAAGTTGTTGTTAGCTGTAGGCTAGATGGCACAAGTGTTTGTCACAACAAATTACAAGATGCAGTGGGCTATGCATTCATAGTAGACGAGTGATAAAAAAAAAAAAAGATAAAGCGCTCAAAAGTGTTATGCCATTCATCTCATACATTTGGTAGATTCACCGGAGAACCATTCCTGTGAGAGTCGTCAAATCTAGCTAGGTTTAGGCTATTTGTGTTCGCAGTCACTCTGAGATATGCGTGGCAGTGGCACCTGATATCAAATACTCATGCTGAATGAGCGCGTCGCCTGTGCGCATAGGCCAACTCGATTAGAAAAAGTTTATTTTTTTTATGCGTTCTACAGAGAAGGGAGACTAGCGGCTACGGTTTGGAATGACAGGGATAAAACATGACAGAGTAATACGGCGAATATCACTATACATAATATATTTATTTATTTATTTATTGAAGACGCTAGTTAAGGCGGCAGCCCTGTGTTGTTAAGGCGGCCGCCTTAGCAGGAAAGCGCTGCGGGAAACCCTGATATTTATTATACGGCTCTCTAGAATGTTGAGGGAGCTCCCATTCACTTTGAATGGGCCTCCCCAACGTTCTGCGGTCAGTTATTTTTGCATAATGACCGCTCCGAAGGTATAATGACCGCTGCCAATGGCAACGGGTTCACTCCGCTAGTTGTTGCGGAAGCCACGAAACGGTAGCCAAGTCATTGCTAAAGACACATTGAGATAAGTTTCTTTTCTCGTTTTGGCAAGTAGCCGTATAATACGCGTGATAATGTGCGATTATCGGAAAATAATTCCCTTCAGTCGGGGTTCAGTTCATCCTGTCGGGAATTATTTTCCGCCGTTCTATACATTATCCCTTACATAATCTTCAGACTTATGAAAGTGCACATTATTAAATCTAATTAAAGCTAATTAAACCTTGAAAAAAACCTTGACCAAACATTGGTGAGCTTGCTCAATCCTCCCACTTATCAACAATATCTATAGGGCCCAATCACCCACCCAAGGCCATTTCAGACCTTTAAGAAGTTGTGTACCCATCTGGCATTTCCACAGAGAAAGTGCAAAGTGAGCTTGCTCAGAGAGGCATCTCCATGTCGTAAATGTTAGGGGCGAGACCAGTTAGAAAAGCATACACTACACACAGTATGGGCGTGATGTCTAAATTACGCTTGTTTCCAGCATTTTTCAAGACATGTTTATTCTTACGCTGCAACTGGAGTGATAGGAACGTTTCATGAATCATGCGTGATCCCCGTCATAAGATGATTTCTGCGCTCAGATCTACGCTGGTTTCTACACTCGGTTGATAAAGAGGGCCAATGTCATTTTTTTATCCTTTATCCTTTCTCTCTTCTCTCCATCCTCTCCACCCTCTCCCTTCTGGGGCAGCCGTGGCCTACTGGTTAGGGCTTCGGGCTTGTAACCTGAGGGTTGCCGGTTCGATCCCTGACCAGTCCACAGCTGAAGTGCCCTTGAGCAAGGCACCTAACCCCTCACTGCTCCCCGAGCGCCGCTGGTTGGGCTGGCAGCTCACTGCTCTGGGTTGTGTGATTCACCTCACTGTGTGTTCACTGTGTGTTGTGTGTTCACTAATTCGGTTAAATTGGGTTAAATACAGAGAACTGAATTTCCCTCACGGGATCAAAAAAGTATATATTCTATTCTCTCTCTCTCTCTCTCTCTCTCTCTCTCTCTCTCTCTCTCTCTCTCTCTCACACACACACACACACACACACACACACACACACAATACATCATGACTTCCCTGAAGGCCCCTTTGATATCATCTGTGTAAATCCAGGATAACTAACTTTACTTTCAGATATACAGCATGTATTTATGTATATGTACAGTTGTTGTAATTTCTTTTCACATGTTTCATTATATCCATAATGAATCATGAGTCAATTAAATATTAACATTAAATAATTAAATATTTTTTCACAGCATTGAGCATGTTGGGGAAAGGCACCTAAAATGGGGTTTCGAGAAATGTAAGTGCATTTAAAGTTTTCAATTATTTTAGAAACATTTTCTGTGTTACAGTACATACTGGTATTCGTTAAGATTAATTTTGTGTTTGTTTTTTGTATTACCTTTTTGTTCCGTTTGAAATAGATGCAGTAGACCTGAAATTTGATTTGAGCGATGGAGTAGACTTATCTCGAGACAGAAAGAAAGCCACAAGAAGAAACATGGAGGTGTTCTCCAGCCCATTGGACTCAGACGATGACGATATGTCTATTTTGCCAAAGTCCAACCTGCAAAACTCCCAGGTGGAAGTGCAGTGTTTCCCAAGTCTGTCGGGGGAACGCTTCTACTGGGAAGTGGATTGGACTGGTATGGTTTTCATTGGTATGAGACAAAGGTTTGGTATCAGCTCATTTGAGAACTATTATCTGGCATGCAGCAGGGATCAGTTCATTGCTTTCCACAACAACCGGGTCAGTACAAAGTCGGTGTCACATTTAAAGAAGCCAAATCCAGACCCTCAGCGGATCGGTGTGTATCTGGACTGGCCAGCGGGTATTTTGTCTTTCTACAGCGTCTCTTCGGGTGAGAGGACTTTCTTGCACACGTTTCACACCACATTTAGCGTACCCGTCGTACCTTTTTTTTCCTTTGCAAAGCCACATCCTTATGATGGCATTGGTTCAGTCACTCTTCGTACATTTTGAATCTGTGAATGAGGCAATTGCACTGTGAACACAGCAGAAAATATGTATACAGATGTGTAATTTCCACAGAATAAGCCTTATTATGTACAGTACTTCCAGGGTGAGTCCCTCATCACTGACATTAAAATGTGTGCTTTTTTAATCAAAAAGTAGCTGCAGTAGTAGTATTATAGCAGTAGTATAGGCATAAGTATAAGTATACGTATATACTTTTTTGATACGGTGAGGGAAATTCGTTCTCTGCATTTAACCCAATTTTAATTAGTGAACACACACAGCACACAGTGAACACACAGTGAGGTGAATCGCACACTAACCCAGAGCAGTGAGCTGCCTGCTTGGGGAGCACTTCAGCCGTGGACCGGTCGGGGATCGAACCCTCCAGTCACAAGCTCGAAGCCCTAACCAGTGGGCCACGGTGGTAGCAGCAGTAGTAGCAGTAGTAGCAGTAGTAGTAGTAGTAGTAGTAGTAGAAGCAGCAGCAGCAGTAGTAGCAGTAGTAGCAGTAGTAGTAGTTGTAGCAGCAGCAGCAGCAGCAGTAGTAGTAGTACAGTAGTAGTAGTAGTAGCAGCCTGAATTCATCATGCCCCACAAAGTGAGGAAGTCAAATGCCGTAATTGCTGTTTTCTGTTTGAGCTGTCAATATCTTGTATATCAGACGAAATGGCAGAACTTAACCATCTCACTTCTCCAGTGGCAGCAGTTTTGTTGTGAACCAAATCAACTCAAGTGCGCTCAGGTGAGGTAGAGAGGTGAGGTAGATTGTTCCAAGTCTGAACATGTTTTATTAATTCTATATTATTGACTCTTTCGATGAAACATTTCATTCATTTTCTATGGATCATACCTATGATGTGGTGATGTTATGAATAAAATGTGTTTTGATTTTAAAATTCACTATATTTGTGCTGACATCATTTACTGGGAAGCACTGTGCCATTCCTAATTGTACTCGATGTGAATACGCAGCCAATAAGAAGTATCGCTTATTAGGTTTTTATTTTTATTTTTTAGGCCTCACTTTAACTCACAACTCTGACGATGAGAGATTCCATTCACTATAGCCTGCTAAGCTAAGCTAGTGGTGGAGCTGCCGGACTAAGACAATGCATGCACGGAGACAATATGCTTTTCTAACTCTAGGGGAGATGGTGAATATCCAATTTCATAACATGGTGGCGTGTTTCTTTAAGATTTAAAAATTGAATTACAAAAACAGATATAAAAGGAAAAAATACATAACTGTATAATGAGGTCCAAATGACCAAGGCCATCCAATATATATTTTTTCAACCGTGTCCCTTGCATTAAAGATTTCTCTGGCTTCTCTAAAAATGTTAATGATATTATGTACTGTAGATGATGAACTCTAGTCTGGCTATCACCATTCTAAGCTCAATCTTTTAAGATTTAACATAGTATGGGGAGGCTGCGCTTTGTTTCTACTGCACAAGAGGTCAGATCAATGGGCATCGTTCAAATGACTCCGTACACTTGGATAGTCCTTCAACCAATCAGACCAATGATCCGGTGCGTCTTTTGGATAAGCTAGTTTCTGATTGGAGCCAAAAGTTCTGGCAGGGAACAGAGGAGATAGATGTGCAGGTTTCCAGCCTGAGCTGCCGGGCGAAATCCAAATTCGCCGGACGTTCAGGCAGGGTTCACCCAGGCAGCTTAGGTGAAATTCCCAAATCCTTCACAATGTCATGTTAAACATTATTCTTACATTGTTGTTACATTTGCCTACACAGGTTTACAGGGTTCCTCCTTTTCCTGTTTATTCCAGCCTTTGCTGCATCCCAAGTTCAAAATGTAGGCCTACTCATATTTTCCATGAAATAGTCACATTTGTCATTTGATATGTTGCCGATGTCCTTTATTCAGCTAAATGTGGGTTTACAAGATTTGCAGAGGATCACATTCTGTTTTCATTTAAATTTTACACAGTGTCCTACTTTTTTTTGGATACACAACAAATACACATAAAATCTTGCCCATTCTCACATCATTCTGGTTATCCACTGTTGCATCACTAGAGCAGCACACATAACTCAGCTGGCATGTATACTGATTAAATGTGTACACAGGATGTTGCCTGTATCTGCACAGTACTGATAGGCTATAGTGTAGTAAATAAAGTGCTAAACAAAGGCAGAGGTGACAGTGGGCAGATTCTGCAAAAGAAAGACAGGAATGTCACTGCCATATGTGTCATAAGGTGTCACACTGCCAGACTGTGTTCGATAAAGGAGGAGTTAGCTGAAAGAGTTTTGTCATCCCATCTTGTAACTGTCACCAGATAACCAAAGCTTTGTTTACATAAACATTTTAGCAGCCTTCACACTATGTGTGATTTTGAAGGCTAATGAATTACTACTTGTTTGAATGTAATTTGGTCACAAGTTCACAACATATCACTGTAGGCTATAGGCCTACTATCTAATTAATACATATTGCTATTTAACACAGCATTTGAATGGATACATTTTATTAGTGCTCTAGCGCACTACATGTATTCATTCATAGCGCCCTCTATGGGGTGTAGACGGTCTTGTGGGTAGAAGCATAGGGCGGAGAGAGAAAACTTTGCCCATTAGATGCGGAAGCATGTGAAGAGGAATCGGTGCCGTCTAGTCTGACTGACCCGACGTCAGGACAGGTAAGACATTGCATTTGCCTGAATAATGAAAGAATAGTCGGGTCTTCTTGTTTTACATGTTGTCAGTCTGCCTCAGCAACTTGTTTAATGCCAATTCCAATGTAGTTTTGTCAAATGTACATTAGAGCATTAATTGCGTAAACAGGCTAGCTACACCTACAAGAAAGCTGAATACTCTGAATCGAAACTTAAGCAAAATGAAGGTGTCGTAGGCTAGGATACGTTCAGCTTTAGATCAAATCAAGAGATCCCTGTAGGCATCTGAAAACAGCCTAGGTTCAAACCAGGCTGTCATTTTTTTCTGTCATTCCCCACTTTGAAGTTGGTGAATTTTCAAGCCCCACCTAACCCCATCAACTAGGCCAAATGGTGACGTTAAAATATAGGCCTATTTTAGATTTTGGGTCCACGTAGGCTTACGTTACATTTCCCGTCCCGAGGGCTATTTCACAAAAGCAGAATTAAGACATCCCAGCTAAGTGTTAAAGCGAGGTTTGACATAGCGTTGTCTGGTCATCTTTGCTCAACTCGTTTCACTAACGCCAAACCAGGATGAGTGAGCTGTCCAGGTGGGCTACGTGCGCGTTCTCGTTTCTCCCCAAAATAACTAACGGTTGAAATAAAAAAAAAGAAAATGTCATTCACTCAAAGTGAACATCCGCTTTTGATATAGACTAATACGAAGTAAAGTTTCACAATGGGGAAGCATGACTATTTATGTAACATAGCGAGAGTATGTGTGGCAGACCAACTGAACGCAAATTTACGTGTATGCCAGCGTTTCTCAAACTGTGGGGCGCAGAGACATGCCAGGTGGGGCGCGAGCTGACGAGAAAAAAACGGATATTTATTTTTAATCTGTAGCCTGTGCCCTCTTTTATTGATAATTACGAGAATGCACCTCCATCTCACAAAACAAACACAAACAAGGTAATCTAGACTCTTGTAGGCCTATCATTGACCAAATGAAAATGTTAGTCTGTCCTGGAATCATAGTCCGAAAAAAATGATTGACGTCGTAATTTTAATTGCAGCGGAAACGGAAAAAAAACGTTCATTTTCGAGACGAGCGCAGTGAAATTGAAGGATATCTTGGCTATCTGTCCGACGACATAATTAGTCTACCTGGCAGAACAGGACATCAAATGGGAAAACTGTGAGGGACTTTGCTCGGTTGGGGCCCAGATAATAGCAGGTAAAAGAAATGCTATCGTCGTGATAAAGACGGTGCCCGATGCGCAACAGACGGACTGTTTCATTCAGGGAAGCGCTAGCGTCAAGGCTTGACCTGAATACGATAGTAAGAGTGTTGAACTTAATTTATAACAAAATGGTAGCATATAGTTGGTCCTTTTGCTGTATTTTTGGAAATCAGCTTTTTTTGAAGCAAGGATTGACACTTGTCAATTACAAAAAACTGATGTTATTGGTCATTGATTTAGATTTTTATTTTTTCTCTATTTTTGAACTGATATTTATCTGTAGTAGCCTAACTGTTAGGCCTATTTGTTACTGATGTATATTTAGCAAGTGACGTTATAAATGTGACAATTTTGAGCTTGACCTATACTTTCTTAGAGCGATGATGGACAGGTGGGGCTCGAGAAAGCCCCCTTGATCAAAGTGGGGAATGAAAGAAAAAGTTTGAGAACCACTGGTGTATGTAGTTGAAAACACCTTCGAAAACAACGAGTAGGCTTATGTTAATAAGGCCACCATAATTTAAATGATAATATGGTATTGGGCAGACAATCTATTGTGTTTTGCGAGTAAATGCATGTAGCCAATACATGAAATAGGCTACAGCTCTTAAAAAATCGCATGGATGTCTGATTTGAATGACAGCTGCTGAACCAATTTTGAATGCTAGCTGAACCAATCAGATAATGTAATCACCATTAGAATTAAAGGAACACTTCACTGTTTTTTCATATTAAACTATGCCCAATGGATTCATTAGGATCCAAACAGAGATGAAGTTAGATGATATAGTTATCCCCCTTACCTGCTTAGAAATGCACCACGTTTTATTTTGTCTCACCATACTTGGTCGTGTGACTACTCGTGTAACTGTGTTTTAATAGGGAAAACATGGAGATGTTTGGTCGCTTGTGTAGCACACAGTTGATTTGATATCCATGAACTAGTCTATAATCAATAGGCTACATGAATTAAGGGATAATGTATAGAACACCGGTCATTATTGGAAAATAATGACCGGCCAATAGGCTATTACGTTCAATACTTTATTTTTTGACCACCGAAAAAACATTTAGAGTGAGCCCTTTTAATTCGAACGTAGGCTATCTATAATGTTTAAAAGCCTATGGTAAAGTTGTTTTCAGTTTAATTAGCCTACTTATTCACTCGTTTTGTTCAGGGTGAAGACAATCAAAGTCCCAAGTCAAACCATCATAATTGCTGTTTAGTGATTTACGATTTCGTTAATTCTCCTTTTATGTAGGCAACTATCTTTTTCTCTCAATGTTCAATTTGATGACTTCCGATGAAAATCATGTAGATGGTGCTTGTTAATCGAACTGAAATCCTCTAGTATTGCCTTAAAGGTAGGGTATGGGTAGCCTGATTACCATCGACTTTCAAAGGCTCTGCGAGACTTTAGTCTGACCAAGAGCCTGTGCTAACACGGTTTCTCCAAGCGCTGGTTGGCCCGCCTCCTTTAAGTGCCTCGATTTGCTACTGGTCGATGTCAGAAAGCGGTTTGCCGAGTTTAAACCAATAACAACACTCTTTCCTCTGCCTTGAACAAGCCTCTACCCAGAGCCGTTGGAGCTGCTCAAAGTTGATTGGTTCTCGACCAAAGGGGGCAGTTCTGCAGATTTCGGGAACTCAGAAATCCTTCCCGATTAGCAGTTGACCAGACCAGCGACAGCAAAAGCCGAAGGTGTTACGTCACTGGGAGGGCGTGCCAGGCTAGGGTATGGGTAGGGTTGGAAGCACTGAAATGGAAATTAAACATGTCAATCATCTGTGGGACGGGCAGGGCTTGAAAAACTCCAGACAATTATATTGTTGACCCTAGCATCATTTCACAGCTCGTTTGTCAATCTAACTCAAGTAGAGGTCTATGCTAGTTCAAGCCAGGCTATTTCTGTTAAGCGCCGCCTTCTTTAGCGAGGTTGATGGAATACCCCCCCTGGTAAATAGTTGAAACATCACTGAGGAAACATTATTTTGATGAAGGGGAAACATTTGTCAGTGTAAAATGAGTTAATTGTAAATTGACTAAACTTTATAACAGTCTATATATGTGACCCTGTAAAGCGAAACCAGTCACTTTGCGCGTTATTTTGAGAAAATTACCTAATTTCACGGAAAAACATACATTTTGCCTGTTAAACTGTTGACTGTTATTTATTTTATCGCGAGATTAACGCTCTTTCTGACCTGTGACAAGTTTTTTCATAAACTGCTGTGGCCACGTTAGAATAACTACAGGACCCGGCTGTAAACCAGAAGCAAAACAGTAAGCGCGCCCCACAATGCCATTGTTTAGATGTCCAGCGGAAGACGTTAAAATGGACGCTGCTACAATTAATGAATGAAAAGTTTAGTTTCAAAACATTGGCAGGGTTGATAAGAGCAAAGTTATCTGCATGTACTGCTGATGTGAACTGAGTTACCATCGTAGCACGACTAGTTATTATTAGCCGCATTGAGAATTTGCACGAAACTGAGAAGTAGGTAGAGCAGGCATTGGGGCAGACGAATACAGTTGCGCTAACGGGAGATAGGCTTGAATAAGGCTACAACAATTAAGAGCTTTTTTATGTTATTGCAGTATCTGAACTTCTAGGAGGAGGGAAGTTTGTTTCTTGCTCAGTGGTGCTGCCAGCAGGTGCCATCTGTTTCAATACTTATTGACAGTATTAGGCTACTACAGACTTAGTACGCAAGTTAACTAGAACATTCATGAGATTATTCGCGATTAAATTTTTTTTAATCGATTGACTGCACTAATTTATAGCAATTGGCTCTGTGATCTCTCCATCATTCTTGTATTCTCCTCCGCACCAGGTTTCAGCATTTGACAGCTGACTTTCAGTAGGCTAATGGCCGATTCCACGTCCAGTGAGTCGGCCATTACGGCTCAGACTGGACCTTCACAGCCCACCATTACGGCTCAGACTGGACCTCTCCAATCCACCATTACGGCTCATACGGGTGGAGTTGCAGTCTTACCTCAACTACATTCTTGCCACATTGAAGGATCGGTCAACATCAGCGTCAGCACATGCTCAGCTCCTGTGCTGAAACCAGGTCATAATGTACACTCCACATCTTTCCCTTGTACCTGCATGCTTCCTACCAACAAATATGGCATCGTAAACACATTCATAAAGGGTTATAAAGTATTCATAATGCCTCATAATTGACACAAGTATAGACATAGTAATGACTGCATGCATAAATGTAAGGTATTAAAACATGACTTCATAAGGCTTCTTAATGGCACTAATGACATCTTTGTGTGAAATGCTGTAATTTCACCAAATACTCTTTGTTGAGCCAAGCTTTAAAGTACCACTCCAGTCTTTGAACCTCATTTATCATTTATCATTACGTTAATTTCTCAGACATCAGATGAAAAGGAGTCAGGCCTCAGGAAAAACGCTGTCAGAAGTCAGACAAAAAAGTCAGGCTTCAAAACAAAACAACTGTTTTGTATCATATCACAAATAATTTTGATTTCTTTACTATGCCAGGCTACCAGTTTACAGAGACCTGACTCTGATTTTTCTGACATCGTTTTTTCTGAGACCTGATTTCACTATTTCTGACATCATTTTTTCTGAGACCTGACTTCACTTTTTCTGACAGCGTTTTTTCTGAGACCTGACTCCTTGTCATCTTATGTCTGAAGCCTGACTGATAACTTTTCATCTGAGGGTGCTTTCACACTAGGTCCTCTGGACCGGAACCGGGTTCGTTTGGTCCGATGGTTCGGTTGTTTTTGAACGTGAGAACGCAACCGTACCGAACTCGGGTGCGGACCCGGGACCGGACCCGGGTCCGCCTGAAAAGGTGGTCTCGGGTCCGGTTCGCTAGAACCCTGGAGCAGGTTGCTAAGCAAACGTTCTGAAGAATCTAAAGAATCTTTACCTTTGTCTTCTTCACTGCTGTGTTGCCAAGTGATATTTGTAAACAGAATTCTCGAAATTCGTGTCTAGAAGCATGGTGCTTATGACGCAAACGGACCCGGGTGCGCAGACAAACATGTAATGTGAACACAGACCAACTACAGTAGAAGTAACCGCACTCGGGTCCGGTCCAGTTAAACGGACCTAGTGTGAAAGCTTTTTTTTTGTCTGACTCTTTTTTCCTGACAGCGTTTTTCCTGAGACCTGACTCCTTTTCTTCTGATGTCTGAGAAATGAATGTGTACATGACATTGGTTTCGCTGAGACCTGATGCCTTTTCATCTGATGTCTGACATCTGACTCTGACATCTGAGGATGTCCTAAAATGGACACCGTACATAGGACCTCATTTTCTTTTTTTTAAAGTATATTTTTTGGCCTTTTTGCCTTTAATGTTATAGTACAGTGAAGAGTAGACAGGAAACAAGTGGGAGAGAGAGATGGGGTGGGATCGGGACATGACCGCAGGCCGAATTTGAACCTGGGTCCCCGTGGGCACTCGGACCCGTATATGGTACGAGCGCTGTAGCCTGCTGCGCCACAGCACCCCCCTAGGACCTCATTTTCAACTAAAGCCTACCTTACATTGACAGACTTTGCAAAGATTTGGAAAATATTTTTGAAAGACTACAGTCTCAGACACTCTCACATCTAAAGACAATTCATCCAGTTTCTAGTCACAGTCTAGCACAGGCCAGTCTCAGATTAGGATTTTGCAAAGACTGTGGGTCACTGTTTACAAGACTGCTACAAGATTCCTTCAAATTATTTCCATTGTGCACTACATATCAACACAAACTCATATACGATAAACTACTCATATCAAAGTATTTTTTTTCGCGTTTCTGCAGCATTGTTTGATGTGTGACATCACTAACAGATATAGAGTTGTTCTGTCACGTAGAATAGCCGACTAATAAATTATTAGAAACGAAATAATCATATAGGCCACAGCTGTCGCCTATTTTGCCCCTTCCTGTTTCGTGTTCGAGCAAGGTTGCTATTGGTTTTTAATGTTAACGTCACTATTTGCATGAGCCACGACTGAAAAGACTTCCGATAATATCAAACATGTTTGATATTGTCGTAACGGCAAAACTAGAAAAAGACTGACTCCGACGGACTTAAAACCGCTAAGATTGGCACCTTACACTAAACGATTTAGATGACGGGAGCGCGCCGCGATTCTAGAACAACTCCCATGATTTCCTCCCGATTTAGGAAATTTAGTCACCGACTGTTAAAACAGACCAAAATCGTACAATGTAAGCCAGCCTTTAGCCAGTGTGATATAAGTCAGTGGAGACCGTTTTCAGCACATTTCATCCAGTCCTTCTAGTTGCAGAGTTCGCCAGTGCTAGGCTAGCACAAGTCAACGGTTTCTTAAGCCTCCCACTCCACAGAACACCCAAAATGACGTGTCAGACCATCGATGTACATGTCTGTGTTGATAGTTTTATTTCTAAGATTATTCTATCACACTGGCTGAGTTGGAAATTAGGTGCTATTGGAAATGAGGTGCTATGTCCAAAATTCCGAACTACTGTATTCCTTAATAATGGTTTTGTAGGTTGTCAAGATCAAAACACTTCATGAGTTCAGTCGTGTGTTTTAATAGTTACATAGACTTATGTCAGATGCTGTGGTGCATTATACACTTTTATGATGCAAACATTTATAAACCCGCTTATAATGCTTTATGTGCAATGAGTTTTTTAGTGTCGCCAACAATTATTCCTAACCATATCTTTAGCTTTACAATATGTCACAAAAGTGTTTTACGTCTTCACACATAAGCTCATAGCACACTGATTATTCACAAAATACTGTACTTTGAAAACCCTCTGATATACTTTGAAACTCTATGATATTAATATCAGTTCTCCCTTTTTTTCAACCAGATATCTGCATTAAAACAGTGTCTGATAAACTGAAATCAAATCTGAGGAAGACATTTGGGAGCATTTTAGAGGGCATAGCAAGGAAAGGAACCCCAACGTTGCTCAATGATATTTACACAAAATTGTACATCATTCAGGGAGAGAGAGAGCGAATAAACAATGAACATGAGGTTTGGGAATTGGATAGTGTTTTAGAATCAGAAACATCTCAAGACACTCCAATCAACCTCAACGACATTTTTCAACGTTTACCTGACGAAAATGAAGATTTTCGAGTTGTCATAACGAAAGGAATTGCTGGTATTGGAAAAACAGTTTCCGTGCACAAATTTATCCTTGACTGGACAGAAGAGAAAGCCAACCAGGATGTGGATCTCATGATCGTGCTTCCCTTTCGAGACCTGAACACAATGATTGAAGATGATGAAGGGTACAGTCTTCAAGAGCTGCTGGAGGAGTTCTATCCTGAACTTAGAGATGTCAAAGACCCAAATAAGTATGATGGCTATAAAATTCTGTTCATCTTTGATGGTCTGGATGAAAGCAGACTTCCTCTTGATTTCCACAACAACAAGAGGACATCTAATGTAACAAAGAAGTTTTCAGTGGATGTGTTAATTACAAATCTGATCAAAGGACAACTTTTGTCATCTGCTTATATTTGGATAACTTCTCGACCGGCAGCCATCCACAAAGTCAGTAACTGGATTCTACATCGTTTGACTGAGATACAAGGATTCAGTGACCCACAGAAAGAGGAGTATTTCAGAAAGAAAATTACTGATCCGATTTTGGCTGACAGGGTTATCTCCCATATCAAGACATCGAAGAGCCTACACATCATGTGTCACATCCCAGTCTTCTGTTGGATATCGTCAACAGTGTTTTCTATTCCAGAGATTTTGGACACCACCCCTGAAAATATTCCTACCTCCCTGACTGCCATGTACACCCGATTTCTTCTTCATCAGATGCAGAAGAAGAATGAGAAGTACTATGGCAAACACAATACAGTGCCACTATCTGAGACAGACATGAAGATAATCCTCAAATTGGGTGAGCTGGCCTTTGCAAACTTGGATAAACAAAATCTGGTGTTTTCTGAGAGTGACCTGAGTAAGCATGACATCGACGTCACTGATGTCTCGATACAATCAGGTGTCTTCACTGAAATTTTTAAAGAGGAGGATCCTACCATCCGAGAGAAGTGGTACAGCTTTGTCCATCTCACCATACAAGAGTATCTTGCTGCATTCCATGCATTCTACTTGTTTGCTTCTGAAGGATCAAACCCATTTCCACCTCAAAAAAGATCCAGATATGAGTATGACTACGAAGACGATAGTGAAGAAAGTGTGAACCAGAGTGGTAATACAGAGGAAGATGAATTCAGTGATGATGAGAATGATTCCAGTGATCCAGAGTATGCAACAAGTGAAGATGATGAGGAGTACAGTGATGAGGATGAGATTCAACAGACTGCTTCACAGCAAATAAAAAGTCTTCATGATTTACAGAAGACTGCAATTCGTAAGGCTTTGAAGAGCACCAATGGTCATCTGGATCTTTTTGTCAGATTCCTTCTTGGGCTCCCAGTGGATGACAGTCTGTGGAGACATTTCAACTTGCAGATAACCAAAGATCAAAAGAGCATTAAGGAAACTATCCAGTACATTAAAAACAAGGTTGTAATGATGAAGGAGAGAATGCTCCCATCCCCAGAACGTTGCTTCAATCTCTTCCACTGTCTCGGCGAACTGAAAGATGTGTCACTGCTTAAGGGAATTCAGAAGTTCTTGTCCTCCATGAATCTATCCAATCAGACGATAACTGCAGCTCAGTGCACTGCCTTTGCCTTCATTATTATCACATCAGATGAGGTGATGGAGGAGTTTGACCTGAGGAAGTACAACGCATCTAGAGAGGGTCGGAGAAGACTGATTCCAGTTCTGAGATGCTGCATCAAAGCCAAGTGAGTACAGTGTTTCCCACAGAATGTTATTCTATTTGTGGTGGTGTAGCCGACAGTCGTTGCCAGTCTGCATATACACTCACTATATTGCCAAAAGTATTGGGTCACCTGCCTTGACTCACATGAACTACATGTTACTCACATGAACTGAAGTGACATCCCATTCTTAATCCATAAGGTTTAATATGATGTCCACTTTTTACAGCTATAACTGCTTCAACTCCTCTGAGAAGGCTTTAGTTTACAAGGTTTAGGAGTGTGTTAATTAGAATTTTGACCATTTTTCCAGAAGCGCATTTGTGAGGTCACACACTGATGTTGGATGTGGAGACTGGCTATCAGTCTCCACTCTAATTCATCCCAAAGGGTAGTTTCAACAATCATTCACAAATATGGTCAGAAAGTTTGGTGATTGGAACAACAACTTTGTGTTGAATTGAGTTTTTGAATCATCATTCAAGGATATTTGTGGTTGTCAACTGTTGTAATTGCCTGTTTTCATTTCCTGAATGTCAAATAGTATGTAAGTAATTTAAAAAATCGACATAGCGCCTTTTAAATGGCATATTCGTCTTTGTCCAGAAAGGACAGTGAAGAGTGACAGCCAGGAAACTAGTGGTAGAGGGAAATAGGGTGGGTAGAGGGAAATAGGGTGGGTTCAGGAAATAACCATGGGTCATAGTGCTGTGCGATACTACGGTATATATCGTTGTACGACAGAAAAATGTCTATCGTACGATACGATCCCGTTTATATCGTAATTTTAACGTGTGTGGCTGTGACTGCTCAGATAATTTAACTGCAGGTGCGTTGCCGCTTCTCGCAGTGGGCAACGTAAACGTAATTGTCTGACTCGGGATGGGTGGCCAGGCAAATGAACATAGCTAATAGTAAACAAATTAAACTTTTTTTGAAGTTGGCATAAAGACTAGTGTTGCACGGTGCACCGATACTACAAAAGTATTGCAATACCCTGAAATTAAAAATGTCATAACACCTAATGTTAGCCTACTTTACGTTGTCCTCAACTTTGTTACATTTTTTAACATTTATTTAATCTAATGATGTAGAAAACAAGGAATTGCACCTCTGATTGCATCTATGCGCTATGCACAACTATTATTTCACTAGCCTAAAACAATGAGACTGTAAGCTAATTACTCTCACGTTTTTCTTAAAGTGACAGGCACTCAATTACACCTACTGTACACACAACCACAACTGTTAAAAAAAGTTTAATAAATGATAGGAGAAAATAAATGAAAAATTGGCATTCATGTGTGGATATAAATATATAATTTTAAGTAGAAATTAGTGTTGTCAAAAATATTGCGTTATTAACGCGTTAACGCAAAACAATTTTAACGGCGTTATTTTTTTTTTTGCGAGATTAACGCTCTTCCTGACCTGTAAGAAGTTTTTTCATAAACTGCTGTGGCTACGTTAGAGAAACTACAGGACCTGGCTGTAAACAAGCAATCCCATGCCATTTATGTCCAGCTGAAGAGGTTAAAATGACAAACTAATAAATGGAAAGTTTAGTTTTAAAGCCAGGGTCAGTTGATAAGAGCAAAGTTATCTGCATATACTGTCGATGTGAACTTAGTTACCATCGTAGCACGACAAGTTATTATTAGCCGCATTGAGAATTTGCACGAAACTTAGAAGACTGAGATAGAGCAGGCGTTGGGGCAGACGCAGTTGCGCTAACGGGAGATTAGCCTACTGGACTCGGTGTTGAGAACTATCTCGAGGTAACGTTAATGTGAGTGTATGTGTGTGTCTGTGTGCGACATCCCTCTGGCTCTTCTCTCCCCTTCCTACTGCTGCGTTATCTGTCTTCTTGTACCTGTGTGCTTGTGTGTGCGCGCACGCGTTCATGCACATTCGGTCAAAGCCATCGATCGATGGCTTTGCATTCGGTGTGTGTGTGTTTGTGTGAGTGAGTGTGTGTGCATTCGTGCACATTCGGTGTGTGTGTGTGAGAGAGAGAGAGAGAGAGAGAGAGAGAGAGAGAGAGAGAGAGAGAGAGAGAGAGAGAGAGAGAGCTATGTTTGAATTAGGCTTGAATTAGGCTACAACAATTCAGAGTTTTTTTTACTATCTCGGGGTAACGTTAATGTGTTTGTCTGTGTGGGACATCCCTCTGGCGCTTCTCTCCCCTTCCTACTGTAACTTGCGTTATCTGTCTTGTGCCTGCGTGCGTGCGTGCGTGCGTGCGTGCGTGCGTGCGTGCGTGTGTGTGTGCGCGTGCGTTCATGCACATTCGGTGTTTGTGTGTGTGAGTGAGTGTGTGTGCATTCGTGCACATTCAGTGTGTGTGTGTGTGTGAGAGAGAGAGAGAGAAGAACTATGTTTGAATTAGGCTTGAATTAGGCTACAACAATTAAGAGCTTTTTTTTATGTTATTGCAGTATCTGAACTTCTAGGAGGAGGGATGTTTGTTTCTTGCTCAGTGGTGCTGCCAGCATTGTGTCATCTGTCAATAGCCTACTTATTGACAGTATTACTACAGACATGAATGGCTGTAACACTATACTGTGGTTTGCAAAAAAAAAAAAAACATTTGCACAAAGCAAGCCTATCCACTTTACTTTCGATTGACAGCACTAGTAGAAATACTATATCGGGATATAGAATTGCCTATATCGGGAAATAGCTTTTTGTCCATATCGCACAGCACTAATGGGTCAGATTCAAACCTGGGTCCCCATGGGCACTTGGACCCAAAAGAGGTACAAAAGCTACTCTGCTTGGCACATGCCTTTACCACTCACTCAGCAGTATACTGATATGCAAAGTATGAACATTTTGTAATTGTTTATGTCATTTTTATGTTTGTAGGCTAGCGGATTGCATACTCAATGAAAAGTGCTGTAAGGCTTTGGCACAAGTTCTTCAGTCAAACAACTCACACCTGAGAGAGTTGGACCTCAGCCACAATGATTTAGAGGAACCTGCAGTGAAAGCACTGGCAGATGGGCTGAAAAACTCCCACCGCTCACTCGCCTCCCTCGACCTCAGCTTTGTTGACCTAGAAAAAGCAGGACCGGTTTTAATGAATGCCATTTTATTGGGACCCCATCAACCGCATACTTTGAGGTAATATGGCAATTATAACTGTTATTACTACAATTACTGACTTAACTACAGTCAGTACTATTATTATTGCTGTATAATGGTTGCTATTTCTGGTAACAATTGAAAACATTGGTTGCTTCCTCCGTAAACCACGTTATATTAACTGTTTACATACAACATAGGCATATGATGACTTACCAGCAGTTGTTCGATTTAGATTAGATACTTTAGATAATTTTTAACTCTCTGTCTATGTCCTCCTGTTTACCCAGGGAAGACGCGATGGATGACTTATTTTTTCCCCACTCTAGACTTTATACTCACATAAATGTGCTATTCACTTCCGAGCAGCCTATATGTGTGACTGTGCCTTTACACAATACACAAGCATATTGCACATGCGCTGACATGTTCTGCTGAGAGGTCCCAAACATAATATGTAGCCTTTAAATATGTTTTCCCCCAAATAGCCTCCGTGGATGTAAACTGAAACAGGATATATGTGACATTCTGGCCAAGGCCATGGAGATGCCGTCATCCCAACTGAAGAATCTTGACTTGAGTTACAACCCCTTGACAGATGCTGGAGTAGAGAAAGTTCTTCAGGGACTTCTAAGTAAAACATGTGTGCTGGAAATGCTGAGGTACAACCCTCCTACCTGCATGTCTTTAAAAAAAAGAATTCTGTTGTGCACCTGTGGGTTCTCTTACACATACTGACCTATTTTGTCACCAGGTTGTGTGCCTGTTACATCACTGAAGCATCCTGTGTGACGTTGGCTAAGATTCTTCAACAGTCAAGTCTCTTGGAACTGGACCTGAGTGGCAATCTGTTAAGAGATGAAGGAGTCAAGCTGGTCTGCACTGGACTAATGAGTCCCCACTGTCGGTTAAACACATTGGGGTGAGTAATCCTCCCAATACTTTAAGATTAGTGCTGGCAAGAAAGCTAGCAGCCTGGGCTTACAGCTCGATCTTACAATCCGAGGTGCTGATGTTCGCAGGTTCGAGTCTGGGCGCGTGCAGGGCTGCGCGGTTCAGATTACACTTGGCACAGATGTTGTGTTGATGACTCATAACATTTTGGCAGATGTTCACCTGACAAAATATGCCAACCAATGCTGGAAGCAGTTTTCCTTTAAAACATCATAAAAATACAGAACATATTTACGATACGGAAAGTACTCTGAACTTTAGAACTATTCATTCACTTCTGAATACTGTTGAAACTGTTTATTGTTCCACACTCTCTTTAATTTGGACTAATCCCAAGAGAGTCTGGGTTTTTTCACATTGTGTGTGTATTTTCAATCCTCTAGATTGAAAGACTGTAACCTCTACAAGAGTTCCTGTGCGGCTTTGGCTCCTGTCTTATGGTCTTTTTCGGAGTTGAAAGACCTAGACCTGTCCGACAACGACTTGCTGGACGCAGGAGTTCGGAGACTCTCGGCTGGATTAAGGAATCGCAACTGCTCCCTTCGTGTCCTAAAGTGAGAAAAATAGATACGTTGCAGTGTGCTGTCCACTAATGACTCATTGTTGGTTCATTTATATCAGTTTTTAATCACACCTGTCATATTTTCCTGACTTTGTGTCTTATCAATCTTGCCCTTGGTGACCCCAAAAAACAGCATGCAACTAGATTGGTTTAATCAAATATAATCAGCTTATGAATATCAAGTGAATGTATATGGCTCTGTATTAACATACATTTAACACATATTTATTCAGTAGACACTGTTATCTAAAGTGACCTACAAATGTCAACTATATTACAATGGTTTACCCCAGAGCAACTTGGGGTTAAGTGTCTTACTCAAGGGCAGAATGGTGGAAGCCAGAAATTGAACCCAAAACTTTTCAGGTTACTGCACGCTAGCCTAGCTCCTTAACCTTTACAATACCACTGCCCCACATCTACACAGTTGTATTTATGTTGTACAATGTAGCGCTCAACTAACAAGTCTTGGAACATCTATCTTTGCAGGATGTCTGGTTGCCAGATCACAGAGAGAGGCTGTGCTTTGCTTGCCTCCGCTCTCATCAGAAATCCCCATCATCTTGAAGAGCTGGATCTCAGCTACAATCACCCAGGAGAGTCAAGACAGCAGCTGTCTGCCAGACTGGAAGATCCACACTGCCATCTACAGAACCTAAAGTAAATCTGTGTACAACTCCCATTGTATGTACTAACGTGTCCTGAGTCCTGACAAAAGTCTGTCGGGACACTAAAAATGTGTTTACACTAACCACTATAAAATTATCCCGGTTGTCAGCAATTACATAGCCGAGGTGGTCTCCTTATAGGCTGATCATTAACTAAACTCATGTAGAAATACTACTTATATTAAGTGTCCAGCGTTTAATTTCAACAATGGCCGGGTTTCCCAAAATCGTTAAGAAGCTCTTAAGTCCTAAGAACTTCTTAGGAGCGTTCTTAGAACATTCTTACAACGCTCCTAAGAAGTTCTTAGCACTTAAGAGCTTCTTAGCAATTTTGGGAAACCCGGCCAATGTGTGTTTGTGTGTGTGTCTGTCAATCGTAGCCGTCCGCATAATCTTTGCAGCCAACGTCACAATGCATCTTTGTAAACACTCTTGCAATGCCTCTTCATATCTGCCTCATTTTAACGGTTATATCGCTAGCTACGCTATGACAATGTCAAAGAGAAAGTCATGATTCTCAAAATAACCTATGACTAAAATCATTTTTACAGCATGGAGCATGTTGGGAAGAGGAGCCTAAAATGGGGTCTGAAAAAATGTAAGTTCCTTTATGATCTAAGCTATTTAAACGTTTTGTGTGCATAATGGCTAACATAGCCTGGTCCTACCATACTCTCATACATTCATAATGTACAGAGAGTCTGGTCAATTTCCATTGCCAAGCTTGAACTTCCTTGAATGTGGTGCCCAGCGCACTCGAACAGCAGACGGAGAGAGATCAGTGATAGAATTATTTTGAAGGTTTATTTTCCTTCAAAAACACAGCAGCAGTAACGTTAACTCATAATAATTTACATGTAACAAAAAATAACTAACTAAGTTAAAGTAAATAGGCACGTAAGCATATAGGGCACATGAGCACAGTCGAAAAACTGTTTGCTTCCCAATCAACAACACCTGTGATTAGGTTCCCTTAGGTTAAATGGCCTAACTCTGCTGACCTAAGGTCAACTGAACCACACAGCAAATACAGCCCCCTAATGGCACAGGGCAATATTACATGAAACATGAAGCAAAATTGATATGACTCATACAGATACTCTACTGATGTTTAAAACTATTGGATCTACCCAGAGCACTCAGATCTGCCATAACCAATCGCTAACGTGTGGTCGTGATGTGACATGCTCAAACTACCGCACAACCTCAACATTATATCGTTCTCAGCTACTCCCTCTGTTTGCTGATTGGACCTGCACATTTTTGTCTTGAGAAAACCTGCGAATAAACCGCAGACCCAGACTCTCTGTATGTTATGAATGTACGAGAGTATGGTAGTACCAGGCTAATGTTAATATGTAGCTTGTAGATGTTTCATGATTCCTATTGTTCTCTTAAATACAGATGCTGTAGACCTCACATTCCATCCACTTGTTCGCCTATTTGAAATAAAATCTCGGGAAATCAGAAAGTGTGACGTAGACAGTGATAAGGCTGGTTTGAATATCTTTGGCTGTGCAAGTGGGGTGAGTGATGATAACCTCTCTGCCCTACATTATCCTCATAAACTTGGAGTAGTCCTTTCATCTGACAGAAAAAAGGCCACAAAACCATCTAGAACTCAACAGCAAAAAGATGATTTGTTTCACTTTTTTTCTGCTTTTGATGCGGCGACTGGTCTGGAGTCAATGAGACAAGTGGAGTGTGACCAACCCTTATCTGGGGGACGCTTCTACTGGGAGATGGGTTGGACTGGTTGGGGTTACATCGGTGTCAGACACCATAGGACACTGAGACATGAGGACAACAAGAAACAGTGTGCGGAGATTCCTGACAGACGCTCAGTTTGACCACCATTTTCTAATGTGCTATCAGTGTCAGACCTCCGGGGTCAACGCAGGCCCTCGGCGAGTCGGTGTGTTCCTGGACTGGCCAGCGGGCACTGTGTCTTTCTACAACGTCTCCTCACGGGAGAGGATTTGGCTGCAGACAATTCACACTGCGTTTAGCGCACCGGTCACACCTTACTTTGCCTTCGGACCAGATTCTTATCATTCATCAGTCACTCTCCTGAGTCAGTGAATGGTGCAACATCACAGGGAACCCAACAAGGGAGGATGCAAACTCACCTTTGAGACCACAATATTTGTACAGATTGAAGGGGGGTAGTTCTGTCTGAGCACAACAAAAGTTAGCCTTGGTTCCCAACCTGGGGTCCGGCAACATTCAGGTCGAGCTAGGCTAGGCATTGGCAATTCATCCCCAGACCCTGATTGTTGAATAAAACAATGTGTGTGTGTGTGTGCAGGAGTTTGAGTAGGGGGCCCTGTCTTGTCTTGGACACAGGCAAAGGGGCCTTCAAGGAAAACATTTTGGGAAACACTGTTCTAAACTGACAGAAATATGCTGATCAATTTCTAAGATCACCCTAAGCTGATTTCTACTCTTTGTCTGAATTAGTCATAAATTGATTAAGAAATGTGATGTAAATTTAATTGATGTTCAATCTGTTTGCAATGTGGCAAGATTTTAGAAATAAAATATGTTTTGATTTTAATATGCATTAGCCAGCATTCTGTGCCCACATTGTTCCAATGGAAAGTACGCTGTAGGGTGGATTGCCCTAATATGGGACATTTTTTTGCTCTTCAGACTCCAGTAGTAGCCTAGGCTATATTATGCTACAATGTGAGGGCAACACATTAAATCCACATCCAATTTTGATCAAAGGACCCTACAGCGTTGACTTTCTTCTAGTTTTACTGAATTTCATTGGTTTGGGGAAGAGCTACACCCACTGGAGCTTAGGTGTCCCACATTAGGCAATGTGTCTCACATTAGGGCAATTTAGTATAAATGACAGTCATAAGAGCAATTCTACATTTGGGACAATCTAGTAAAAGACTGGCAACAAAGTGCATGTTCACCTAGAAGCACTTGGTCCGCTGGCTTGGCATGGTAGGTTAAACAGGCTATATTTGAATAAACACAATCAATATGTGGTCTATGCATAATGTGCCTAAGCAGTTATTGTAGTTTGTAAACAATAGTTTTATTTTTTTGTTGTACAAATACTATATATATATATATATATATATATATATATATATATATCATTATTATTACTACTATTATATTTTTTATTATTGTAATTATTATTATTTAATTTATTTAATATTGTGTGAGCAGGCAGATACAGTATGTGACTACAAGCCCACATGTCTTTTCAGATGTAAGAAAGACAAAGGGCTCTTGGGAGTGGCCTGAAGAGTACGCTGTTGTTCAAAAAATCGAAGTGAGAAAGAACGTTCTGCGCAGTCTCCCAAGCTGTCTGTCGACAAAAACAGAAAACAATCCCAGTCTCTCAAGAGATTCTTGAGAACTTTGAAGAATGGCTTGTTGGTTAGAGGAGGAATATCACCAAGAGCTTTCCGTAATATCCACATTCATTACCTAAAAAGATATCTTAAAGTAGAATGTGGAGTTGCCCATAAGGCACGTCTTTTGAACCCTAAACATGAAATATAAAGCCTAAAGATATATAAAGATTAATCACAAATGAAACAATGTCGTAAATGTGTAGGGGGAAAACACATTGCCTGTTGACTATATTGTCTTTCAGATAAAGGGAATGTGGTCTAAGTGAAAGAAAGAGTTCCTCTGGGCTGAAGGGAAAACATCCCTCGATCGTTTTTTCATACTTAGCGTTACATACTGTAGTGTTATGAGTTTGAGTCTTGTATTGTGGCTATTGCATTTCCCATGGGATGAATGACGTATCTGTATCATATCTATCTTACAAATGCATCTGAGTTAAACATATTTAATATCAGAAAAATGTGTGGAAATACATTTAAAGAGAAATGCAGTTTTGGTGATTTCTTCGCTGTTTTTGTGTCGTCCTCCCGCACATGCGTGGTGGACAATGTGCGGGATTCTCTTTTCGGGTTTAACTGGGTAACCTATTCCGACGCACCTGTCCCCACAAAAGAGGTGTGTAAAAGCGTTTTGTAAACCCTCTATAGTATAATCATTTATATCACCATTGATATACTTATTAATACCAACCATCATGACTTACAGTAATACTAACACACTTTATTTCTCTTCCCTTTCCCTATACCTCACCTGTTAGGTAAACCATTACCAGCCATCAACCATCTCTGTGCCTGTCCCTCATCACACCTGAAGTCACATCCCTCTGACTGCCCTACCATCGCCATTGCCATCGCCATCCCTATGACTGCCCTACCATCGCCTGCTGTGGTTCCCTGCCCGAATCTTTGGCCTACGCATCCTAGCGACCCATCACTTTCCGAAATAACTAATGGATTACTAATGGACAATTTATTCCCTACACTGGACTATTTGAACTTTCATTGTCATTGTAACTTTCAAACTACAAATGACTTTACTGTAACTGACCCCAGGCAGGGTTGGGCCCTTGAGTCGTGGATCTGTCTGAGGTTTCTTCCTATATGTATCTCCAATTCTATAGGGAGTTTTTCCTTGCCCCTGTTACATGGGCTCTCTTTGAATGTTTAACACTCTGCAAAGCGCCATGAGACATGTGTAATGTTTTGGCGCTCTATAAGTGAAATTAAATTGAAATTGAAAATTGCTTTTTCCTTCTACACTTGCAGGAAAAACATACGATCATCTTGTACTGTGTTTTGCAGTGGCTACTGGTTACATTTGTTTTATATTTATATTGTATTGTATATATGTTTTATATCAATCTATCTATCTGGGAAATGCATCTGATTAAAACATATTTCATTTCAGAAAAACTTGGAAAAAAATAGTACAGTTGTGGTCATTAATTAAACACGTGCTAAAGTTGACTAAAGAGGTAAAAAAAATAATTTTGGAAATTGATCTTATGCCTTAATTTGAAATGAGGATAAATCCAACCTTTAAGAACACCAATTTTCTTTGTGAAGGAATAATGTATCGTAAATAAATAAATAAAGGTTCTTCCTTAAAATACAGGGGACATACAGTAATTATACTGTACATACCCCTATGCTAAATTCCCATAGAGGCAGGCAGACTTTTATTTCTAAAGCCAAGGACAGTTAATTAATGGATCCAGGATACATCCTGATAAAGTTACCTTTGCCTTTGGAATTAAAATAGCCCCACATCATCACATGCCCTTTACCATACCTGAGATTGTCATGGTTTTATTTCAGTTAGACTGTTTGATTTGCATTGAGCTCAACGAGCATCAAACAGGAAGGCTGCTGGTATACCTAATACTTCGCACCTTCTGATGGGTTCACACAATTTTCGCTTTTCATCTTCATTAAGTCTGTGTAGCCTACCCTCTTGACTACACCATCTTAGATGCTTAGGCAGCAGCAGTTATGACTGTCTCGTAACCAGATTGACATCTACTGTATGCCCTGTCGGAACCTACATTTAATAGGTTATATTCCTCAGTCGAAAAACATCCAATTGTTAGTCTTTATATGAAGAGTTTGGTTCCAAAACGCTATATCCACCATTTTAATGAATTTTCATAAATATTTGTTTTAATTTTGTTTTGCAAGTAATTACAGTGGAACTGTATTGGTTTATGTTTAGTTGATTTATCTTTACTCAATCAAAACAAAACAACTGCATTTTTATTGATATTACCTGAAATACACAATTAAATAACATGACTTTTTAATGTTTTTAAAAATGGATATGCGTTTTGGAATCAAACTCTTTATATTGACATTTCCTTTTTTTAAAGGTTATTTTTTGGGCTTTTTATGCCTTTAATTGGACAGGTCAGTAGAGAATGACAGGAAGCGAGTGGGAGAAAGAACTGGGGTGGGATCCGGAAAGGACCACGGGGCGGGAATCGAACCCGGGTCGCCGGCGTGCGGTGCAGGTGCCCCAGCCTGTTGCGCCACGGCTGGGACCTATATTGATATTTCAATATAAACTACTGAATTTAATACTACTGTGGTGGCCGGGCTGTGCAGTCATTTTTAAGCGTTTTTAAACCTATGGTTGAATGCCACATGTTCATAATAATAAGCAGTCAGACTTTGATTGACAGCCTACAGTAGTTAACTCGCTTGTGTCAAAAAAGTGTTTAGGACCCTTTTTGTAGTAGCCCATAGCCTAATACAGTAGGCCTATGTGACTAGAGCAAAATAGTAAAAAGAGGCAGTGACATTTTTTTCCATTAATCTCTTGGGACAAGTGGCACAATTAAAAACTGTGATTTATTATTTCTAATTTACAAGAATTATTGCCTTCAGATTAACTAATGCCCCTCACTTCTTTTCAATTTGTATGTGCCAGGGATATTGACTTGGGGTGAAAAATAAAGTTTTAAAACATATGTTTTAGGCTATTCATATCCTATTAAAAAGCTCTTTGGAAATCCAAGGTTCTGCACAATAATAATAATAATAATAATAATAATAATAATAATAATAAAAATAATCATATATCGCTTTTCAGTGTAGGCTACCCAGAGACGCTTTGCCACAATGGCAAAACTATCCTACACCAAGAAATGCATCCAGCATAACACGTTTCCCCCTTTTTATATATTTCACAATCCAGGATATATGCTTTCAAATATCATGAAGAACTACAATGAAATAGGCCTACTTTTATCTATAGACTTTTTCAGGAAACATGGAAACATGTGGAAATGCGACATCATGCATCATGCGTAGCCTGGACAGAATAAAGTTCCGCCCATCAACACGGAAGCGAAGAGATCAGTCGTTATCTTGGCATTTGAACAGGTAAGCGGAATATTGTCTATGCCTGGTCAGTTCTGACAAAATATTAATTTAGGCTACACAGAGACTAAAATATAGCCTTTTCAATTAATCTAGTCATCTGCAATCTCGGGAAAGATCAGGGAAGATATCGTGTAGCCTCTACGAAAGGGCTGCCAAGTTTCAGAGAATGGCAAGCGTGAAATGCGTTCGTCCGCCGACCGTGCAAATACACGTTACACAGCTTTACAACAAGTATAGGACAACGATAGACTTATAGCAGCCTTAAAACAGTAGTCTAGCCTACATTAACTTCTAAACTCAAGGAGAAACAGCGAATCAACAGTGAACAAAACCTAGCAAGCAGAGGACGTTTTAACTGTTGGAGTCCGCGCTGTTGTGTGTGAAAAATATAGGCTACCAAAGTCCTTTCTCTGGATAAACTTAGAGGCGCCAAGACCCGCCTCACGTTGCTTCTGATTTGTTTATTGCGTGATGCCTTCCGTGGTTGGTTAGATTTAGGCACTGATGGATTGGTTATTGCGGTGAAGTTGACCGTTTATGTGAATATTGTGAAACTGAAATAGGTAAGGGATAACGGCCGACGAGGTGACCGGTTCGATGGAAATAATGGCTAGGTGGAGGTCTAGAACTCCGGCGACGTGCGAAGCAGGATTCTGATTAACTTTAACTTTGAAAGATCGCTACTTTTATAGCCTACATGGCATCCAACTAGCTACAATCCACCTCCGTCATATGCTACAATGTTACTATGGTTCTGCACGTCTGTATTTCAGCTTGGATGCAACGTGACAGTTCATTTAAACTTCGCAACGAGTTTGGCGAATTAATATTCAAGTGTGATACGGGAACTACTACTAATTCCATTGTTGAGGGAGATAAAGATAATTATCTCCCTCAACAATGGAATTCTCTTCTCTGATTGGCTGATGGGGTGGCCATTAACTTCGTATAACCTGCTACCTGTGAAGTAGTTCCCGTATCACACTTGAATATAATTCAGCACAGGTTTTTTGGAACTTTTGATCGAGTGGCGGCAACATCAAAGAGTGTCGCTACTCTCTCTTTCTATGGCTCTGGGCTACACAAGAACACATGTCGCAAAATTGCATGATGTGACTCAACCACCAGTGATCGTCGAAATGGTCATGTTTTCCCAAAATAACATATCCACCACATGCAATAACATGTTAAAGCATGCTGTTGTCTATGATTTCTTTGTCAACATTCTCAGTTCCCTTCAAAGTGTAACTGCACCCCATAACTCCACCCACTTCACATTTCTGAAAACAGCTTTCAAAATGAGCGGGACGTTCTCTAATTTGGAATGGTGATTTTGTGTCAATCTGGGAATGAGTGCTGCTGACACGGCTTATCACAGGTAATCAGGGCAGCAGGTGTCGGGGCGTTTCATTCCTAATTTTGTAACAACCCGGTGACGTAGAGTCGCCAGAGAGGTGCAGGACTACGTCAGCATTTTGGACCAAAATGCCATGGCATGTTTCAACTTGTAGAAGGCGCGGAGAGCTATATTTCCAATACAAAATCATACAAAATGTTTATTTTCTCGGGAAACACGATTTTAGTCAATATTAATCCTGGTAATAGTGTAGTTCACCACTTGTGAGTAATTCCAATAAATCAACAGCTCAAAAACATGTTTTAGGGTGCAGTTACACTTTAACGTTAGCCCTATTTAAAGAGTCACTTCACCCCATAACTCCACCCACTTCACATTTCTGAAAACGTCTTTCAAAATGGGCGAGACGTTCTGAAATTTGGAGAGAGAGTGCAGCACTGCTGCAACCAATCAACCATGGTGATTTCGTGTCAATCTGGGAATGAGTGCTGCAGACATGGCTTATCACAGGTAGGCTAATCAGGGCAGCAGGTGTTGGGGCGTTTCAGTCCTAATTTGTAACGACCCGGTGACGTAGTGTCGGACTAGAAGTGCAGGACAACGTCAGCATTCCAATAGTATTTTGGACCAACATGCCATGGCATGTTTTCAAACGGTAGTATGCGCGAGAGAGCAATATTTCCAATACAAAATCAGACGAAATGTTACTTTTGTCGAGAAACACGATTTTTGTCAATATTAACCCTGGTAATAGTACAGTTCACCACTTATGAGTATTTTCAATCAATCAACAGCTCAAAAAACCTATTTTAGGGTGCAGTGACCCTTTAAATGGTCTGTCTAGCATTTATAGACCGCCGTCACGTCATTCGGAGAAATCTTCCTTGGTCGCCGCATTTAGCTGATTTACGGCTCCCATTGACTTCCATTGACTCCGATTGAACATTTCTAATGAAAACGTCAATTATGTGCTTAAACAAACGCTGCTGACATATGCCAGCAACCATTTCACTTTGATAATAACCTACATTTTTGTCCAACATATAAACAGCAAGAATGACACAATTTTATTACCGCAACATGGAAAAACCTAGGGGAGAGCAAAAACATTACATTACATTACATTACATTTCATTTGGCTGACGCTTTTTGACCAAAGCGACTTACAAGATGGAAAAAAAAAATTAGGTTTTTAAGAGCATTTCTAACAACAATAAAGAATACAATAAGTGCATTAGTGGGTCTAATAAGTGCATAAATAAGTGGATAAGTGCATGAATGAGTGCGATTGTCTGAAGTGCTATGAGAGGAGATGTTCTTTGAAGAGCTGGGTTTTCAGACCTTTTTTGAAGATGGCTAGGGATGTTCCTGCCCTAGTTGGACCAGATAGTGCATTCCACCAACGAGGGACGACAGATGAGAAAAGTTTGGATTGGCCTGCTCGTGCTGGCGGAAGAGCTAGACGTCGCTCAGCTGAGGAGCGCAGCGGTCGTGTGGAGGCATATGCCTGTATGAGGGCATTACATCCGTGATCCCATGTGCAATAGGGCTCGGGAACATGACGTGAAAACTTTGCGGGCACAACCAGCCTCACTCCTTAGTTTACTATGGATTCCTATGGATATACTCCCACCTATTAGTGTGTTCCTCCATATTTCTGCTTCTTGTCTTCTGCATCTGAATGAATGGATATTACGTTCAGTGCGCTACCAACATGGCGGCAATATTCCTAGAATGCAAGGCGTGTGCCCGAGCCCTATTGAATTCCCCATTGACCCGGCGTCACCAAAAACGGCAGACGTTATTAAGATTAAATGTCAGAGTAATGACATTCAAAAGGATACCTTAATAATACACCACCATTCATAAAGGAACGAAGGATGAAAAGAAAAACAATTTATTACATGGGTGTTGCACTGAAATACACTTACATGTAGTAATAACAACTGAAACACCAGAAATTATACACAGCCCAAAGCAGATAGTTAAATCTCCGCTTAGCATGCTAATTTATTACAATATGGGCATATAACGTGTAAACACAAAATCTCATATACAGTAGCTACTCATTTGTTATGCATTTAGAAACGTAGCCTAACCGTAGGCTACTCCTTTGCTGGTTTGATGACTGTGGTCCATATGGTTCATACAGAGTTGCCATCGAAGCAAACAAAAGCATTTAAATGCAACATAGTAGCCTAGCCTAGGTAAAGCCTACCTTACACTGATAAGATTTGGGAAAGATTCTTCAAAGATTGTAGTCTTTTCACTAATGCCCCTCATTCAAACTTTACTCAAAAGACTACAGTCTTTCAAGAATCTTTCCCAAATCTTGCCAGTGTAAGGTAGGCTTAAGCTGTATATTATTTAGGAAAGTTTGCAAACGATAGCCCAGACTGCTACTGCTACGTCTCAAGTATAGCTGTTGTTGAATAACGTTTACGTTTACGTTTACATGTCAACACTTTCACACCTTTAACGATACTGGTAAAAAAAAACCTTGCCATTACACACAGAGGTGAAAACGCAAAGTTGCCCAGAAGAAGCATGCCAGTGGGTGTTCCCGACATCTATGCAAATACCTTTCCTCGTCAATGAGCGCGCTCAAAACCTAAACAGCAATGTAGGCTTAGGCTATGTCAATCACACTCTACATTGTGGATGTTTGCACAACCATGAGAGCTAATGCACAGTATTGCTTTTCAGTTTCGGTCTTGTAATGTAATTGTATATGGCCCCCTAGAATAATATCCAATGTCTATCAGAAGAACTATTTTGCTTGCACGGTTAATATAGGCTACGGACATTCGCCTTACATTATTTACTGAAATTCTAAGGAGACGATGTGTGCCATAGGCTATTGTGGTATCAGACACTACACATTATTTAGGGTGTTTTATTTACTTATAGGCTGCGCAAAGCACAGGGCAGTCTGTGTGGCAGGCTTGATTTTCGAGGCGTGATTTGTGAGACGTTTCGTTTGAGTGGCTATCAAAACATTTTCGGTTTGGTTTGGGATTTAATTTACTTTCAGACTGTCTGATTATATCGCTAAATGTTGGGACTGGTGAACACTGAAATCTGGGGTGTATTTGATGGTTTACTATTAGTTTCATGTCGTTGAAAGTGTCGGGATTTCCACCCGCTGAGAGAATTCGTTGAACATGCTCTGTGCTGAATTATTTGCATCGCGGCCACAAGTAGGCTAGCCTAGTTGCTATGTGGGTATTACAAACAAAATGTGTGCGCATAGTTCTGCATTAAGTTGATTACAGTAGGCTACGTGTTTATTAACTCTTCTAGCAGGGGGAGGTGGTGGATTTAAAAGTAGCCTAGACTATTTGGCGCAGGTTATTGTTAATGCATTATCGCTGGTCGTCGAAATCATGCAGAATTGCAACGTTTTGTTCCAGCATTGTCAACAAATGCAGCAGTGCAGCACACACATGGCTCCGTGATCCAGCATTGTTGTTGTTCTGCCAAGGGTCTAGTCAGGTGAGGTCAAGCGCGGGGGCTGGACTAGAGGTTCGAGGTGGGGCTATGTCGTCATAAAAACTCCAGATGTGCCTTTACACGGCAAAATGAAGACGGGGTTTTCAAAAACCTTCACCTTGGAAGCAGTTTTCAAAAACCATCGTTTTCAGCCTCCAAAACGGCGTTGTCGTGTAAACGCAAGGCCTAACTGATGAAAAAAACACAGTTTTTAAAAAAAAACGTTGTCGTGTAAACAGGGCCTAAGCCTTGGCTCGCCCGAGTCGGCCTGCTTTTGGCCCGATAGTGTGAACACGGTGACTGTTGCAAAATGTGGCAAAGTGTCAAAATGCACCAAAGATTAGCATAAGACAGGTCTAATTGGTGTTTTTAAAAAGAAGGGAAAGAGAATAAAGAACATAAACATTCCCACAAGGTGGTAGGGTGCTCTGAAAATGAAATCCAAAATGATTTTTCAGACCTGTGAGGCCTACTATTCAGACCCTTAAAGGAGAATTCCGGTGTGATATTGACTTTAAATGTGTTGAAACATGATACCGAGTGTGAGCGATTGTCTCAGAGCTGATTTCGACCTGTCAGCTGTTCTCCGAAACCCGGCGGGAGCTTAGAAATAGTCAACCAGGTTTTTAACGTTTGTGCCTCGGGCATCGATCTGCCGTGCAAATAAATCACTGTTTTACACCATTAATGAGGCTCAAAGTAGCTCCACACTTTATTGGTAGACTTCTGAGGGCCCTGACATTTAAAACGAGACATCGAGAACTTTGAAAAAGCACTGGTTGTTTACTTACATGACTGTTTATTCAGGCAGTCACTTTCGAAAGTTTACCGGTCGCAGCCATCTTGAATTTAGTCACGTGACTGATTCATGACTAGTGCACGCATAGGGAGGGAAAGTGAAAACCAGCGCCCCAAGTGGTTGCGTTCCTATCGAAGAACAGCTCCAATGTTAAGTCCCATAGACCGACTTTTCAAAAAAATACTACGCAGCTATACCAGCGATCTTATCCACCAAAAATATTTTTCAGTCTGCATACTGTAATAATCTACTAACTGTGAAAATATCAGACCCTATTTCGCCTTATTTAAAAAAACCGTAATTGCTCGTTTCATTTCATAAATGGACTACAACTCCAAGTGACGTGACACCCTTCCACGACGTTACTCGCCTAGCATGGTTTGTTTATTAGCCTGTTAGCTAGTTGGTTAGTTAGTAGACAATCACACTTACTGCCAGCTCTTGTGTGAGTAGGAGCACAATACAAGTTATCCCAACATAAAGGTAATTACCACGCGGTTTACATCGCTCTCTGTTATTACAAAAATATGATTGCCAGTTAAGCAAATTGCCGTTTTGATCAGTTGGAGATGAAGCGCCCAAACTGGTGACGTCAAATGCTACTGTAGCTAGCTACTGTAGTTCGTTATCACCATGTTACAAACAAACTCAAAACAATTAAACTGATCCTAAAAAATAAAGTATGACCACTCGAAGCAATAGAGCTGACCTACATGTATAGCATGTTGAAGGCATTTAACTAACTTCCCATCATGGGCCGAGATATATTTTTTCTAGAAGAAAATCCCATCCACTCCTGCTAGCCTCTAGGAACGCAACCACCAGGTGGCGATGAGATTACTTTCCCTCCCTATAGACATAGCGATTACGTGAACCAGTCACGAATCAGTCACGTGACTAGATTCAAGATGGCTGCTACCGCTAAACTTTCGAAAGTGACTGCCTGAATAAACAGTCATGTAAGTAAACAACCAGTGCTTTTTCAAAGTTCTCGATGTCTCGTTTTAAATGTCAGGGCCCTCAGAAGTCTACCAATAAAGTATGGAGCTACTTTGAGCCTCATTAATGGTGTAAAACAGTGATTTATTTGCACGGCAGTTCGATGCCCGAGGCACAAACGTTAAAAACCTGGTTGACTATTTCTAAGCTCCCGCCGGGTTTCGGAGAACAGCTGACAGGTCGAAAACAGCTCTGAGACAATCGCTCACACTCGGTATCATGTTTCAACACATTTAAAGTCAATATCACACCGGAATTCTCCTTTAAGGAATTTATTGTTTTTTGTGGAAGTGTTTCTACTTATCTCAATAAGGGAAACAAATTAAGAGCCTACAGTATGTCGAGTCCAAATATGTCTATGACATATTAATTTATTTGGAAGTCCATCCAAGTTTCCTGTGGTGGTTACCGGAGAAACGACTGTGGCTGAAAATAATCAATTAACCTATTGGTCACCTGCATGAAGCACCCTTTTTTTATTTGTTCAAACAGATTCGTCACAGTCAGCCTTTGTTCACAGTGTCGTGTCATCATGAGCAAGAGGAAGGGTGGAGGTGACAGTGGCCAGTTTCCTGTGCAGCCTCAGAAAAGAAGAAATGTAAGTTGAGAGCATTGACAAAATGAGACCTTGCAATAGGGCAAATCCAAACCAAATTTCCTGAACGCCCACATTTTGTTGGTGGGGTAAATTTGGGTTGGCTTTCAGCCTACATTTTGCCATTCAGATCTGAAATGGTTATACATTTGTGAACGGAAAGAAACTTGTATACTGATGTCCTTCATTTTCCCTCCAGTCCACTGCAAGTCAAGACGGAGATGGAGAAAGGAAGCATGATGACATCATTTGTGTAGGGGAAACAGCTGACATGGAGGTGAGTGGGGAAAGGAGCAAATATGTAAGGCATAATGATTAATTGAATCTCACTTGTACCAAGGGTTGTCACATTTTCATACACATTTAATTTGCTATAATAATAATAATAATAATAACTAGAAATGCAATTCCAAGGAATTACCAGTGCATGAAAATGCAAAAATAGGTAGATAATGTAGATATGGTTACTAAGGTGTAGCTAGGGTAAACATGGTGGTTGCATAGTTTACAGAGAGTTGATAGTGTGAAGGTAGACAGTTTAAAGATGAAACATTCCAGTTCTAACTTAACTAATGATTTCTATTCATGTTAAAATGTTGATTAGCTAACTTAGCTGATGATTTCTAACAGTTACGCTAAAAATAACTAATTATGCTAGCAATGCTTACTTTACTAACAATACTAACCAGGTTGATTAGCTAACTTAACCGATGATTTCTAGCAGTAATGCTAAAAATGCTAACTATGCTAACAATGCTAAATTTGCTAACAATGCTAACCAGGTTGATTAGCTAACTTAGTTGATGATTTTTTGCAGTTATGCTAAAAATGCTAACTATGCTAACAATGTTAAATATGCTAACCATGCTAACTAGCTAACTTGCTAGAGAGGACTTTTATTTTGAAACATTTGTTGCTAGGGTATCCATGGTGGCCACTATCAGGAAACAAGAAGTTACTGCAGTATAATCATGTTGGTTGCTATGGAAACGGTCATAAACACTTAATTTTAATGGTTGCTATGTTGGTTGCTAGGTACATGGAGGTTTCATGTAGTTGACTGGAGGCATAGTGGATGATAACTGACAGTTGGAATGGTTGAACAGTTCAATAGTTGAGTAGTTTCAATGGTTAAATGATTTAATAGTGTATTATTGCAGCGAGGACTTTTATTTTGAAACAGTTGTGGACAGAGGAAACAGTTTAACAGGATATGTGTAGTCTTCAGAGAGATTGTATGCTTAAAGCCTGAGAGAAACTGACAGTTGGTGCCCAGGTGGCTAACCAGCTGGGGTAACATTCTAATTGCTGCCGTGATGTCATAATGAGCAATGTTAAGTCTATGGGGGAAATGGTAATAGTTTTTAACTAATAGTTTAAAAAGTATAAAAGTTACAAAGTTGAAAAATACAAAGCACATATGGCATAAGCAAGACCTACGCAACAAAGTTTGAATGAAGTTTCTACGTTAAACGGTTGAAGCTGAATTGCGAGCGTTAGAAGAAGAAGTTTAACTAGAAATGCAATTCCAAGGAATTACCAGTGCATGAAAATGCAAAAATATATAGATAGATAATGTAGATATGGTTACTAAGGTGTAGCTAGGGTAAACATGGTGGTTGCATAGTTTAAAGAGAGTTAATGTGTGAAGGTAGACAGTTTAAAGGTTAAACATTCCAGTTGTAACTTAACTAATGATTTCTAAAAGGTATGTTAAAATGTTAACAATGATAACCAGGTTGATTGGTTTACTAAGCTAATGATTTCTAACAGTTATGGTAAAAATGTTAACAATGCTAACTATGTTAACAATGCTAACCAGGTTGATCAGCTAACTTAACTAATGATTTCTAACAAAAATGTTAAAAATGTTAACTATGCTAACAATGCTAACTATGCTAGCAATGTTAACCAGGTTGATTAGTTAACCTAGCTAATGATTTCTATCAGTTATGCTAAAAATGCTAACTATGCTAGCAATGCTAACTATGCTAACCAGGTTGATTAGCTAACTTAGCTAATCATTTCTAGCAGTTATGTTAAAAATGCTAACTACGTTAACAATGTCAACTATGCTAACAATGCCAACCAGGTTGATTAGCTAACTTAGCTAATCATTTCTAGCAGTTATGCTAAAAATGCTAACTATGCTAACAATGCTAACTATGTTAGCAATGCTAACTAGGTTGATAAGCTAACTTAGCTAATCATTTCTAGCAGCTATGTTAAAAATGCTAACTATGCTAACTATGCTAACCATGCTAACTTGCTACTGAGGACTTTTATTTTGAAACATTTGTTGATAGGGTATCCATGGCTGCCACTATCAGGAATAAAGAAGTTACTGTAGTAAAATCATGTTGGTTGCTATGGAAACGGTCATAAACGCTTAATTTTGATGGTTGCTATGTTGGTTGCCAGGTACATGGAGGTCTCATGTAGTTGACTGGAGGCATAGTTGATGATAACTGACAGTTGGAATGGTTGAACAGTTAAATAGTTGAGTAGTTTCAATGGTTAAATGATTTAATAGTGTATTATTGCAGTGAGGACTTTTATTTTGAAACGGTTGTGGAAAGACGAAACAGGTTAACAGGATATGTAGTCTTCACAGAGAGTTGTATGCTTAAAGCCTGAGAGAGAGAGGGCTGCTGCAGGTGGGGCTGGCCACCTGGCATAAGATTCTAATTGCTTAACGACCCGACTGTGATGTCATAGAGGCCAATGTTAAGTCTATGGGGAAATTTTTAATAGTTTTTAATTTATAGTTTAAAAAGTATAAAAGTTACAAAGTTGAAAAATACTTAGCAGCATGCCCCTATTGAAGACCTACGTTACAACGTTTGAATGAAGTTTCTAGGTTAAACGGTTCAAGCTGAATAGAAAAAATGAATTTGGTAAGCGGAATAATAATAATAACTAGAAATGCAATTCCAAGGAATTACCAGTGCATGAAAATGCAAAAATAGATAGATAATGTAGATATGGTTACTAAGGTGTAGCTAGGGTAAACATGGTGGTTGCATAGTTTACAGAGAGTTGATAGTGTGAAGGTAGACAGTTTAAAGATGAAACATTCCAGTTCTAACTTAACTAATGATTTCTATTCATGTTAAAATGTTGATTAGCTAACTTAGCTAATGATTTCTAGCAGTTACGCTAAAAATGCTTATTATGCTAGCAATGCTAACTTTACTAACAATGCTAACCAGGTTGATTAGCTAACTTAACCGATGATTTCTAGCAGTTATGCTAAAAATGCTAACTATGCTAACAATGCTAACTATGCTAACTAGCTAACTTGCTAGTGAGGACTTTTATTTTGAAACATTTGTTGCTAGGGTATCCATGGTGGCCACTATCAGGAAACAAGAATTTACTGCAGTATAATCATGTTGGTTGCTATGGAAACGGTCATAAACGCTTAATTTTAATGGTTGCTATGTTGGTTGCTAGGTACATGGAGGTTTCATGTAGTTGACTGGAGGCATAGTGGATGATAACTGACAGTTGGAATGGTTGAACAGTTCAATAGTTGAGTAGTTTCAATGGTTAAATGATTTAATAGTGTATTATTGCAGTGAGGACCTTTATTTTGAAACAGTTGTGGACAGAGGAAGTAGTGAAACAGGATCTGTAGTCTTAATGAGATTGTATGCTTAAAGCCTGAGACAGAAGGTGCCTCTCATAGCGTTTACGCGTCCTCTCTCGCTCCTCACTGATCTACATAAAGAATGATGGAGCGGCAACAATGGGATAGTCTAGCCCTTCTTCTATCTTTCTTTATGTAGATCATTGAGGAGCGAGGAGCGAGGGAGGACATATAAACGCTGCTTGAGAGGGACCCACAGTAAATACTTTAAAAGTTGTATGTAGATAGTCTAATTAATGTTGATAGATAGAATGTTTAATGGATGTTGATAGGCAGATTGTTTTATATTGATTGACAGTTTAATGGGTGGATGAGTGAATGGTCTGAAGAAGATGAATGGATAGAAGGTTGGATGGAATGTGCCTTATATTCTTGTTAAGAGAGACACTGATACAGCTCTCTGAGAGTAGTTGACACAGGTGTAATCAATTTAACTGGCTAGTCTTAAGAGAGCCAGAGTACTCTTAAAGCCTGAGACAGAGTAAATAATTTAAAAGTTGAATGTAGATAGTCTAATTAATGTTGATAGACAGAGAGTTTAATGGATGTTGATAGACAGATTGTTTAATAGATGTTGATAGACAGTTTAATGGGTGGATGAGTGAATGGTCTGAAGAAGATGAATGGATAGAATGTTGGATGGAATGTGCCTTATATTCTTGTAGAATGGAGAGACACAGCTCTCTACTGAGAGTAGTGGATACAGATACAGGTGTAATCAATTTAACTGGCTAGTCTTAAGAGAGCCAGCCTGAGACAGAGTAGATTGTTTAAAAGTTCAATGTAGAGCGTCTAATTGATGTTGTTGATAGGCAGACTGTTTAGAATGGGTGGATGAGTGAATGGTTTGAAGAAGATGAATGGATATAAAGTTGGATGGAATTAGGAGGACTTATTTTGATACTGTTGTGCACAGAGGATACAGGGGAACAGAATATGTAGTCTTCAGAGAGGAGCCTGAGAGAAACTGACAGTTGGTGCCCAGGTGGCTGACCAGCTGGGGTAACATTCTAATTGCTGCCGTGATGTCATAATGAGCAATGTTAAGTCTATGGGGGAAATGGTGATAGTTTTTAACTAATAGTTTAAAAAGTATAAAAGTTACAAAGTTGAAAAATACAAAGCACATATGGCATAAGCAAGACCTACGCAACAAAGTTTGAATGAAGTTTCTACGTTAAACGGTTGAAGCTGAATTGCGAGCGTTAGAAGAAGAAGTTTAATAATAAGAAGCCTAGGAAGAACAGTACAGTGCATTTTCATGCACTGTAATAAGAAGAAGAAGAAGCCTAGGAAGAACAGTACAGTGCATTTTCATGCACTGTAATAACTAGAAATGCAATTCCAAGGAATTACCAGTGCATGAAATGCAAAATAGATAGATAATGTAGATATGGTTACTAAGGTGTAGCTAGGGTAAACATGGTGGTTGCATAGTTTACAGAGAGTTGATAGTGTGAAGGTAGACAGTTTAAAGCTGAAACATTCCAGTTCTAACTTAACTAATGATTTCTATTCATGTTAAAATGTTAACTATGGTAACAATGATAACCAGGTTGATTGGTTAACTTAGCTACTGATTTGATGCAGTAATGGTAAAAATGTTAACTATGCTATCTATGCTCACAGTGGTAACCAGGTTGATTCGCTAACTTAGCTAATGATTTCTAACAGTTATGCTTAAAATGCTAACTATGCTAGCAATGCTAACTATGGTAACAATGCTAACTTAAACTAACAATGCTAACCAGGTTGATTAGCTAACTTAACTGATGAATTCTAGCAATAATGCTAAAAATGCTAACTATGCTAAAATTGCTAACAATGCTAACCAGGTTGATTAGCTAACTTAGTTGATGTTTTTTGCAGTTATGCTAAAAATGCTAACTATGCTAACAATGCTAACTATGCTAACTAGCTAACTTGCTAGTGAGGACTTTTATTTTGAAACGTTTGTTGCTAGGGTATCCATGGTGGCCACTATCAGGAAACAAGAAGTTACTGCAGCATAATCATGTTGGTTGCTATGGAAAAGGTCATAAACGCTTAATTTTAATGGTTGGTATGTTGGTTGCTAGGTACATGGAGGTTTCGTGTAGTTGACTGGAGGCATAGTTGATAACTGACAGTTGGAATGGTTGAACAGTTAAATAGTTGAGTAGTTACAATGGTTAAATGATTTAATAGTGTATTATTGCAGTGATGACCTTTATTTTGAAACAGTTGTGGACAGAGGAAGTAGTGAAACAGGATCTGTAGTCTTAATGAGATTGTATGCTTAAAGCCTGAGACAGAAGGTGCCTCTCATATAGCGTTTACGCGCCCTCTCTCGCTCCTCGATCCTCACTGATCTACATAAAGAATGATGGAGCGGCAACAATGGGATAGTCTAGGCCTTTTTCTATCTTTCTTTATGTAGATCATTGAGGATCGAGGAGCGAGGGAGGACATATAAACGCTGCTTGAGAGGCACCCACAGTAAATACTTTGAAAGTTGTATGTAGATAGTCTAATTAATGTTGATAGACAGAGAGTTTAATGGGCGTTGATAGGCAGATTGTTTAATAGATGTTGATAGACAGTTTAATGGGTGGATGAGTGAATGGTCTGAAGAAGATGAATGGATAGAAAGTTGGATGGAATGTGCCTTATATTCTTGTAGAATGGAGATACACAGCTCTCTACTGAGAGTAGTGGATACAGATACAGGTGTAATCAATTTAACTGGCTAGTCTTTAGAGAGCCAGAGACAGAGTAGATTGTTTAAAAGTTGAATATAGATCGTCTAATTGATGTTGATAGGCAGACTGTTTAGAATGGGTGGATGAGTGAATGGTTTGAAGAAGATGAATGGATAGAAAGTTGGATGGAATTAGGAAGACTTATGTTGATACTGTTGATAGAGGGGAACAGAACATGTAGTCTCAAGAGAGCCAGTTAAAGCCTGAGAGAGAGAGAGAGAGCTGCTGCACCTGGACTGGCCACCTGGCGTAACATTCTAATTGCTCCCGTGATGTCATAATGAGCAAAGTTAAGTCTATGGGGAAATAGCTCAATGTTAAATCTATGGGGAAATCGTTTTTTAATTCATAGTTTAAAAAGTATAACAGTTACAAAGTTAAAAAATACAAAGCACACATGGCATAAGCGAGACCTACGCAACAAAGTTTGAATGAAGTTTCTACGTTAAACGGTTCAAGCTGAATTGCGTGCGTTAGAAGAAGAACTAGAAATGCAATTCCAAGGAATTACCAGTGCATGAAAATGCAAAAATAGATATACAATGTAGATATGGTTACTAAGGTGTAGCTAGGGTAAACATGGTGGTTGCATTGTTTACAGAGAGTTGATAGTGTGAAGGTAGACAGTTTAAAGATGAAACATTCCAGTTCTAACTTAACTAATGATTTCTATTCATGTTAAAATGTTGATTAGCTAACTTAGCTAATGATTTCTAGCAGTTACGCTAAAAATGCTAATTATGCTAGCAATGCTAACTTTACTAACAATGCTAACCAGGTTGATTAGCTAACTTAACCAATGATTTCTAGCAGTAATGCTAAAAATGCTAACTATGCTAACAATGCTAAATGTGATAACAATGCTAACCAGGTTGATTAGATAACTTAGTTGATGATTTTTTGCAGTTATGCTAAAAAATGCTAACAATGCTAACCATGCTAACTAGCTAACTTGCTAGTGAGGACTTTTATTTTGAAACATTTGTTGCTAGGGTATCCATGGTGGCCACTATCAGGAAACAAGAAGTTACTGTAGTATATTCATGTTGGTTGCTATGAAAACGGTCATAAACACTTAATTTTAATGGTTGCTATGTTGGTTGCTAGGCAAATGGAGGTTTCATGTAGTTGACTGGAGGCATAGTGGATGATAACTGACAGTTGGAATGGTTGAACAGTTCAATAGTTGAGTAGTTTCAATGGTTAAATGATTTAATAGTGTATTATTGCAATGAGGACTTTTATTTTGAAACAGTTGTGGACAGAGGACGTAGTGAAACAGGATCTGTAGTCTTAATGAGATTGTATGCTTAAAGCCTGAGACAGAAGGTGCCTCTCATATAGCGTTTACGCGTCCTCTCTCGCTCCTCACTGATCTACATAAAAGCTGTGTCTCATTTCAGGGGCTGGATGCTTCGGAGCATTCGTGCTACCTAGCACCGGTCTTCTGTGACCGCATAGACCCAACCTAACTGGACCAACGTTTTTTTAAACGGGACGGTCTAGCCCAAAAGAACGGCTCTGTTACGTCATGAGTCCGAGCTTGGCCTACTGATCTGTCAAACTCATGTAGGCTACGTGAAAAGCATCCTTTCAACACGCCCATGTCATCAAAACATGTTACATTTAACTCATAGGCTACAACAGTAGGCTACAACATGCTACTACTGACTGAGAACAATCATCTATTCGATGTTTTATTTTTTATTTAGCAGACGCTTAGAATAACATTCAGTGCAGAGGAAACGCTAACAAGGAATTAATGTGGCATAGGCAATGCCAATCTTATTTTATTATCAAAACAGTGATAGGAGGATAGCCTATATGGCCATATTCTATGCTTGCCTTGTCCATCTCCAATTTAAAATAATTTGTTAAACCACCGGCTAAAAGCGGCCACACAACTGTCGCATTAGGCTACTTTTCAAGAGATGGCTATTTCAAAGGGAGTTGGATATAGCGTTCATGTGAGTAGCCTTGCCCTTTTTCTTTCTAGCCTGGTTAAAACCAAACTTTACAGGTAGGGTACAGATGGGCATGGCTAGCGTAATTGCTTTCGCTGCTTGACATAATTTCAAAAACATCGGAGGGAATATAACAGGAGTTTAGATAACTGGCGGAATTGCAGGATAACGAGCTGTGATCAGCTGATGTGAACTTATGCTGGTCGTTTGCAGGCTTAAATGCATAACTATTGGACTTTGTCGTTAACTGACCTAGCTTGTAGCTCCATTGCAACGTTGACAAACGTCATTGAGGCTCAGCTGATGATCATATCCATGTTAGCAGAAGTTGATCTCTTGCGCAAGTGCTGTTTGTAGGCTTATATCATGTTTAAATAGGCTATCTCTTTTCATATCTCGATCATGCACAAAGCATCACATGCATTTGCCACATAAAATAGATCGACAAAGTAGGTTACTCTATTGGATTGCCCTGAGGAAGACCCGCTCCTGTTGAAGGGCAGTCTCATATAACGGCAGAAGATGCGCTCTCATATAAGTCGAAACGCGCTAACTTTATCCAATGAAATAAAGGATTTTTTAAAAATGCTTTCACTTAATCGGTGTGCCTCGGACCTCTGACTAGCCTACTGCCTTCTACAAACTTTATCACCAAGAAACTTTACATAGGCTATTGGACAGTCGCAGTTTGTTTCAATTCTATTTTTGTCCGTTCCTTTACTTTAATTAAGCGACCCAACGCAACACACACTCTCTCTCTCTCTCTCTCTCCGTTAGGCATTCTATTATCGCAGGTTTACAATTAGTGCAGGCTTGCTTTCATTAGGCTTAGGCTACTGATTATATAGCCTACACGAAAACTATCTCCAGCGGCATCGTGTGTGCAGGCTGTGGTTAATTCAGGCTACACATTTTCTTTGAACTGATGGAATTGTATTTGCTACTTAATTTGCTAGGGACACATTTGTAATCTATCAAATTTAATCTAGTTTCCATTAGGCTAGATGTCACCAACAAATGCTTTAAGAAACATTTGGTGGATGTCATTCACCCTTGGACTTTACGCAAACGGCCATCAACTAACATTACGATCTTCTAGTGGGAACCAGTTATAATAGACTAGCCTAGGCCTACTCACTAGTGATTATCTGAGCATAATGTTAATTGGCATATGACTTGATAAACCATTTGACAGTGAAAGGCCAATGTTTGAGCTTTATTTAGGAAGATTATTTTGATAGCCTACGGAAATCGGCGACATCGTTTAAGCATAGTTCACATTTCAAAAAGTTATTTTCGAAACTGAGACTTAACTGAAAATATATAATAACTTCATTTAAATATTATTATAACGTTTATTAAATGTTTAAACGTGTAGGCTACTCCTCTGCCGACTATCTCGCCAACTCAATGAAACTCAATGAAACGTCATAAACGTATCGAATCTTGGTGGCCAGGTAGGCCGCGAAGCATACATCCGATGCACACTCCGTTTCGGGGAAAAGAAGGGTGGGTTTGTCGGCCGGATTCGAAGGAGCCCACGGAATGGGACAGTACTAGGTGCGCCACTATGACGCAACCGGTCTACGAATCCGGCCTTAGAACCACGCAGCCCCTGGAATGAGACACAGCTATTGAATGATGGAGCGGCAACAATGGGATAGTCTAGCCCTTCTTCTATCTTTCTTTATGTAGATCATTGAGCGAGGGAGGACATATAAACGCTGCTTGAGAGGGACCCACAGTAAATACTTTAAAAGTTGTATGTAGATAGTCTAATTAATGTTGATAGACAGAATGTTTAATGGATGTTGATAGGCAGATTGTTTAAAAGATATTGATTGACAGTTTAATGGGTGGATGAGTGAATGGTCTGAAGAAGATGAATGGATAGAAGGTTGGATGGAATGTGCCTTATATTCGTGTTAAGAGAGACACTTGCTGCGTTTACATGAGAGCTTTAATTCCGAATAAAACCAAGTTAAATCGGAATAAAAGTTAATTCCGCTTTAAAAGAGACCATGTAAACGCTTATTCCGCTTGAAAATGATTATTCTGAATTAAACTTAATTCCGATTTAAGTGGTTGGTTTATTCCGATGTTAAAGCGGAATTAACGCACTCCTTGATCATGTAAACCTTTATTCCGATTAAAGTTTATTCCGTTTGTTTGGCGCATGCTCATACAAGGAGGAAGACGCAGCGCATGCTCGTTTCATTGCTAATTCGGCTCCGTCTTCTTTCCCCCTTCTCCGCCACTCTTCTCCTCCTCAGCTAGCAAACGTGAAGCTTGACAATATTCTCGAGCTGCTGGTTAAATAGTAGGCCTATTATCATAATTACTGCGAAAACCGTTTTCATTATGTTATTGCCCATGCTATAACGTTAACCCGAGATGACAAAAAAAGCCGCTAGCCAGCTAAAGTTTGTTTTCTTCCGGTCGACCTTAATTAGGCTGCGTTCATGCACCGCCTGTCCAATCGGAACCCTTCCCGACCCCCAGACGTTCAGCGGAAGATAATAAAGCGGAATTAACCTATGCTCCATGTAAACGCCAATTCGGAATTATTATTTCCATGTAAACTCGAAGAAGAATATTTTAATTCCGATTTATTTAATTCTGAATAAACTAATTCAGAATTAAAAACATCATGTAAACGTGGCAACTGATACAGCTCTCTGAGAGTAGTTGACACAGGTGTAATCAATTTAACTGGCTAGTCTTAAGAGAGCCAGAGTACTCTTAAAGCCTGAGACAGAGTAAATAATTTAAAAGTTGAATGTAGATAGTCTAATTAATGTTGATAGACAGAGAGTTTAATGGATGTTGATAGACAGATTGTTTAATAGATGTTGATAGACAGTTTAGTGGGTGGATGAGTGAATGGTCTGAAGAAGATGAATGGATAGAATGTTGGATGGAATGTGCCTTATATTCTTGTAGAGTGGAGAGACACAGCTCTCTACTGAGAGTAGTGGATACAGATACAGGTGTAATCAATTTAACTGGCTAGTCTTAAGAGAGCCAGCCTGAGACAGAGTAGATTGTTTAAAAGTTGAATGTAGAGCGTCTAATTGATGTTGATAGGCAGACTGTTTAGAATGGGTGGATGAGTGAATGGTTTGAAGAAGATGAATGGATATAAAGTTGAATGGAATTAGGAGGACTTATTTTGATACTGTTGTGCGCAGAGGATACAGGGGAACAGAATGTGTAGTCTTCAGAGAGATTGTAAAGCCTGAGAGAAACTGACAGTTGGTGCCCAGGTGGCCGGCCACCTGGCGTAAGATTCTAATTGCTGCCGTGATGTCATAATGAGCAATGTTAAGTCTATGGGGAAATAGCTCAATGTTAAACCTATGGGGAAATCGTTTTTTAATTCATAGTTTAAAAAGTATAAAAGTTACAAAGTTGAAAAATACAAAGCACACATGGCATAAGCGAGACCTACGCAACAAAGTTTGAATTAAGTTTCTACGTTAAACGGTTCAATCTGAATTGCGTGCGTTAGAAGAAGATTAATAACTAGAAATGCAATTCCAAGGAATTACCAGTGCATGAAAATGCAAAAAAATGTAGATATGGCTACTAAGGTGTAGCTAGGGTAAACATGGTGGTTGCATAGTTTAAAGAGAGTTGATAGTGTTAAGGTAGACATTTTAAAGCTTAAACATTCCTGTTCTAACTTAACTAATAATTTCTAACAGGTATTCTAAAATGTTAACTATGCTAACAATGCTAACCAGGTTGATAAGTTAACTTAGCTGATGATTTCTAACAGTAATGCTAAAAAATGCTAACTATGCTAACATTGCTAACTATGTTAACTATGCTAACCACGTTGATTAGCTAACTTAGCTAATCATTTTAGCAGTTGTGCTAAAAATGCTAACTATGTTAACAATGCTAACTATGCTAACAATGCTAACCAGGTTGATGAGCTAACTTAGCTAATCATTTTTAGCAGTTATGCTAAAAATGCTAACTATGTTAACAATGCTAACTGTGCTAACCATGCTAACAATGCTAACTTGCTAGTGAGGACTTTTATTTTGAAACAGTAGTTGCTAGGGTATCCATGGTGCTCACTATCAATAATAAAGAAGTTACTGTAGTATAATCATGTTGGTTGCTATGGAAACTGTCAAAAACGCTTAATTTTAATGGTTGCTATGTTGGTTGCTAGGTACATGGAGGATTCATTTAGTTGACTGGAGGCATAGTTGATGATAAATGACAGTTGGAATGGTTGAACAGTTAAATAGTTGAGTAGTTTCAATGGTTAAATGATTTAATAGTGTATTATTGCAGTGAGGACTTTTATTTTGAAACAGTTGTGGAAAGAGGAAACAGTTAACAGGATATGTAGTCTTCACAGAGAGATTGTATGCTTAAAGCCTGAGAGAGAGAGGGCTGCTGCAGGTGGGGCTGGCCACCTGGCATAAGATTCTAATTGCTTAATGATCCGATTGTGATGTCATAGAGGCCAATGTTAAGTCTATGGGGAAATTTGTAATAGTTTTTAATTTATAGTTTAAAAAGTATAAAAGTTACAAAGTTGAAAAATACTTAGCAGCCTTCCCCTATTTAAGACCTACGTTGCGACGTTTGAATGAAGTTTCTAAGTTAAACGGTTCAAGCTGAATAGAAAAAATGAATTTGATCAGCGGAATAATAATAACTAGAAATGCAATTCCAAGGAATTACCAGTGCATGAAAATGCAAAAATAGATAGATAATGTAGATATGGTTGCTAAGGTGTAGCTAGAGTAAATATGGTGGTTGCATAGTTTACAGAGAGTTGATAGTGTGAAGGTAGACAGTTTAAAGCTGAAACATTCCAGTTCTAACTTAACTAATGATTTCTATTCATGTTAAAATGTTAACTATGGTAACAATGATAACCAGGTTGATTGGTTAACTTAGCTACTGATTTCATGTAGTAATGGTAAAAATGTTAACTATGCTAACTATGCTCACAGTGTTAACCAGGTTGATTAGCTAACTTAGCATTTTTAGCATAACTGCTAGAAATCATTAGCTAACTATGTTAGCAATGCTAACTTAAACTAACAATGCTAACCAGGTTGATTAGCTAACTTAACTGATGATTTCTAGCAATAATGCTAACTATGCTAACAATGCTAAAATTGCTAACAATGCTAACCAGGTTGATTAGCTAACTTAGTTAGATGTTTTTTGCAGTTATGCTAAAAATGCTAACTATGCTAACAATGTTAACCATGCTAACTAGCTAATTTGCTAGTGAGGACTTTTATTTTGAAACATTTGTTGCTAGGGTATCCATGGTGGCCACTATCAGGAAACAAGAAGTTACTGCAGTATAATCATGTTGGTTGCTATGGAAACGGTCATAAACGCTTAATTTTAATGGTTGCTATGTTGGTTGCTAGGTACATGGAGGTTTCGTGTAGTTGACTGGAGGCATAGTTGATAACTGACAGTTGGAATGGTTGAACAGTTAAATAGTTGAGTAGTTACAATGGTTAAATGATTTAATAGTGTATTATAGCAGTGAGGACCTTTATTTTGAAACAGTTGTGGACAGAGGAAGTAGTGAAACAGGATCTGTAGTCTTAATGAGATTGTATGCTTAAAGCCTGAGACAGAAGGTGCCTCTCATATAGCGTTTACGCATCCTCTCTCGCTCCTCACTGATCTACATAAGGAATGATGGAGCGGCAACAATGGGATAGTCTAGCCCTTCTTCTATCTTTCTTTATGTAGATCATTGAGGATCGAGGAGTGAGGGAGGACATATAAACGCTGCTTGAGAGGGACCCACAGTAAATACTTTAAAAGTTGTATGTAGATAGTCTAATTAATGTTGATAGATAGAATGTTTAATGGATGTTGATAGGCAGATTGTTTAATAGATATTGATTGACAGTTTAATGGGTGGATGAGTGAATGGTCTGAAGAAGATGAATGGATAGAAGGTTGGATGGAATGTGCCTTATATTCTTGTTAAGAGAGACACTGATACAGCTCTCTGAGAGTAGTTGACACAGGTGTAATCAATTTAACTGGCTAGTCTTAAGAGAGCCAGAGTAGCCTACTCTTAAAGCCTGAGACAGAGTAAATAATTTAAAAGTTGAATGTAGATAGTCTAATTAATGTTGATAGACAGAGAGTTTAATGGATGTTGATAGACAGATTGTTTCATAGATGTTGATAGACAGTTTAATGGGTGGATGAGTGAATGGTCTGAAGAAGATGAATGGATAGAATGTTGGATGGAAAGTGCCTTATATTCTTGTAGAATGGAGAGACACAGCTCTCTACTGAGAGTAGTGGATACAGATACAGGTGTAATCAATTTAACTGGCTAGTCTTAAGAGAGCCAGCCTGAGACAGAGTAGATTGTTTAAAAGTTCAATGTAGAGCGTCTAATTGATGTTGTTGATAGGCAGACTGTTTAGAATGGGTGGATGAGTGAATGGTTTGAAGAAGATGAATGGATATAAAGTTGGATGGAATTAGGAGGACTTATTTTGATACTGTTGTGCGCAGAGGATACAGGGGAACAGAATATGTAGTCTTCAGAGAGGAGCCTGAGAGAAACTGACAGTTGGTGCCCAGGTGGCTGACCAGCTGGGGTAACATTCTAATTGCTGCCGTGATGTCATAATGAGCAATGTTAAGTCTATGGGGGAAATGGTGATAGTTTTTAACTAATAGTTTAAAAAGTATAAAAGTTACAAAGTTGAAAAATACAAAGCACATATGGCATAAGCAAGACCTACGCAACAAAGTTTGAATGAAGTTTCTACGTTAAACGGTTGAAGCTGAATTGCGAGCGTTAGAAGAAGTTTAATAATAAGAAGAATAGGAAGAACAGTACAGTGCATTTTCATGCACTGTAACTAGAGAATGTAATTCCAAGGAAATTACGAGTGCATGAAAATGCAAAAATGTACAGATAAATCATGTAGATATGGTTACTAAGGTGTTGCTAGGGTAGACATGGTGGTTTCATAGTTTTTGAAAGTTGATGGTGCGAAGATAGACAGTTTAAAATTGAATTAGCTAACCTGATTACCAGATTAGCTAACAATGCTAACCATGCTAACTATGCTAACGAGGTTGATTAGCTAACTTAGTTGATGATTTCTAGCAGTTAATGCTAAAAATGCTAACAATGCTAACTATATTAACAATGCTAACCAGGTTGATTAACTAACTTAACTGATGATTTCTAGCAGTTATGCTAAAAATGCTAACTATGCTAACAATGCTAACCAGGTTGATTAGCTAACTTAGTTAATCATTTCTAGCAGTTATGCTAAAAATGCTAACTATGCTAACTAGCTAACTTGCTAGTGAGGACTTTTATTTTGAAACATTTGTTGCTAGGGTATCCATGATGGCCACTATCAGAAATAAAGAAGTTACTGTAGTAAAATCATGTTGGTTGCTATGGAAATGGTCATAAACGCTTAATTTGAATGGTTGCTATGTTGGTTGCTAGGTACATGGAGGTTTCATAGTCGACTGGAGGCATAGTTGATGATAATGGTTGAACAGTTAAATAGTTGAGTAGTTTCAATAGGTAAACGATTTAATAGTGCATTATTACAGTGAGGACTTTTATTTTGAAGCAGTTGTGGACAGAGGAAGTAGTGAAACAGGATCTGTAGTCTTAATGAGATTGTATGCTTAAAGCCTGAGAGAGAGAGAGAGCTGCTGCACCTGGACTGGCCACCTGGCATAAGATTCTAATTGCCCTATTATGATGTCATAATGTAATGTTAAGTCTATGGGGAAATTTTAATAGTTTTTATTTAATAGTTCAAAAAGTATAAAAGTTACAAAGTTGAAAAATACATAGCTGAAGTCACCTAAGTAAGACCTACGCAGCGCAGTTTGAATGAAGTTTCTACGTTAAACGGTTGAAGCTGAATTGCACGCACAAAAAGCGTTAGAAGAATAATGACCTATAAGAATAAATCGGATAACAGTAGAGTGCATTTTCATGCACTCTAATAAGAAGAATAGGAAGAACAGTACAGTGCATTTTCATGCACTGTAATAATAATAATAACTAGAAAAGCACTCCGAGAGCGCAGACCTCCGCCAAGCAAAAACATAACCGCCTCCTGGATCCAGACGGTGATCCGGATCACTCCCTTGGGTCATTTCAGACCTTTCCTGAAAATTTCACCGAAATCCATCCATAACTTTTTGAGTTCTCTTGCTAACAAATAAATCATACAATCATACAAACAAACAAACAAACCCTGATGAAAACATAAGGTAATAATAATAGTAATAATTGCTATAACTAGATGTACTGCAAAGCGATACAAAATATGACTGCCGATCAGTCCTGCACATTCTCTCCACAAAAATAAATCATGCATGTTGATTTTTTTCCATCCCCCACTTTTATGTATGTAAATGAGTGCGCGTGCGTAGTGTGTGCGCTTGCTTTTGTGTATGTGTGCTTTTCTGAGTTCATACTGGACCTTCTCAGCCCACCATTATGGAGACTGGACCTTCACAGCCCACCATTACGGCTCATACTGGACCTTCACAGCCCACCATTACGGCTCATACTGGACCTTCACAGCCCACCATTACGGCTCATACGGGTGGAGCTGCAGTGGTACCGCAACTTCATTCTTGCAGCATAGGAACAGTCAACATCAACGTCAGCACATCATCAGCTCCTGTGGTGAAATCAGGTTGTAATACACATCTGATCCATGTAGATCTTCTCCATGTAGAGAACAAAATGAGAGACATCTGATCCAATCTAGTAGCCATTTAGAAGTTTAAGGATGCAGAAGTAGTTGTTCTTAAAGGGATATTCCCGCTATTTTTGGAAATAAGCTAATTTTCCACCTCCCCTCGAGCAAACAATTGATATTTACCTTTTTCCCATTCATCCAGCCATTCTTTGGGTCTGGCGATACAATCGGAATACAATCGGATACATCGGAAATCTTAGTCACTTTTAAGCATGATGCTAGCTGGCGAGATGCTAACGGTCTAATCCAACTCAATGATCTATGCTAGGCTGAAGTTGTATCACCAGACTCACAGAATGGCTGGATGAATGGCGGAATATCCCTTTAAAGGGAAACTATGCAGGTTCAGCGCCGGTTTCGCTTTTTTTTTCACTCGTTTTACGCTTGCAGATTTCCTTGCAGAGCGTCCCCTACAGCTTTAGTGATAATAATTGTACAACACTCCTCAATCGGTCAGTCTGCCTGTTAATGAGCACGATCGCGAGGCCGGAGACTTTCTCTTTATCAGTGCCGTCCTGGTGGCACAAAACTTGCATAGTTCACCTTTAACTTCAAAAGTATGAAACCGTTTAACACTTTTGGGATGCTGAGTGCTTTTATTAGCATAACTGTAACTGTATCTGTTGTTATTGACACTTGTCTTCCCTCGACTCTTCTACCATAGAGAGCAACGATGTTCAGCAGCCTTCCACCAGCAGCACAACTACGGACACAGGTGATTAGAAATGCACCTGAATATACTGTATGTGACCCTGTAAAGCGGAACCAGTCGTTTCGGTAAAATGTATTAAATTAAGTTATTGTGCTCACGTGAACGGCCATAAACTAAGCTTTCCAACGATATGTATATTGAGGGTATTACACAAACTATCGCTACGATAACAGCATCCAAAGTTGACATGGTTCTCCTGTCACGATATGCCAGAAGAGGAGAAATCACCTTTTTAAGCGGCGCGTGCACAACGGGAATGACAGCAAATGTGTTGAATCTTCACCGGGTTTAACAGTCAAAACATATGTTTTTTCCGTGAAATGCGTTCACGATATGAAACTGTAGACGGTATACAGTCGAATTATGCGAAAACGTGAAATTCAACATTTTAACCCGGAAGTTTGTTATTGTTGATTTTCTCAAAATAACGTTTAGCGCAAAACGACTGATTTTGCTTTAAATGGTCACGTATATCTTCAATGCGTATGCAAAAACAATGTATGCACGTCCACACACTTGTTTGTACTGGCCAAAACAGCTCAATATCGTATGGGCAGTAAATCATGTCATTCTTCTAATCTAATCTATACCATATCCTCATTGTGGAAATATTATATACGATAAAAGTTAGTAAGCTCATAGCGCTCTAAACTTATATTAATGATTCAAATGATTCCCCTACTTTCAGAACACTGATTTCTTTTATATTAATATCAATGCTGCCTTCCTTCAAACAGATATCAAAACACTATCTGCAAAACAGAAATCAAAACTGAAGAAGAATTTTCAGAAGATTATTGAAGGCATCACAAAGAAAGGAACTCCAACTTTGCTCAATGATATTTACACAAAGCTTTACATCATTCAGGGTGAGAGAGAGGGGATAAACCAGGAACATGAGGTTTTGGACCTTGACAGTGTGTCCAAATCACAAACATCCGAAGACATTTCAATCAACCTCAATGATATTTTCAAATCTTTACCTGGAGAAAATGAAGATTTTCGAATTGTCCTAACTAAAGGAATTGCTGGTATTGGGAAAACCGTTTCAGTGCACAAATTTCTTCTTGACTGGGCAGAAGAGAAAGCCAACCAGGATGTGGACCTCATGATTGTGCTTCCCTTTAGAGATCTGAACACAATGATTGAAGATGATGAAGGGTACAGTCTTCAAGAGCTACTGGAAGAGTTCTGTTCTGAACTTAAGGATGTCAAAGACCCAAAGACCTATGAGAACTGCAGCATTTTGTTCATCTTTGATGGTCTGGATGAAAGTCGTCTTCCTCTTGACTTCCATAAAAACAAGAGGGTGTCTAAGGTCACAAAGAAGTGTTCAGTGGATGCGCTGATTACAAATCTCATACAATCTGATCGTCTTTTGCCATCTGCACGTATTTGGATAACTTCTCGACCGGCAGCACTCCACAAAGTCAGCGACTGGACACAAACAACACATCGTTTGACTGAGATTCAAGGATTCAGTGACCCACAGAAGGAGGAGTATTTCAGGAAGAAAATCCTTGATGAGAATTTGGCCGACAGGGTCATATCCCATATCAAAACATCAAGAAGCTTCTACATCATGTGTCACATTCCAGTCTTCTGTTGGATTTCAGCGATGGTGTTTTCTATTCCTGAGATCTTGGACACTGCTCGCGAAAACATCCCTACCTCATTGACTTCAATGTACACCCGATTTCTTCTTCATCAGATGCAGAAGAGGGATGAGAAGTACTACGGCGAACACAAAACAATGCCACTGTCAGAGACAGACATGAAGATAATCCTCAAATTGGGTAAGCTCGCCTTTGCAAATTTGGAGAAACAAAATCTAGTATTTTCTGAGAGTGACCTGAGCGAGCATGACATCAATGTCACTGATGTGTCTATACAATCAGGGGTCTTTACTGAAGTAGTTAAAGAGGAGGATCCCACTATCAGAGAGAAGTGGTACAGTTTTATCCATCTCACCATACAAGAGTATCTTGCAGCGTTTTATGTGTTCTATTCATTTGCATCGGAAGGATCTTTCGAATTTCCAATAAAAGAAACAACACGACCAAATTCCCAAGTCATGTATGACTATGCCACTGATTGGTGGGTTGAAAAGACGGACACGGACGATGAGGATGAAGATTATAACTCCGATGAGGAAGTCGCATGCATGGATGACGATGAATGTGATATTATACATTTTGTTCAGGAGGTGAACACTCTGCATGATTTACACAAGGCTGCAATTGGCAAGGCTCTTAACAGCAGCAATGGGCATCTGGATCTTTTTGTCAGATTCCTTCTTGGGCTTTCTGTGGAGGAGAGTCTGTGGAGACATTTCAAGCTACAAACAACCAGAGATCAAAAGAGCATTGAGAAAACAAGTCAGTTCATTAAAACCAAGCTCAAAGAGGAGGACAAGGAGGAGGATGACGAGGAGGAGGAGGAGGAAGAGGAAAAGAGAAAGCCCTTATCACCAGAACGTTGCATTAATCTTTTTCACAGCCTCACTGAACTGAAAGACGATTCGCTGGTGAAAGAAATTCAGTGGTTCATGACCTCCAGGTATCATCAGAAGTTGAGTGCTGCTCAGTGCACAGCTCTGGCCTACATGATTACCTCATCAGAGAAGGTAATGGAGGAGTTTGACCTCAGGAAGTACAACACATCAAGAGAGGGTCAGACAAGACTTATTCATGTCGTGGAACGCTGCATTAGTGCCAAGTAAGTAATAATCCTGTTAATAACTTCTGATCTAATTTCTCATCTAATTTAGGATGAGAACATGCAGATTTAATGATTAACAAATATTCTTAAGTTCTAAAGGTACAGCAAATACTCAATGCTCAAATTCAGCAAATACTTTTAACTTAAAGCAACACTAAAGAGTTTTTCTTACCTTAAAATAATGTTTCCAAAATCATTTCAGCGGTTCATCAACTCATAACAAGGTGAACGGCACTTCTGCTTTCACTTCGCGACCCTCTATCGGCTATAACCGCACTATGTAACTTTACGAGATCGGGTAGCGTATCTGTAGTTCAATGAAATGAGATATAAGAAATTACAAATTTGACTTGCTTCAATGTCGCAATACATCATACTTTCATAAAATCATGCAACATACTCTACCTTGTCTGTGGACATCGGTATTTGCTGGATAAACAAATAGCGTGGGTGTGACAGAGGAAAAGTGCTTTAGTGTTGCTTTAAGATACTGTAACTATGTCCAAATGACCAGTGTAAATGTTACCCATGGGTCATTCCGTGTCAAATCATCACACAAGAGTATTTGCTGAAAGTATTGACTAGTATTCAACGTTAGATTGACATCAAGGTGCAGCTAGGATCAGCAGTGATGGGAGCAAGTAGGCAGATGATAATAATAATAATAATAATAATAATAAATTACATTTATATAGCGCCTTTCAAGATACTCAAGGTCGCTTAACAAGAGTAGGAGTGGGGAGGGTGGGAGGGGGTGGGGGGCTAAGAGGGGTAGGTCAGAGAGAAGAGGTGTGTTTTCAGGTGCTTTTTGAACATTGACAGGGAGGTGGCAGAACGGATGGGAGATGGTAGGTTGTTCCATAGGGTAGGGGCAGTTACGCAGAAGGCCCTATCACCAAAGGTCTTTAGTTTGGTGCGGGGAATGGTGAGTAGATCCTTGCCTGTGGAGCGCAGGGACCGTGATTGGGAGTAGGGGTGGAGGAGATCAGTAATGTACTTGGGTGCCAGTGAGTGTAGTGATTTGTACGTGAGGAGGAGGATTTTGTATGTGATGCGTGCTTTGACAGGGAGCCAGTGGAGTTTCTTGAGTATGGGGGTGATGTGCTAAATAAATGAGATAAATAAAATGTAACACTTGCTCCCACGCCAGCACCAGATTTGACTATAAATTTGTTTTTTACTCAGGCATTTTTTACTGCTGCGGTACATAACTTAAGTACGTAACTTTAGGTCACAGGAATGGACTAGAAAGACATTTCCACAAAATAACTGTAATAGGTGGGGCATTACTTGCCGACTTTAAGTTTCAATGAAGTTCAGTTGTGATAAATAACCAAACCAACTTCTCATAGAGTGATTTTATCTACCGTATTTTCCGAACTATATGTCACTCTTTCATAGTTTGGCTGGCCCTGTGACTTATGGTCAGGTGCGACTTATATATGAAATTGAACATGTTTTTGAATAATTCCGAAATGAAAGGGGAGTAAATAGGGCCGCAGCTATTGAATATCGAGTATTCTATCGATTTCGATTTTTTTCAACGATTAATCGAGTATTCGGATAAATTAGACTTTTGTGTTTTTAAACACATAGGCCTATATCAATAGTGTATTATGCAACGTAAAAGGCCTCTAAAAATAAGCAGCCCGTTGGCTATTATTCCTTACTAAAAAAGGTTTTTATTTACACTCAACATAAGATCAAAGCCCAAGTGGTAGGCTAGAGTTGTTTATCTATATCCTTGTCTGTCAGATATCAGAAAAGTTTATAATTATAATAAGGAATGCATATTCTTATATGTGTGTTCGAAAAAAATATTTCATTTCAGATATTCCGGACAAAGCTATCCATGCTTTGCTGTGATGTACTGTGGGAGGATTAAAAAAAAAACGTATTTGTACAATGCTTGCTAAATTTCAAAAAGTAGCCTAAGTAAAGCAAATCTGTATGCTAATGAATTTATTTATCGGTGACTATTAGGCTACATCAGGGTGGGTGTGTGTGAGCGCGTGTGTGTGCGCGCGTGTGTGACAGAGCATTAGAGTGAGTGAGATTTAGGTGCTTTGCTAACGTTACTTATGTCTCATCACTATAGATAAATAACACACGTTACACATACTGCCATTATAACAAGTGGTAGTGTTCATGTTTAGCAATCAAGTTAGCAATATCCGCACAACGGTATCTTCGTTTTCTGCCATTGTCAGTGAGCAAGTAACATTAAGATCGAGCACCGCCGTAAATATTTGAAAAGTGCGTCAGTAATTGCAGTCCAGGGGAACAGTGATACTGCAGCCGTGCAGTGCTGTTGTGTACAATGTTGACGTGATACGATAGCAGCTGCATTTTAAATAGACATAATTTGGTGACATAAATTAAACGAAGCCTCGAGGCAAAATCGTCCGTGTATGCTTCGTTCATTTGATATTCAATTAAGAACCAAAAATAAAAAAAAATAAAAAATGACTTGTTATTTCATTATTTGTTTATGAATGTAATACGAAGAAGAAAATAACGCTTTGTTTTTCAGACTTTTGATTTCGTGGTCAGATCAAAAGTAGAACATTTGAAAAACGGACTCAGGGCTAACTGATTTTGATAGGCTATTTATTTTTTTCCGATAGCTGTGACCTGGAAGTCAATTCAAAGTCACTTTCTTGGTCTTTCAGTGCTCAGTGTTGCCAATTTAGTGACTTACCAGAAACTGCGCGACTTTGCGCAACTCAATTTCATTGTTAAATCGTCAGAAAATCATCTCCCCTCTCGTGCCTGTTTTCTTGAACATTGCATTCGCCCAAATTGTTGCTCCATGATTAGGCCTATAGAAGTAGCCTAATGATTAGTCTGCAGTAGCCTAGGCTATCAGGCCATGTTATTGCATGGAAGTAGGCTACAGTGGGTTGACACACTGAGGACGGCTTAACGCCGAAGCGCGTTTGTTTTTTAGGCATGGTGCTACAATAAAGAGATAAAGATAACGAACCAGTGAGTGCGGTTCTTTTGCACATTGGAATTCCCTAGAAGTGGCCACTTAATTCACGCACATTGAATTGTATTACAACTTATAATCATATAGGCTACAGCTGTTGCCTATTTTGCCCCTTCCTGTTTGGTGTTGGAGCTAGGTCACTATTGGTTTTTAATGTTCATGTCACTATTCGCATGAGCCACGACTGAAAAGACTTCTGATAATATCAAACGTGTTTGACATTGTTGTAACGGCAAAACTAGAAAAAGACTGACTCCGACGGACTTAAAACCGCTAAGATTGGCACGGTTACATGCTGCCACTCAGACACGCCACCACTACGACATGCTTCCATTTAGACATGCCTCTATTTCGACATGCTGCTATTTCGACATGCTGCCAATCCGACACATTTTAGTACCCCCATTCCGACAGTTTACAAATCCTATTTTTTTCCAAGTCAATGAGCCCGACGGACGCAAAGTGCATCAAAAAACACACCCATTCTTCTCTGTTACATTGCTCCGCGATTATTAGTCACATCGAGATGAGACCTATATTGCATGAAAGGGCAGAGCCGGGGCTTTCCAACGAGACTAGACACGTGTCTGTACGATCAAGTATGAAAATAAAATATAATCATGAATTTAAATCAAAGTATATCATATTTACAGTCTATTGCTCTGCGTTCACCCACGCAGCCACTGCTCTCGCTTAAATTACTCCGGGACCAGGCATCGTACAGACATGACACGCATATCAAATGAAAGAGGAGAAACAGAGCTTTCCATCGATACCAAACACATGGATCCTTTTGTGTTATACAAACAGACGAAGTGACAAACAAATAAGAATGTCATATAGTTTCGGCTACCGCTACTTTCGTTTGATTTACTCGTGAAACGATGGTCAAAAGATATGGCTTGCATGTCAGATAAAAGAGGAGAGCTAGAGCTATCCACAGATACCAAATACACCTTCTAGGCCATAAAACAGACGAAGTGACAGCAAAATAATAACTTACTTCAGCTCCACTTAATCCGCGAATAATGAACTTGCCATGTACTGTACAGAACTGCTTTCACTTCCCCGAGTAGCGCACGCAACAGACACATAACCATATCAAGAAGTCTTCACAATAACATTTTAAATGTGAATCTATATTTTACACAATTGGATATAGTTATGACATTAATAGCCTATTAATGACCTCATATCGGAATGGCACGTTGTTTGAAAAAAAAGTTAAATACCGCCACTGCGACCATGAAAAAAAAAAATGTCGGAGTGGTGGGACTTTTTCTCATAGACATGCCTCCACTACGACAATTGGACGTCAATGTCGGAGTGCTGGTATGTCGGAATAAACGGCGGATACCGATTGGCACCTTACACTAAGGCAGGGATCACACTAGCCAGCGGCAAACGGCAGGTTTCCTATTGTTCTCTATGGTTCGGCAGCGGAACGGTGACAACGCTGGCGTAACGCTAGCGTTGAGCAAACTGAGAGTTGAACTTGGTTCAACTTTGAAGCGCAACGCTCGGCTCACACAATCAGTTTTAGAATGTTTAGGTATTTTAACCAATCAGATTTGTCTAAGACCGTAACAACAAAGATTGAACTTAGGAATGACATAGAATGTTTTGGATGTATTATTGTGGTCTGAGCGTTGTGTTGCACTTGCCACTGCCGCTTGCCGCTGGCTAATGTGATCCCCGCCTAAAGGATTTAGTTGATGGTAGCGCGCCGCGATTCCAGTGCAACTCTCATTATTTTCCGATTTTGGAAATTTAGTCGCAGACTGTTAAAACAGACCAAAATCGTACAATGTAAGCCAGCCTTTAGCTACATTTTGTTGTACCACATCAGCATTTTTGTTCAGTGAATCTTTTGTAAATAGCTTTACAATTATCTTCGGGGGCCTTCCTCTTGGCATCCTTCCTTATCACTGCCATTCACTCCTACTCTTCATTAATATTAATCTTTTTGGCCTCTATGTGTCAAGTTACATCGCCTCTAAATAGATGTGACTTTTAGTCCGATGCGATATCTTTTGTAAATAGCTTTACAATTATCTTCGGGGGCCTTCCTCTTGGCATCCTTCCTTATCACTGCCATTCACTCCTACTCTTCATTAATATTAATCTTTTTGGCCTCTATGTGTCAAGTTACATCGCCTCTAAATAGATGTGACTTTTAGTCCGATGCGATATGTTTTTTCTCCTCTTCATGAGGCATATTTTGACTGATGCTATTATACAGTACTCCAGAGCAAGTCCGGAAAATAGGGCATTAGTATTTTATGTTGTCAGGAAGTTTGTTCGACACAGTTACATGTTTTTACATGTTTTTTCATTTTTATTTTTCAGGCTAGCAGGTTGCTCATTGACAAAGGAATGCTGTAAGACCCTGGCACAGTCTCTTCAGTCGAGCGGCTCGTGTCTGAGAGAGTTGGACCTCAGCCACAATGATTTAGGGAAACCTGCAGTGGAAGCTCTGGCAGATGGACTGCGAAGCTCCAACTGCAAACTCACCTGTCTTGACATCAGCTTTAATGACCTGGGAAAGGCAAAACCGATGGACCTGCTGGGTGCCATTTTGTTGGGACCCCACACACAACCACATACTCTGAGGTAAGGTGAAATTGCACAATTTTTACAGGGACTGGCAAGGTTTTAAATAATTATATGTTGCTGCCTCAGCTCTCTACCAACAGCTATTTCAGAATTGCAATTGAAAATAGATAGATATTTTTATAGAATTCTAACCTATTTTTATTGATAGATTTTAATCTGTAAACTGCCTGTTTACCAAAGGAAGAAGCCATATTCACCAAAAATATATCATATTGATGCTAGATGAGAAAGTGAAATTAGACCTTTGATATTTAGAAGTTGATATAGTCAGTCATCCTAATAGCATTCTATGTTATGTTCCTAAATAGACTCAGTGGATGTGAATTGAAACAGGACATCTGTGACATACTGGCTGAGGCCATGGAGATGCCGTCATCCCAACTGAAGAATCTTGACTTGAGTTACAACCCCTTGACAGATGCTGGAGTAGAGACAATTCTTCAGGCACTTTTAAGCAAACAGTGTGAGCTGGAAACACTGAGGTATTATGTTCCTTATCTGCTTGTCGATGAAACGAGGGAACACCTTTGTCTAGGCGAATGCAAAAGAGCGAATGCAAAAGAGCGAATGCAAAAGGGCATAGTGCATTCGCTCTTTTGCATTCGCCTAGACAAAGGTCTTTTCAATGAAGGTTCAGGTTATTTCAATGAAGGTTAAAAGCATGTCTTTTCTAGATAATCCATTCACCCAACATGTGTGTCACATCAAAATACTTACTAAAATGCACAGATGTCACAATAAAGGGTTGCTCTAAAATGTAATCACAACAAAATACCACTGATCTCACACGTATTAAAGGAGCGTGCAACTGGCCTGCTGACTGCAGGAAGATCCATCAGAGTAGTTTGCTTTGAACCGAATGTAATTAACAATTTTTACCACACATTCTCACTAATATTTGTGAAAAAACAAATGAAAAGTTTCTGTGTTGTGCACCTGTGGGTTCTCTTACACACTCTTGCCTATTTTCTCACCAGGTTGTGTGCCTGTTACATCACTGAAGCATCCTGTGTGACGTTGGCCAAGGTCCTTCAGCAGTCGAGTCTCAAGGATCTGGACCTGAGTGGCAATCTGTTAAGAGATGAAGGAGTTAAGCTGGTCTGCACTGGACTAATGAGTCCCCACTGTCGGTTAAACACACTGGGGTGAGTATTAGGGAATGTACTGTACAGCAGGCACACATTCAGTTGACCTTGCTTATGTTTTAAAAATTATGCTCAATTCAGCTATTCTAATATGGACATGTGTTCCCTGTGCACATTTTGACCCTGCTAGATTGAAAGAGTGCAACCTCTACAAGAGTTCCTGTGCAGCTTTGGCTCCTGTCTTGTGGTCTTTTTCGGAGTTGAGAGACCTAGACCTGTCCGACAACGACTTACCAACCGCAGGAGTAAGACTACTTGCGGCCGGATTGAGGAATCCCAACTGCTTCCTTCATGTCCTCAGGTAAAAATTGCAAACATGTTTTTACCGATCAAATGATCATGTAACAAAGAGTTCTAATCTGTCAATTTTCAGTAGTCTATTTTCCCACATCTTTTGGTCATATACTTTTGGTACATTACTCACTCATATGATCATCGAAAAAACACTACACTGGAAAGGCAGCCTGAATTTCGCCCCACCCACAAAATTTGATGTTGGGAAGTTCGGTCTGGTCCATTTAGAAGCTATTATCTTCTATAGTTTGGCAGAGCCAATCCGCCTCCAGCTCTTGGACGTTGTAAGAAATCCTTACTAATGCTAGGGTGCTGAGTACCCCATATGAACTTAGATATCATTTTATCAAGTTGGCAGAAAAAAGATTTTGATAGGAAGAAAGAAATACATTGAAACAGAAATGAAAATCTCGGCAGGACGTTCATTTTAACACAGTTCACTCTGCCTGCTAAAGTATAAGATGCAAAATGTCCCATTTTTGTAAGTCTCGTTTAAGTTTAGACATGAGTGGGGCAAAATTTCCATCAAAGAGGTTTTTAAATGCAGGGGTTATGTTAATACCCAAATATTTGAATCCTGATCCAGAAATATGAAATTGCAGCGCATGATCTGGAATTTGCAGAGCCAATTTATTTACAGGTAAACATTCACTTTTTGAGAAGTTAAGCTTATAGCCTGAGATCTGATCAAAAGTATGTGACACTGAAATAATTGTATTGATGCATTGTATTGGATCTGATATGTAAAGCAACATATCATCTGCATACAATGATAATTTAACTTCCAGTCCCCATCTACGTATACCATGTATTGAAGGTGTTGATTTGAGGACCAGAGCTAATGGCTCTATTGCTAATGTGAATAATAAAGGGCTCAAAGGGCAACCCTGTCTGGTACCTCTAGACAGAGAAAAACCTTGGGAGCGCATTTGATTCGTGATTACTGAGGCTTGAAGGGAGGAATAAAGCAGGTGGATCCATTTGGTAAATGTTCTACCAAAACCAAATTTCTTTACAACAAAAAAAAGAAAATCCCATTCAACACGGTCGAATGCCTTCTCTGCATCTAATGACACCACAACTTCTGGGCAATCCTCAGATGAGGGACTATACAACACATTCATGAGCCGTCTAATGTTGGAAAATAAATGCCGCCCTTTAATGAAACCTGTCTGGTCGGTTGATATTATGTGCGGTAATGATGTCTCCAAACGTATAGCCAATAATTTGGAGAGTATTTTAATATCAGTGTTTACTGGTTGATAAGATCCACATTTTGAAGCATCCCTACCTGGCTTTAACAGAAGAGTTATGGATGCTTCATTAAGGGAGTCAGGCAGTTTAGATAATGCATCAATAAACATATCTAATAGCAGAGGGGTTAGCTGATCAGAGAATTTTTTATAAAAGTGAATTGGAAAGCCGATGGCTGTTTTTTGTAGGTGAGTGAAAGTGAAAGTGCAGCTCAGAACAGTGAAAGTGCAGCTCAGCTAGCGCAATGCTAACTGAGAGAGCAATTGCCCCATGGTCAAACATGGAAGAGCTAAATACTATCAGACCAAGGGTGCCTATCGTATATAGATAAATAGATAGTAGTTATGCGCGGATGGGCTTTTTTAAAACCCGCCCCAACCCGATTCTTCAGGAGATCCAACCCGCCCTGCCCAACCCGCAAAAATATGTTCGAATCGTGACCCAAATCCGACCCGACCCGAGGAAAAGAAAAAATGCACCCAACGTCTTTGCACGATGTCTGAATGAATGTAAATATGCATTGCTCCTTTGCAGGATGTCTGGTTGCCAGATCACAGAGAGAGGCTGTGCTTTGCTTGCCTCCGCTCTCATCAGAAATCCCCATCATCTTGAAGAGCTGGATCTCAGCTACAATCACCCCGGAGAGTCAGGAATACAGCTGCTGTCTGCCAGACTGGAAGATCCACACTGCCATCTACAGAAGCTGAAGTAGGTTAAAGATAATATTGTGGTATAAAAGGTAGATTACTGATTTAGCATGGTGAATGGTTTGTCTTCCAGCAGAGGGCTGGCTGATTGACATTCTGCACTAATCGTGCAACTGAAAAGGCTGAAGGGCAGGACATTGATTGCTGAGATCTTGTGAGAAAGTGAACTACACTTCTCACTGGTCCGCACCCCCGCATTGACTTTGAATGGCGTTACCGCCGCATTGACTTTGAATGGCGTTACCCGCGAGAGCGGGAGAGAGACTTTGGACATTTACACACACGCATACATACACCCGCACGCTGCTTTATAAAAGGACTTGTTATATGTGCACGATAACTATGTGTGTACTGTTTGTGAACACGGGGGATTGTGTTTACAGGGAAGGGAAAAGTAGCAAAGAGCTATGCGCCACTAACGCATCTGCGTTAGTTTGTTTGTAGCGCGGTCAGTCCGCGATTTCATTCATAACACTCAAAACTCATTTGTCACTTCCCATAACTTCATACTTTACCACCTCCATGACATGTAGTGCGGTACCCACTATTTCATGTCCCATTTACTCGCTGTTTCTGTCTAAAATCCCAGTTAACTCATACATATTCCTACTCACACACTTCCTGCTTCCCGGTCTGGTTGACTGTGTCTGCGCGGCTGCGCGCGCCGTTGTAGGGGCAGTATTTCTCCCTGTCCCGGGGCAGAGGGTGCAGGTGATTGTGCACAGGGGTGTCTGTTTGTTGTAATGTTTGTATGTATACGTGTGGTGGAAATGGGATGTGTACATATGGTATAATATGGTTATGATAGCTTAATAATAATATTTATTTTGTCATATAATGTTTATTTTCTATTTTTGTAATTATTTTCATGACCATAGAATGTTGACAAACCCTGATGGTTGGTACATTCCAATTATCCCTGAATGGGCCAATTTAGTTTAATGCTTTGCCCTATTTAAGAGGGCCTCATTCTGCATTGTGGGGGAGAGAGTGAGTACTAGCTTGTTGCGAGGCTATGTACGGTACTGTTGCTTTGAGATTGAAGCATTGTGCTATTTTGATTTACTTTTGATTATTTTGCTTTATAGAATTCTGAGTTAATTATAAATAAACCTTATTATATTTTTGATACAACTTTATGCTCCGGTTGCTGTGTTTTCCACCTCCACCATCTCCAAGCCAGTGAGCCTTACACATCCCAATACTAGGGGTGACGCTCGGTCCCTCACAGATCTCATTAAATTAATCATTGTATTTATATCAGGGTCCAGAACTATTTGGAGAGTAACACATTTTTGTTTAATTTTGCCTCTGTACACCACCAAAACGTTGATTACAAAAACATCGCTGTTTAGGAATTACAGTCTTTACATACATTGCTATACATTCCTAGATAGACTGTAAACCCAGCCCGATCTGCCGGCGATTGAATTTTGTCCTGCACCTCAGGCTTGAAACCTGGACATTTATCTCTCCTGCTTCTGTTACAAATCTGTGGGGACCAATCACAAACTGGCTTATTCACCTGGTACACCCAGATCATTGGTCTGATTGGTTGAAGGACTATCCAATTGCATAGGCTACAGAGTCATTTGAACTATGTCCGTTCATCACGCAGTAGAAAATACCAGGGGGTCAAGACTGTGTAGATTAGCTTCGGCATACGTCATTTTCAAAGATGGCGCCGCATGGAGCATTTAGAACCAGCTCCGTGCACGAAAATCTGTGTTTGGCACGAGCTCTCATGCGCGTGCGTACATGTTGGTGGATGGGTACCTATCCGGCGGCTACAGCCAATTGTTACTCAGTGCGGGATTCCACTCGGACTCAGGTGTGCGTTCCCGAGCAACTTTTTCTTCTTCTTGTTATGCGGCAAGCAAGATATGTGCATTATCGCCACCTTCTGAACTGGAGGATGGCTCTCTTTTTACAGAATGTCCAATAAAAATCAATGTAGGTCCATGCGTCATTTGCAGCTTTTGAACTTTGCGCATGGTCAGAGCCGACTGGGGCTGGATCGGAGCTCCAGTGCTCAATATGGCGTTGACTATGAATTGGCCGGGTTAACTAGCCTAGCCTCCGCCATTCATTTGAATGGAGGGCGGGACTTAGTCACGCTCTCCAGTTATATATAATACTTCCAGGGAAAATACAGAGCAGACTTCCCAGACTAATGTTCAGTCTTAAAAGACTGAGCTTGGTCTGGTGATAAGCCAGGCCAATGCATTCATTTACTGTGTCCATAATATGTAAATGATGGTATATAAAGTAACTATTACTTTATTTGCTTTTTTTTTACAGCATGGAGCATGTTGGGGAGAGGCACCTAAAATGGGGGCTGAAAAAATGTAGGTTCATATTATTGAAAATATTGAAGAGATAATGGCCGACAAGGTGACCTGTTTGATGGAAATAATGGCGAGGTGGGGGGCTCGCCTCCGACCAACAAATTAAACTACTTCAAAGATAGCCTGTTGTAATGGCCACCCCATCAGCCAATCAGAGAAGAGAATCCGATTGTTAAGGGAGATAACTAATTTTTAACAAGGTCTTTTTGTGCATACTGGTATTTGTTAACATGATTATAGTGTTACAGGGGCATGTCTAGGGGGAGGCTGGGGGAGGCAGTGCCTCCCCAAAGATAACCTCTGCCACCCCAGAGAAATTATCTGCGACGGGCGAAAAATGGAAAATGCACACCCATACTTCTCTGTTGGATTACTCACGAAGTTCTAGTCATACTAATATATAGTTTCACTTGTTGACAGAGCACGATGTTAGCTTTCTGATGGTATTAAGAACTTAGTTGCTGTAATAAGGGTTCGCGAGAAAATCAATATGAATTTAGGCAAGGCCTGCATTAACATTCGCATTATCTGCGAAAAGTGCAAAATGCACACCCATTCTTCTGTATTGGATTGCTCACGAAGTTCTAATCACACTGATATCACATGCATATCACCTGACAGAGCACGATCTTAGCTTTCCGATGATATTAAACACCAGTTGCTGTAATAAACAGTTCGCGAGAAAATCAACCTGAATTTACATGAAATGTAGGCTAGCCTAATCGTTTTTATTCCATCTCCACAACATTACCCTCGGTAAAATATCTCAAGCTCTTCATTCAATCTACACGTGGCAAACCATATCAAAACAAATGGCAGACCTTACCAACTACGAGGCTATAAAGCATTCATTTGTACAATAAGCCATTCCCGAGTAATCCAGCTTTTAAATTGCAGGCAGCACATACACAGGTCTCCAACTTCGCTCTGTATGTAATAGCACCCCACAATAATCACTGCATGCATATTGTGCTGTTATTGTTTGATTTTTTGAACGTTTATTTAAACCACATAGAATCAACGCATTGCTTCCACATATTTCTATGCATTATGCCTATTTTAGACTAGCCCAATATCATTACTCAAGCCTAATTGCTCTCACTTTCTCTTAAAGGGACAGGCACTCAATGACATTAAAGATAGCCTAAATGTAAATCAATATGACAATCATGTAAAATGTGAGTCAAAATAAAAAAATCTATATGAAATAGTCAACTTAATATAACTAATTACGCATAGGCTAGCCTATCATAATGTAAACTTAATATGAATTTCAAAATGTTTGAAATACAAACAAAGCGTGTGTTGGGGGAAGAATATGCCTTGTAATGTCTTTGATCTCCACTGGTGTGGTTGGACTCCCAAATCAAATCAATACCAAATCAGTATCAAAACAATTGTGACACATAGTCTTATGTATTTTTCATCGACTACTGTATGTCTCCTGGCTGATGCATGAGAGATAGATAGATAGATAGATAGATAGAATGGCTACAGATCTATGATTCTGTATATATTATTGTATTAAATGTGAGATGTATCAGTCACAACACCACTACAAATGATATTGGGAAACCCATACATTTATTCACCTGGTTTAACAACTACTACATTGTTTAGTCTAGAGCCTAGACTATGGGCCCTGTGAGTCTGCCAAGTGGCCATGCGCTAAAAGATCATGCTTTTTTTGTTGCCACCACAAATAAGCCAAATGCCCCCCCAAAGATTGCATCCTGGTAACCCCTCTGTAGTGTTATATGCAACCTTTTGTTCAATCTCTTATGTTTTATGTTAAAGATGCTGTTGACCTCACATGTCATCAGAGGAATGGAGTGGATCTTTCTGAAGACGGAAAGAAAGCCACAAGAAGTAGACGTATGGACATGTTTTATGGGCCATTTGATACAAGATGGATGCCAAGTGGTAAAATGTTGAGAGAGAGGCAAGACTCACAGCTCCAGGTGGAGTGTGTTCAACGTCTATCAGGGAGACGCTTCTACTGGGAAGTGGATTGGACTGGTGTGGTTTCCATTGGTGTGAAACACAATTCTCAAATACTCTGTATGAGATGTTGCAAGGATGCCTACAGGGACACATTCAGTACAAACAGGGCGTCATGTTCTTTTAAAGATTTTCAGCGGATTGGTGTGTTCCTTGATTGGCCAGCGGGCACTTTGTCTTTCTACAATCTCACTCTGATGGTTTCCATGCACACGATTCACACCACATTTAGCTCACCGGTCACGCCTTTCTTCGGTTTTGAAAAACCATTTCCTTATGCTGTCATTAGTTCAATCAATATTCGCACATTTTGAAATCAGTAAATGAGGTAATAGGACAGAAAGCACAGCAAAAAAACATTGTACACTTGTGTTATTCATCTTATATCAAGATTAAAAAAAATTGGTAACACTTTACATTACAGATCAGTAATAAGTGGGTAATGTTATGGTAATATATATGCAATTTCATGGTAATAATATTTTTAAACCACATATTACAAATAATTAATGTGTAATTTCTAGACAATTACTGTGAAATTACCATACGACAACGATGCAAATAACTTGGATTTAAGGGTAAAATAGAATGGTAATAACTGCTGTAAATATGTACTTACCGAAGCAATAAATATTTAGGATTTACTTATTGTGACATAATATGTGACCTGTTGTCGGTTGTCATGATGAAATAAAGGTGAAGGTGAATTCAGAGGTTAGAGACTTAAAATATTTCTGCTGTAGGCTAGCCTAAACTATTTGCACTTCAGAATTTTACACAAGTGGAATAGTTTTGATAGGCCTACTGCATTATGGCCTATGCAAGATTTTTTAGCTTAATTTCCCTTAACTAATCAGCTTCGTAGTCATTGGAATGGTTATTTGACTTATTTTGGGTTGAATGACTCCGTCACACTTTTATAGCGCCTCTGAGCGGAAAAAACACACACGCAATTTTTGTGACACTGGGTCAGTGGCACTTCCGGCACTTCGTAACAGAAAGTCTCCAGCCTCGCAATCATGCTCATGAAAAGGCATGACGGATTGAGGAGTTTTGTAAGATATACACGCTGAAGCTGTAATTAAAGCTCTACAGAGAAATCTGCAAGCATAAAACGAGCGAAAACGAAAAGCGAAATCAAAACCTGCGATGAAATCCTGCTTATAGCTTCCCTTTAACTTCACAACCACAAAGTGTAGTTTCACAGTTCAGAAATAGTCCAAAACATAAGCTATAACATGCAATTATGCAGGTCTGTGTTGTTCAGCTAGTTCAGCTAGTTAATCTAATTGTAATGGCCATGATCTAGAAGATATTGCCAAAAGTATTGGGTCACTTGCCTTGACCCCATATGAACTTCACACCTATCCTGTTCCAACATGACTGTGCACTTCTGCACAAAGCAAGGTCCATAAAGACATGGATGACAGAGTTTGGTGTGGATGAACTTGACTGGCCTGCACAGAGTCCTGACCTCAACCCAATAGAACACCTTTGGGATGAATTACAGTGGAGACTGAGAGCCAGTCGCCACGTCCAACATCAGTGTGACCTCACAAATGCGCTTCTGGAACAATGGTAAAATCCCATAAACAACCACAAAAACCTTGTGGAAAGGCTTCCCAGATGAGTTGAGGCTTTTAGCTTCAAAGAGTGGACCGACGTCATATTAAACCCTATAGATTAAGAATGGGATGTAACCGCAGTTCATATGGGGGTCAAGGCCGGTGACCCAATACTTTTGGCAATATAGTGTATATCTTCCTATTTCAGGATATTCTGGGCTGTATGTGATTATGTTCACATATGTCAGGCTTTATAAGTGGGATGTCTGGAATAATAATAATAATAATCTTTATCTATAGAGCGCTTTTCTGAATATAGTTAGCCTACAATGTGCTTTACATACACAAAAGAATAAACAGAACCCAAACAAAACAAAAATTAAATGTTTAAAAACAATGCAAATCAAAGTAATTATACACTACATAAGGCAGAAATAAAACCAAACAAGGCATAACAAAATTAAACTTAAATAAACTCTTTAAATGCTTAATGGTATAAGTGTGTTTTAAAGGAACACTTCACCGTTTTATCAAATTATTGTGTTCCCTTAACTAATTATCAAATTAATGTTATTCCCCTAACTAAGACGAGTTGATACATACCTCTCACGTTTCAATGCGTGCACTCACAAATAAGGAGAGTTGAAATAGGATTGTAGTAAAGTACCACACATAGCCAAACTATCCATATCGTCACTTCAGGCAAACATGCATGCAGGTTTCAAGAAAGTTGGCTGAACAAAGAGGATTTCAAACACTAAAATATTGCCCATTTCTTTATATCGGAGGTCATGGAAATTCTGTTTATGGTCAGGGAAAGTCAGAGAAAAGTCAGGGAATTTTAAGTCTGACTTACTGTGCATTTAGACCGAAACCGTCAAAAGCATAAAAATTGCTGGTGAAGCTCATAGCGCGACGAAAGCGCCAAAGCCATGACGTGAAACATTCGAACAAGCCACAAGCAGAAATCCTGAGAGTTCGACATTCTGATTGGTTGACGCCGAACCGTGTCATAGCTTAATACCATAAAGTTAACTGAGGCTCAACTTTTTTTTGACGCCCGTGACACCCATGAAGCCACGCTCAAGCCCAGAACGCTTTTGACGCCAGTAACGCCGACTCTCCGTAGAAAATGATTGATTTCCGGCACTCTTGACGCTTTTGACGGTTTCGGTCTGAATGCACAGTTACAGTGGGAACCCTCATGGGCTGCTGCATGCTTGTCTGCAGTTTTGTAATAGCCTGAAACGTGACCTTCACGTATCCATCATGCCCTGAACAATTAGAGGCCAAGCCAGGACTTGATGCACTTAACTTAGTCAAGACTTTCAGAAAACAATTTCAACAATGACGATGGCTGTTGTGCTTTTTCAATGTGCACAGAGGCCTTTCATAACATTAGGCTACTGTTCATGTGAAGTAGCTATCAGAATATCAGAAAATATGTATACAGATGTGTAATTTCCACAGAATACGCCTGATCATATGCACTTCCAGGGTGAGTCCAGGGTTAATCAAATGTAGTAGCAGTAGTAGTAGTAGTAGGCTTGTAGTACTGTAGTATAGCAGTAGTAGTAGTAGCAGCAGCGTAGGCAAAGGCCCTGCATTATTTTTTACTTTAGCACTGTTATTATAAGACTTTAATCTGAGCAGTTAGTGTGACAGTTACTTCGACTGTTCTAAGAAATATGCTGAGTTGTTTCATTAAGGGGTGATATTTAGTTTGCCATAGCCAGACATCGTAACATGTTCTGATCAGAATCAAAATTCTTATCAGTCTGGTAACATGTAATTTGGATTATATTATGGGCATGTTTCAAGCTAGCCTGAAAGCCAGTCTAAATTCACCATGCCCCACAAAGTTTGAGGATGTCAAATGCCGTAATTGCTGTTTTTCCGTTTGAGCTGTCAATATCTTGTACATGTCTTGTGTATATCAGATGAAATGGCAGGCCTTAACCATCTCACTTCTCCAGTGGCAGCAGTTGTGTTGTGAACCAAATCAACTCAAGGGTGCTCCACTCAAGTGAGGTAGATGACTCCTATACACTGTTGTGATGAATTTATGTGTTTTGTTCCAAGTCTGAGCATGTTGTATTAACTCTATTTTATTGAATCTTTTGATGAGACATTTCATTCATTTTCTTGCTATGGACCATATATGATGTGATGATGTTATGAATAAAGTGTGTTTTGATTTTACTCACTTTATTCACTATATAAGCGGCTGCATATATGAAAAAAAACACCTAACCCTAAACAAATTCTAACAAAAGGTTTCTCAGCTATTTTCTGTAGTATTAGGTGTCCTTAGTAACATACTAAAAGTTACCAAAGTTTGACCACTGGAAAGGTGCAATTTTCAAGATGGCGTCCAAGACGGGCAGAAAGCCCTTAAAATATGCTAACTCCTTTATTTTTTGACCTAGCCAAGTGTTTTCTGGGTCTATGAATATGTGTGCTGACATCATTTACTGGGGAGCACTGTGCCATTCCTATTTGTACTCATTGTGAATAGGCAAGAATAGAATAGAAGGAAGGAAGGAATAGAAGCACCGCTAATAAGGTTGGGGTTATTTTGCCTCACTTCAAACTCTGGCGACGAGAGATTTCCATTCACTACAGCCTACTAAGCTCAGCTAGCGGTGGAGCTGCCGGACAATACATGCACAGAGACAAATATGTTTTTCTAAAATTAAATTAAAAAGCAGATATATAGAAGAAAATAAATAGCCTATATAATTTTATAATGAGCAATATACAAGATGGAACCAACAAATTCCAAATGCAGTGCCATCTGAGGTCCAATTTTTTTTTTCTTTTTTTTTTCAACCCTGTCCCTTGCTTTAAATATTTCTCTGGCTTCTCTGAACATTTTAATGACATCATGTCCTGTAGATGATGAAATCCCCAAATCCTTCACAATGCCGTGTTAAGAAACATCATTATGTGATTGCCAAAGTTTTTTTCTTCTTCTTCTTCTTCCTCTTCTTCTTCTTTCCTGTCATCTACTTCCTGAATTTTTGGTCAACGATTCCGATACACAAACATCCACAGATTCCACACACATATGCAAGCACACATACACACACACAGACATACAGTACACGCACACACACATATCCACATTCACACAGGCACACACACACTCTCTTATACAAAAATGCTAACTCACACATGCACACACTCATTATGACCTGCACAGGCGCGCACACACACACACACACACACACACACACACACACACACACACACACACACATATGCACGCACACATACAGACACACACACACAAACTCTCTCAGGCAAAGCAAGCAAACTCACACATGCACATACTCATTTATATATACATGAGCTTCAAGAGTAGAAGATGCATACAAATTGCACAAATAGGAGATGCAGTAAAGTTGACATGCAACATTTATTTTTGTGCTGAGAATAGTGCAGAACTGAGCTGCAGTCATATTGTGTACCGTTATGCGGTGCATCTAGTTATTACATTGTTTCATTAGAAACTAGAGGCCATCGGGCCTTTAAGTCACCCTCATGAAGTGTTTCTGACAGTGTGGTCTGAGACATTCACACCAGCGGCCTGCTGGAGGTCATTCTGTAGGGCTCTAGCAGGGCTCTTACTGTTCCTACTTGCACAAAGGAGCAGATACTGGTCCTGCTACTGGGTTAAGGACCTACCACCCTGCCCTGCTCTACTAGAGCAACTTGCCTATCTCCTAGAATCTCTTCCATGTTCTTGAGACTGCAGTGGGAGACACAGCAATATTTCTGGCAATGGAAAGTATTGGTGTGCCATTCGACTACCCGTGCAACTTAGGCTTCAGATGGCTCATGCCACCAGTAGTGACACTGACCCAAACCAAATGCAAAACTAGTGAAAAATCAGTCAAGAAGGATAAAGATGGAAAAAGTACCAGTTGCCACCACCTGTAAAGCCATTCCAGTTTTGGTGGTCGTCTCATAGTTGGCCCTCTAGTACACCTGTAGTAGGCTACATTTCGTTGACATCAGAGCAGGTGAACCTGATTCACAACAACACTGGCCAGATCATCCCACAAGTGTGAGTGACTTGATGACATACTGCTATGAACCAGTGTCTCCAATATTTTTGAGCAGTGTACATTACTACGTAATCAATTGTTACCTAACACAGCATTTGAAGGCAGCATACATTTTTATATTCATCCATCGGCCTCTTACGCCCTCTATGGGATGTAGACCCGTTTGCGTAAGTCTGCAGGGCGGAGAGAAACTTGTGCCTATTGGATGCGGAAGCATAGACAGACGGTCAAAGTTTTCGGTCGGTAAATTCTAGTTTGACCCGACGTCAGGACAGGTAAGACAATTTGCCTGCATAATGAAAGAATAGTCGGTTCTTTAAATGTCAGTCTGTCTCTGCAACTTGTTTAATGCAGCCTAATTCAATGTAGTTTTGCAAACCGAGAGCAGAATAACCAGAATAGTTTTCAAAAAGATGAAGGAAAATCGACCTGACGATCTTCCTTTTTAACATGATTTATGAACTCATAGCCTATATGAATGTAGCATTAATTGCGTAAATCGGCTATTGTCTACTAGCCTAGGCCTACTGCAAGAAACTACTAGACTAAGCTATGAGGAAGGCAAGCGGTATCGCAGCCTAGGGTGTTGGTCTGTGCGGTTCCGGCGGCTGTTATTCGACTGTATTCGTTCTGCATGGTAAGTAGGCCTAGCAGATTCGGGGTTTGCAGTTCAATTTCATAGGCGAAACGTTTTCTATCTGACTGTCATGAGCCCAGGCTAAACTACAAGTTACAGCCCAGTTTTCATCTGAAAGAAGCAAACATACAGTGCCCTGCGTAAGTGAATACACCCATGATAAAGTTGACTTAAAAGAGGAGTAATAATAAAAACATCTTTTGGAAATTGATCTTTTAAAAATGAGGGAAAATCCAACCCAAGGACAGCTATTTTCTTTTTGAATGAATAATGTAGTGTAGCCTAGGCTAAATAAATAAATGTTCTTCCTTAAAATACAGGGGGCATGTGAGTTCAATTTCCAAAAGATCCTTCCTGTTTTAACCTCCTGAGACCCGGGATGAAAATTTGAATGCATTTTTCATTTCACTCAATTATTTTGGCTTAGTAGGGCTTCATAAACATACAAAAAAAAATTCACCTCTGTACATCAAGTAGTTTTTGAGAAAAACCATGTCCTCGTATGAGGACATTGAGTATCTATTACCATAAAAAACAATGAGATTGCCAATCCAGAAAGAATGTGAATATTCATGTGTGTAGGCCTACTACAAGTGGCTAAGATTCAACTATTAAGAAAACAGTTTGGTTTTATTGAACAGAAATGTCCTGTTATTAATTTGGTTAAGTTTAGTGTTTATTTGTAAATGTTAGTTGTGTGTAGGCTATGGGTCACACCCATGTGGAGAGAAGTCTATCCACAATGAAAAGCAAAACAGTTCTGCTTTATTTGTTTCTTATTTGTTTATTTATTTATTTTTGTAATTCCTTCAATGGATTTATTTATTCAGGCTACTCTATTATGTCAATGTCCACACTTTCACTTCCATTATTGCTTTACAGTAGTTTGATATGGCCAATGAACGACAATTTTCAATGTAATATGCAGCCTAAAAATGAAATTATGCGTTCATTTCAGTCCCGATGTCCTCGTATGAGGACATGAAAGTTAAACACGTCCTGGTCTGTTTGCAATGATCGAAATGGGGGAAACTTGATGCCATATCATACTACAACTGTTCACAAACATATACAACAAATTTGAAATGTCATTACGTTCACTGGTACGTTACCATGACGATAGTTCTCACGCGTATGCCGGTAAAGCGTGGAGGTGGATATCGACGCCATATTGCTTTTTCCCAAAACATTGTAATGTAAGTCTGATAACACTAGAGGGTAAAATGAAGTGTCCACATATCAGGACAACAGGTTTTTATTCAGAAAAAGTAAGCACAAGGTAAAGCAGAGCCTAAATGTAATGTCCTCATACGAGGACGCAGGGTCAACTTAGCCTGCGTAGCCTATTTACAGTATGCAAAGCACTGGGGAAATGAAATGCATCCTTGTGAGCATACTGCTTTTGGCTGAGCATCTAGGCCGGGATCCATCTACAAAGTGCAAAATTGCAAGTGGATACAAAGATAAATTTGTCAGTGTAAAATATAAATTAATTGCACTTTTATCCTATTTATTTTGTGTTTTTAGTTTCTATGGGTATGTTTTTGCCGTATTGTTGTGTGTCTTGTCCTTATGTATACCTGTCTGCTGGCTGCACAAAAATAGCCCCTTGGGGACAATAAAGTTACCTTGACCTTGACCTTGACTTTATAACAGTCTTTATGTGTGTATAACAATTGGCTTTGTGATCTCTTCCCCATTCTCACATTCTCTTTCGTACCAGGATTCAGCATTTGACAGCTGACTTTCAGTAGGCTAATGGCCGATTCCAAGTCCAGTGAGTCGGCCATTACGGCTCAGACTGGACCTCTCCAATCCACCATTACGGCTCATACGGGTGGAGTTGCAGTGGTACCTCAACTACACTCTTGTCACATTGAAGGATCGGTCAACATCAACGTCAGCACATCCTCAGTTCCTGTGGTAAAATCAGATGCAGAAGTCATGGGTAACACTATCTATCTATCTATCTATCTATCTATCTATATCTCTACATAACTCAATATTCACAAAGCATTAAGGGTAATGATGAAGGGTATCAGAATGTACACTAAAGCTTCTTCTAGCCCTTAATGGCTCCATTGGTCTCTTTGCCCCATGTCAAATGCTGCTTATTCACCAAATGCTCTTTGTTACAGTGTAAGTTATATGCCGTGTTGGGGAGTAACAAATTACATGTAATGGAATTATGTGATTTGAATACAAAATAAATGTAACTGTAATCCAATACAGTTATAAAGTTAAATTTCATTTAATGTGTAGTTAAATTACAGTTAGGCCTACTTTTGAAGAGTTTCATGATTACAATGGGGTTACATTTTATTTGAAAGTGTCGTAAAGTATTGTTCTACTGTATTTCAAGTTTGATTATTGGCAGAAAGATATAGAATACCTATACAAGGAATACTGTATGCTGCCTTCAAAATTTGGCATCTTGGAAGGCAGTATTTTATAGAAATATTTGATTTGGACATTCAGTGAGAGATTCTTCGCTGCCACATAATGCTGTCTTAGAGGGCAGGATTGTTTTCAGAGACAGCCCATATGACCTCAGAATGATCCGACTTTGTGGTGGCTGTTATTTCAAATTCAATTATTATAGATTTACTGTAATGTATGAAGGATTTAAAGGGAGTTTGACAGTAGTCAGTGTTACTGCTTTAAGGTTAAAATTGCCAGGTTTAAACATTTAAACCGTCAAAAATGGTTAACAGTTGAATATTTAGAATAAAAAAGTAATAAAGTGTATTTACTTCAATTACATATTACACTATTATTACATTTTGATAACTTGTAACTTGTAATCCCAAACTATTGTATTTCAAAATGAATCTTCCCAACATGGTCACATGTGACCTCAAGCATTAGTTATAATGGTATGCTACAATATCATAACACTTCGTAATCACAGTCTTGTCTATAAGCAGTTTCAATTATAGACTTATGTCAGATGCTGTGATGCATATCAATGCTGCCTTTTTTTTCAACAGATATCCACATTAAAAGAGTGTTTGAAAAACTGAAATCAAGTCAGAGAAAGACATTTGGGAGCATTTTAGAAGGCATCTCAAAGAAAGGAACCCCAACATTGCTCAATGACATTTACACAAAGCTGTACATCCTTGAGGGAGAGACAGAGGGAATAAACCATGAACATGAGGTTTGTAACTTAGACAGCATTTTCAAATCACAATCTTCTCAAAACACTCCAATTGACCTCAATGACATTTTCAAACCTTTACTCAATGAAAATGATCAAGAAGATTTTCGAGTTGTCCTGACAAAAGGAATTGCTGGTATTGGGAAAACAGTTTCTGTGCATAAATTTATCCTGGACTGGGCAGAAGAGAAAGCCAACGGGGACGTAGATCTCATTATTGTGCTTCCCTTTCGAGATCTGAACACGTTGAATAAAGATGATGAAGGGTACAGTCTTCAAGAGCTGCTGGAGGAGTTCCATCCTGTGCTTAGAGATGTCAAAGACCCAAAGGGCTATGAGAACTGCAACATTGTGTTCATCTTTGATGGTCTGGATGAAAGCCAACTTCCTCTTGATTTCCACAACAACAGGAGGACATCTAATGTAACAAAGAAGTGTTCAGTGGACGAGCTGATTACAAATCTCATACAATCTGATCGTCTTTTGCCATCTGCACGTATTTGGATAACTTCTCGACCAGCAGCACTCCACAAAGTCAGCGACTGGACACAAGTGACACATCGTTTGACTGAGATTCAAGGATTCAGTGACCCACAGAAGGAGGAGTATTTCAGGAAGAAGATCCGTGATGGTAATTTAGCAGACAGAGTTATCTCCCATATCAAAATATCAAGAAGCCTCTACATCATGTGTCACATCCCAGTCTTCTGTTGGATATCAGCGACAGTGCTTTCTTATCCGGAGGTCTTGGACACTGCTCGCAAAAATATCCCTACCTCCCTGACTACCATGTACACCCGATTTCTTCTTTATCAGATGCAGAAGAAGAATGAGAAGTACTACGGCAAACACAATACGTTGCCATTGTCTGAGACAGACATGAAGATAATCCTCAAATTGGGTGAGCTGGCCTTTGCAAACTTGGAGAAACAAAACCTGGTGTTTTCTGAGATGGACCTGAGCAAGTATGACATTGACGTCACTGATGTCTCGGTACATTCAGGAGTGTTTACAGAAGTGGTCAAAGAGGAAGATCCCATCTTCAAAGAGAAGTGGTACAGCTTTGTCCATCTCACCATACAAGAGTATCTTGCTGCATTCTATACATTCTACCAGTTTGTCTCTGAAGGATCAAACCCATTTCCAGTACAAGAAACCAGACAGCCATATCCAAGAGAAGACAGATATAATCTCTACACATATGACTATGAAGAGGAAGGTGAACAGAGTGATGATACAGAGAAAACGAAAACTCTGCATGACCTACACAAGGCTGCAATTGGTCAGGCGCTGGAGAGCAGTAACGGACATCTGGATCTCTTTCTCCGATTCCTACTTGGGCTCTCGGTGGATGAGAGTCTGGGGAGATGTTTGAATTTACAAATAACCAGAGATCAAGAGAGCATCATGAGAACCAGCCAGCTCATTAAAACTAAGTTCAGAAAGGACAACGAGAGAAAGTTTCTATCCCCCGAACGTTGCATCAATCTCTTCCACTGCCTCACCGAACTCAAAGACGACTCAATGTTGAAAGAAATTCAGAACTTCATGAGGAATCTTTCTGATCAGACAATAAGCGCAGCCCAGTGCACTGCTCTGGCCTATATGATTACCGCGTCAGATGAGGTGATGGAGGAGTTTGACCTGAGGAAGTACAAGACATCAAGAGAGGGTCGGATAAGACTGATTCCGGTTCTGGGACGCTGCGTCAGAGCTAAGTGAGTATCGTCTTGGTTGATAACTTCACCCTGGAGGGAAAATGCTGATTTAATTATTCTACAGTACAGTTTGATAGTATACAGAACCTATAAAAACAATTCACCATTTTATATTTCCATTTTTACTGCTTTTATTAATGGAATCTTTCTTGATTAATTAAATTTGGACTTTTTTTGTAATAATTTACAAAAATCCTCTATTTAATGTCAATGTGAAAGCATATTTCGGTAACACTTTATAATAACTACACACAATTCATCATCTATTAAGCATTTGTTAACTATTAGTTAATGGTTTGTTCATCATTAGTAATTAATTGTTCATGCATAATGTATCATCACTTAAGCATTTGTTCACAAAGTTATGATTGGTTTGTTCATAGTGAATAAGCCTATTTCTAAAATATGAATAAATCGTTGCTAATACTTAATATAACATGCAATAACATTTTGTTAATGAAATACTATTCATTATTGTCAGGAAAATCTTCCCAATATTAAAGACACAAGAACCACAGACAAGTAGCATAATTTTCATTAACTACTCTGGCGCCAAGAGGAGAGAGTGACCAGAGAGGAGAAGTCTCCCCTCTCCAAAACAGTCTCTGAGCTCTTGGACACAAGACAGTGCTTTTATTCAACAAGCAGTTCAAACACATGAGAATGACCTTCAGTGAGAGCTCCATCCTAACTCCCTAAAATGTCTTATCTTTACCAGGTGCATAGCGTTCCTGTGAGTCTCCCAAGTGAAACTGTGAATAACAAGTTATGAATAACAACTCTGTGAATAACAACTCTGAACACAAAGAAAGTGTGGATTATAACTTTGACGCACACAAGTGAAGTTAATAATGATAAATATATACATTTCTTTGTCAATTATTTAACAGTTGTTACATATGCACTAATGATTAGTAAGGATGTGAATACATGTTTTATAAACCACTTCCTAATACTATAATTCATGATTAACTCAGGAGTTACAAGTGGTTAGTTAATGATTTTTGTGAGCTCATCTAAAGTGAGGACTTTTTATGCCTTGCTACACATTTGCAAATAAGTTGTAGATACTACGTTCACATTCATTCATTAAGCTGACAATTTTATCCAGAGCGACATACACAATAATGTCAATTAAATTAAACACAACCGCAGAAGCTGGGATTTGAACCTTCAACTGAACAGGCAACAGAATGATAGCCCTGCTCCTTAACCACTACACTACCTCTGCTACTATTCTGAAATAGATGGGATCTACTTTTACTTGTTTTCAGAGGACTACTTTCCTGTTATGCGTATGACTACATTTGATGTAGCACTAAGCAGCGCATTGATACAATAGGTAGAGAGTTAAAGCATACAAGTAAATAATTGACTGACATATACTGAAGTGAAGTTAACCAAGTAAAAAACATTGTCACTTTACTCTGGTGTTTATTGATTGTTTGTTGTGAAGTGAAGAACATAACATCCGCTCAGTTAAAAACACATCAAACTATTCAAGAGTGTCCTCTACTACACACGGTTAAGCATGTTATTAAATGCTGTGTTCTTAATTTTGAAGCATAATTCCTAAATTAACTCTCATCTGTAAATCATGCCTATAAACACAATTATAAATGTTTGTTCATAGCAAAAACACGCATCAGTTTTATATTTCTGAATTTATAACCATAATAGCCATGGGCAGGCGTATTGTAGTGGATAAGGCATTGGGCTAGCATGCTGTTAGCCTAAGAATATTGGGGGTTCAATCCCCGGGTGTCACCATTGTGGCCTTGCTCTTTAATTTCATTGATAGTGTAAGTCTCTTTGGTTGAAAGTGTCTTAATAAATGCAACTGTAACCTTTATAACTCATTTGTAAATATGTAGCAAGGCATATACAGTCCTCACTTTAGATGAGCTCACAAAAATCATTAACTAACCACTTGTAACTCCTGAGTTAATCATGAATTACAATATGGGAATTAACATAGCAGTAATACTGATGATCAAAGCATTTACTAATAGTTTGTAACTGGTTCATAATAGGGAGATGATTTCATTTATAAATGGTTGTTTCATTATTTATAAGGTATAAACCATGTATTTACAAACATTTGTTTTATTTACTATGAACAAACCATTCATAACTTTGTGAACAAATGCTTTACTGATGATGAATTATGCATGAACAATAAATTACTAATGATGAACAAGCTAATTAGTAACAAATGCTTAATAAATGATGAATTGTGTGTAGTCATTATAAAGTGTTACCCATATTTCCTCTAAGTAATTTTCATTCATTAAAAATATATAATGCAAAATAAGCTATTGCATAAATATTCACCCCCTCCAAGTCAATATCAGTAGTAGTAGTAGCCTCCTTTTGTAGCCTCGTTTTGTCCTCTCTAGAGGACATCTGTATCTCCCAGACCATGCATGCTACTGACATAACTCCTTTCGTTCTCTATAGAGGACATTCAGGACTTTTAATTGATACCAAATTTATGGGGGTGGGGTTTTGGGAACTTCCTCTTTTTTTCTTGCAATAGGCTCACTCGACATGTCAAGTCGGCGCAAACAGAAACATAATTTGCGTCATATGCAGATGCAGTGCATGCTGGTTAGACGTGTTGTTCGACTTGAAGAAATGTTGTGATCATGTCACAAAAATGCGACCATGTCACGTCACTCAAAACTCGCGGGATGAAGACGCTTACAGTCACATTTCGCAATTCTCCGCATCTGCTTTCAAACGCCTGCCACCGGCTGGATCCCACCCCATGACGTCAGTTCAAAAACGTGATAGGGCCGTTTGGAACAGGTTCGGAAGGAATCTCCCCATGACTATTATGACAGGGGTCTCGTTCTGCCTCCTTACCAAAGATTCTATCTGGATCAAAGAATCTGGGTGTTCTCATTGATGGTGAACTAAACTTTGACAGGCATATGAAATCAGTTACTAAGTCAGCATTTTATCACCTGAAAAACATTGCCAAGCTAAGAGGTCTTATGTCAAAAAGTGATTTGGAAAAATTGATCTATGCTTTTATCTCCAGCAGAATCGACTATTGCAATGGCCTGTTCACAGGCCTGCCAAAGAAGACCTTAAAACAGCTTCAATTAATTAAAAATGTGGCCGCAAGAGTCCTCACAAAGACAAAAAGAAGTGAGCACATCACCCCTATCTTAAAGTCCCTTCACTGGCTCCCAGTCAGCTACAGAATAGATTTTAAAGCACTCCTTATTTATAAATGCCTAAATGGGACAGGGCCTAATTATCTCACTGACATGCTGCACCCATACATCCCTACAAGAGCACTTAGATCTCAACAGAACAACCTACTGGTTAAACCAGCCGTCAGAACTAAGCATGGTGGGGCAGCTTTCAGTTATTATACGGTCCAGTTGTGGAACCAACTGCCTGAGGCAATTAAAAAGGCCCCTACTGCTGTGAACTTCACAACCAAAATAAAGACAAAGCTTTTCTCCGATGCCTTTTGCTGACTGCTGTATTTTATGTCTGCATTCTTTTTTCCATATTTATTCTGCTTTTAACTTTAATTTTACTCTTCTAACTCTTAATTTTTCTTTTTTCTTTTTAAACCTTTTATCTTTTATGTATTAATCTATTGTATCGTTTCATGCATTTGCACTGATACTTCCTCTTTTAACTTTTCTCTTGCACTTGTTAAGCACATTGAGCTGCCTTTTGTGTATGAAATGTGCTTTATAATTAAAACTGCCTTGCCTTGCCTTGCCTATAGCGGAGCAAGATGGATCAGTTAACATTTTAGGATCAGCACTGTAGCCAGCATCTGGGATGACACCTGGGCTTGTCAAAAGTGATCCATCTTGTTCTGTTGTAGAATCTTTGCCCCTTACGTTAGAATGTACTAAAATGAACAGATATGGAAGGGATACCTTCTTATTTGTGATGTCTGGAACAGCGGTAGGCTAGCCTCCTGAAAAGGTTGTGATATTCTGCTATTTTATGCTGTTGGTTACATATACACACGGAAAACACTTGATATTTAATTAATGTGCTACAATGCAGGCCTGTTAACTGTATGACAACAGTGATTTATTTAAACTACATCATATCAATTTATTTCGTCAGTCATCATGCTCATTTTAATGAGTGAGAATGAAAGTTAAATACTGTATTATTTAATGCACACAAATTCCTTGATATCTCCCGCGAGGTCTCACGCAAATCACGTCTGTCAAATTTGCTAAATCGTGTTCGGGACCATCTGCGTCTAAAACTTTCGCCCCTCCCGGTGAGACTCAAGCTCTCGTTGACGTATGCAGCCAGCCGAAGTCAGCCGTTTCCGAACTCGAATGCGCCTATTGTCATGGGTCAAATTGACCCAATTTTCCAGGAAGAAAAAGAGGAAGTTCCCAAAACCCCACCCCCATATATTTGGTATCAATTAAAAGCCCTGGATGTCTTCTTTAGAGAACAAAAGTATTTAGCTCAGTAGTATGTATGGTGTGGGAGATATTCCAGTTTAGAAAGGTCCTCTAGAGAGGACATGGATAGATCTCAGTAAGGATATGTTCAGACTTAGCATCTTTTTCTGGCAAAATAATTTATCCAGACCACAGATATCTAGTTTGAAAAAAAAAATCTGTCAGAGTTCCAAAAAAATTGCTGTTCCAAAAAGCAGGAAGCATCCAGCGAATTTGCGACTTTATAATGGCAAATTTGCGAATTTATAATGTGGCAAATATATGAGTTTATTTCTCGCAAATTTGCGACTTTATAATGTGGCAAATATACAAGTTTACCCCCCCCCGAAAAACCCCCCACACGTGGCCCTAATACGGCGTCGGACGTATGGATGCAAAATATCGCGGAAGAAAAAACTGGGGTTGGCTATTGCTTTTCATATGTTATGGCAAAGAGTGAAGTCATGTCGAACAATTCCCGTTGTTCAGACACTAAAACGAATCTCTCAACAGATGTCCTGTCACTTTCTCCATTTTTTAAGTTGTTGTCATTGGTGTAGTGGGGATTTTTTAAGTGGAGGTATGCTATTTGTGACGTCATCACAGTGACGTCACCACCGGTAACACTTTATTTGAAGGGGTCTACATATGGGTGACATGTAACCGTCATAACAATGACATGACACTTGTCATGCACATTAATGACACATTATTGATGTTTATGACTGTTGTCATAATGTGTCATTCGGTTTTTGGAATGTCAAGTTGACATTGTTTGAGCGTCATCATTATGACAACTTGACATTAGGCAAGATGACATTATTTGACGGTGTCTTTGTCATGACAACTTGACATTAGGCAAGAAAATGTAATCCGTTTACAATATTGTCATGACAACTTGACATATAACTGTGTTTGGCCTGAGTTATCTCCTATAACCTGAGTTAAGGTTTTTTAAGTGATGAGCCTGAACAATTGGCTGTCATGACACCATTATAAATTGGTCATGAACACTTTTCTTGACCTCAACTACAGTGGTACAGTTTTGACTTGTCATTAAGCTGTCACAAAGAACCATTACTGACCAAAATAGTTTTCTGACATTGTCATGAATATTTACCTTTGACCTCAAGTATAGTGAACCGTCTGAGATGTTTCCTGAACATGTCATGAAGTGTCATTACACTGTCATGTAGGTTTCATTTCTGTACATTTTACATTTCTGGAACATTGAGTCTAATTTCAAGTATAATAACAAACACCATACTCAAGTCATGACTTCAAAGAGTTTATTTCAGCAATGAATTTTGCAAAACCATAATACATCAGCGCCTCGTTGCCATGGGTAGGTAATGGTATCCTGAGTTCTTTAAAGTATTAAATAAACAAATGAATGCAAGCGTTCATTCATCACCTCTATGGAATATAACCACTTAGCTTAGTGATCCCACACTTATATGCAAATTCCCTATGTACTCTTATTTACACATGCATTAATGTCAAATTGTCATAATGATGACACTCAAACAATGTGAACTTGACATTCCAAAAACCGAATGACACATTATGACAACAGTCATAAACATCAATAATGTGTCATTAATGTGCATGACATGTGTCATGTCATTCTTATGACGGTTACATGACACCCTTATGTAGACCCCTTCAAATAAAGTGTTAGTTTAGTTGAAGCGGAGCTCTGCTACCAACGTCGAGTGGTTTCAGTTTCTCTCGCACAGAGAAACTGAAACTGGGCTAGCTAAGTGTTATCAAAGTAGCGCCGCGCGCCAGAGCCTTTGAGTGCACACATTGAAACGCGAGAGGAATGTATCAACTCGTCTTAGTTGACAGAATAACATAGTTTAATATGAAAAAACGGTGGAGTGTTCCTTTAAGTTGTAGGCTATTTTATATTTGTTACTTTTTTATATCTCACGTCGGGAGAAGTGGGTGGACGGTGTACCCCTGCATCCAACACCCACTACACCCCTGCTTGTTGTAATGGGAAACCACAGGTCTCGGTAATCCGCTTGTGATTGGTCAGCTGTAAAAAAGACAGCATGACGTGTGCCATTTTTCTGCTAGAAGTTGAATATTTCTCAACTTCTGAGCTGAAGAAAAAGATGGTTGCAGCTGATGACTTTTTTGAAAACACGGTCTACTTCATTATAAAGTAAAACGGACGGCAGCAGCTGCGAAAAAGACGCTTAGTCTGAACGTACCTTAAGCTTGAACTTCTTGATGATGCAATTTTACTCATTTTTTTGGCAAAACTGTGAACGGCGTTTCTCAAGTCCAGTCACAGCTTTCCTATAGGATTGAGGTATGGACTTTGACTCTGCCTCTTCAGAACATTCACCTTGTTGTCTTTAAACCGTTAGATGTGTAGTTCTTGCTGTATGCTTCAGCTCATTGTCTTGCTGGAAAGGAAATCTTCTCCCAAGTCATAGTATCCCTACAGGATGATGCTACCATCACCTTCAATATACCTTCTTCCACAATTTGACCTTGGAGTCTCCCACATGACTTTGGTCAAGATTAAATACGAGCTTTGCCACTCACCCTTAGAACTTTGATTGGTGAGGAACCTGGGCTAAAGTTGTTGTATAGCGGCCAGTTTTTTTTTATTAATGCTTTTTATCATCCACTCACCTTTCCTTCTGCTCTATCACTCTCTCTCACGCTCTCCTCTTTTAGTGGACACTATTTATTGGCAGTCACCTGCGACATATGTGACGGAGGGTGTCGCTCGCCTTCCCCTCGTTCGTCGTGAGTGGCGGTTTCGTTTGAATGGTCAGTTAGCAGTTCATAAGCAGTTCGTTTTAACTTGTCTCAAGTGTTTCTCACAAATGGACCACTATTTTAGGCATGTATTTAACAGCATACGAAAATATTAATAGCCTACACAAACTATGCAAGCCATTTTCAAATCTTGTTTTATTTTAACTACTCAATGCAATCTCAAATCCTCACCAGAAACACCAACAGTCAATGTATTTCTCCAAATCCAAGTTTAATTTATTTACTAAATACTATACTAGCTGGTCGTGGAAGAGATGGTTAAAGATGAATTTGTCTTGTAAACGGAACCAAGTTTCACAGGCACTGTTTTAGTACAACAACGGCCCTATAACCTCGTGCTTTCATTGGACAGACGCCTCGCGTTCAACGGACTCATTTGCATAGAGCTGGGCATCGGCCAGCTTTTCTGTCGCGCGACACGTTTTCAAATGCAGCGCTGCCTTCCCGGAATGCTTTGTGGGTGCGTTAAAGTCGCTTGACGTCACCCATAGGGAAATAGCAGATTACGACACGACAGAGTGAAGTGACGAATATGTGTGGCCGTACCGTAAGTCAAGAGAAAAGTCTGCTGCAACCATAATTTTGATCCCAGTTGTTTTATTTTAAAAAAACAAAACGTGACATTTCTGTTTTGAAAAAGAAATTGGGACTCTTCTCTTACCTTGTGAAATGTAGCTAAGCTAGGCTAACAGACAAAATATTTGTTCTTCCTTCATAGACTTTGTGGATGCGAATTGGATCAAGATACCTGTGACATATTGGTGAGGTCCATGGAGATGCCATTATCCCAACTTAAGATACTTGACTTGAGTTACAACCCCTTGACAGATGCTGGAGTAGAGAACATTTTTCAGGCACTTTTAAGCAAAAAGTGTGAGCTGGAAACGCTGAGGTATTGTGTCACTTACTTGATTGACTGTAGAAATAGACTTGTTGTATAAATATGATATAAAATATGTTTCTATGTTATTAACTGGTGGGCTTTCTTACACATACTGGCCTATTTTGTTACCAGGTTGTGTGCCTGTCACATCACTAAGACGTCCTGTGTGACACTGGCCAAGGTCCTTCAGCAGTCGAGTCTCAGGGAACTGGACCTGAGTGGCAATCTGTTAGGAGATGAAGGAGTTAAGCTGGTCTGCACTGGACTAATGAGTCCCCACTGTCGGTTAAACACACTGGGGTGAGTATTGGGGAATGGAAATGTGAACCCTTTGTGAGCTTGTAAAACAATATGAATGCAACAGTTCGTATAGTAATGTCTTGTGTTAATCCACTGATCTGCTGTTTTCCCAATACACGGACCGTCGCTCATTTCGACTAGTTGGCTCTTGTCCCTCTGCCTTACTCCATCCCTGAGCTAGTCGACACAGGTTTTCTATCAGTCCAAACTCTATTAGTAGCTGTATTGAACCTGGTGGTGGTAGTTGCCCCTCCTTACGTTTAGTACCAAATGAAAACGAAAATTTCCCAAAAACATTCAGGCTGTGTGAGTGGAGAAAGGGACAGAGAGTGTGAGGAAGACACAATCATTTAAAATAACGTTCACTGTGCCTTCTGTAAACATGTTTCTTCTTCAATAGCACCATGGCTTCATTTGTTCATTCAGAGCTAATCTTAGTCAGTCAGCCTTTGCACAAATAGGCTATAGCCTATAACTGAGCAAGTGACCACATTAAAAGATAGCCCAAAACAGGTCAGACTGAATGCCTAGGCTATAGTGAGGTCAGTGTTAGTTGAGAAAGTAATCAATTCCACATTGAGGCCAGAAGTCCAAGTAGCAGTGATACAGTATTAGCCTTGTGCTATCATCTTTACACAGAGGCTTACTCTGATTAAGTCTGACTGAGATATACCCTGTTGTTTTGCTCCATGTGTGTGTGTATTCCATTCTAGATTGAAAGACTGCAAGCTCTATAAAGGATCATGTGAGGCTTTGGCTCCTGTCTTGTGGTCTTTTTCGGAGCTGAAAGACTTAGACCTGTCCAACAACGACTTGCCAAACGCAGGACTGAGACGACTATCGGTTGGATTAAGGAATCCCAGCTGCTCCCTTCGTGTCCTCAGGTGCAAATATGATATGGAAAACCATGCTGTCCTTTATCATCCTACAGGATGGTGTCTCATTGTTTTGAATCTGCTTAGGCATTGGTCATATCCTAATATGAAAACCCTTTTTTCCAAGAGCATCTCCTGTCCATGCCTAAACTCACACTTACTGTGTAGGCATCTTTACTTAATGTCTTTGAACTTTGTTAGACTTAGTAGAATTAGTACATAGTGTTTACTCTGAAGTCTCAAATTACTGTACCAAAGTTGGATTGTTATTCTTGAATTGCAAGCTGCCTTAGGTGAAAACCTCTGCCAAAATTAATGAATGTAAAAATACACTTTCTCCTTTGCAGGATGTCTGGTTGCCAGATCACAGAGAGAGGCTGTGCTTTGCTTGCCTCCGCTCTCATCAGAAATCCCCATCATCTTGAAGAGCTGGATCTCAGCTACAATCACCCCGAAGAGTCAGGAATACAGCTGCTGTCTGCCAGACTGGAAGATCCACACTGCCATCTACAGAAGCTGAAGTAGGCTAAAAATAATCTTGTTGTATAAAAGTCAGATGCTGCAATTGGCAATAACTGAATAATGGCTGTTAATGATTTGTCGTTCAGCAGAGAACCCAGGAACACAAGCCTTGAAACTGAAGTGAGGTTGAAATAGGTTTGAAAGCAGAAATCTCATAACAGGAATATTTTCATGTCAAAGTGAAATATGTACAGTATATACATTTTTAATCTTAAAACGTATATTAATGAAAGTGCAATTATTAAATCTAACTAAAGTTAATTAGATAGCTAATTTAACACAATGAGAAAGACCTCAATCCACTTGTCAACAATATCTACAGGGTCCAATCACCCACCCAAGGCCATTTCATACTAGGGATGGCGAAAACTACAAATTTTCTTAACCAACCACCGAGCCTCATTAGCCGGTTGAAACCGGTTAACCGATTAGTTTAAAATATGCTACGTTATTTGAAATATATTTTTTATGTAATTATTTGAGATATTGTCACATACTGTATCTCTGTCCCCCGCTCACACACACAGCCCCGGCGCTGCCCTTCCACTCATGTCACTTTTTTTAAATCCCCTACAGCGCGAAACATGAGTCCCGCAAACCAAGGAGCTTGTAGCCTAAGTAGGTGGAGGACAAATGGCTCCTTCATTTCGAAATGGTTTAGGTACAAGGTGATCGCGTTGCAAATAAAGGTGTTTGTCTAGTGTTAGAATCAGTTAAACAGTCACCGGTTAACATCCCTATTTCATACCTTTAAGCAGCTGTGTACACATCTGGCATTTCCACAGAGAAAGTGCAAAGTGAGCTTGCTCAGCAGTTGCAGAGGAGCACATCTGGCATTAAAAAGTGATCTCACACTTGCACTAAGTCGTTAGTTTTGGTTAGCGCCCATTTAGCGAAAATCTAAATCTTGACATACCGGTGATGAAAGCCTACTTGTAATCAGATGAGAATGAGAAATGCGTAAGGAAAAACATCTGTAGCCTATTTCAGACATCTTCCTCACCGTGAGAGTATAAAAGGTGTGATAGGAAAAAAAAACCTTGCAAGTACCCAGATCTCCTTCTATTGACAGACGCCAGTTTTGATGTATGCAAACCTCAGACTACCACTAGGGGTGTCTAGATTTCTAGGCTATACACAGTGGGCATTAGAGATATGAAATGGAGATGAAGTGGGCACTTTGCTGATACAGTTTCCGTTCAATTTGCTCATCTCTCTTTCTCTCTCTACCTCATACTCTCACACTCACACACACACACACTGGCCCTCTTTCATGAAATGTGCGTACAACATAAAACAGGGGTGTGACAGGTGTACGTTTATTTCCACGCAAAGGATGGCATTTATCAATTTGATCGTGAGCGGTAGCTACACTCGAAGCTCATGTCAAGTCTCAATTTGTGTACGCAAGTTTTTCAGGCGGCATAGCAGCAGTAAATCACCGGTGGATTGGAAAGTTCATGGAATTCATGGAATATCTCTGACATAAGACTTTTCTTACACATTTGTAGCCTACTTGCTGTAATTTAGCCTGTCATGTTTACACATTTGATGGCTTAAAATAGCCATAGGCTATGTATCTTTGGAAAGTGCAACAGTCGTCCAACAGTCGTTTTTTTAATTATTATTTAAAAAATTGTAATGGATGTATTTGTAGTATGATTTCTCTTTGCGAAAATAAAGTCTGTTGCACTTAAATCACCATAGTCCTAATCACCATAGTCCTAGCTTTCTTGGTGACACTTTTCTAGCTGTCATAATTAACAAGGTTCAGCTGGGCTTACACACACACGCACGCACGCACGCACGCTTGCGCACACGCGCACACACACACACACACACACACACACACACACACACACACACACACACACACACACACACACACACACACACACACACACACACACACACACACACACACAATATCAGAACTTCCTTGAAGGCCCCCTTGACATCATCTGTGTTAATCCAGGATAGCTACAGTACCTGTATACTTTACATTTAGATATACAATATGTATTTATGTATATGTACAATTGTTGTCATTTTTTCACACATTTCATTATATCCATAATGAAACATGAGTCAATTGGATATTAAATGTTTAAATATTTTTCCACAGCATTGAGCATGTTGGGGAAAGGCACCTAAAATGGGGTTTCAAGAAATGTAGGTGCATTTAAAGTTTTACATGATTTTAGAAACATACTGACATTCATTCAAGATGAATTTTGTGTTTGTTTTTTATATTACCTTTTTGTTCGGTTTGAAATAGATGCAGTAGACCTCAAATTTGATTGGAGTGACGGAGTAGACCTATCTCAAGACAGAAAGAAAGCTACAAGAAGAAATATGGAGATGTTCTACAGCCCATTCGACTCAGACGATGACGATATGTCTATTTTGCCAAAGTCCAACTTGCAAAACTCCCAGGTGGAAGTGCAGTGTTTCCCAAGTCTGTCGGGGGAACGCTTCTACTGGGAAGTGGATTGGACTGGTATGGTTTTCATTGGTATGAGACAAAGGTTTGGTTTCAACTCATTTGAAAAGTATTATCTGGCTTGCAGCAGGGATCAGTTAATTGCTTTCCACAACAACCGGGTCAGTACAAAGTCGGTGTCACATTTAAAGAAGCCAAATCCAGACCCTCAGCGGATCGGTGTGTATTTGGACTGGCCAGCGGGTATTTTGTCTTTCTACAGCGTCTCTTCGGGCGAGAGGACTTTCTTGCACACGTTTCACACCACATTCAGCGCACCCGTTGTACCTTTTTTTTCCTTTGCAAAGCCACATCCTTATGATGGCATTGGTTCAGTCACTCTTCGTACATTTTGAATCTGTAAATGAGGCAACTGCATTGTGAACACAGCAGCAAATATGTACACAGATGTGTCATTTCCACAGAATAGGCTAAGCCTTATTATATGTACAGTACTTCCTCATCACCGACATTAAAATGTGCGCATTTTAAATCAAATGTAGTAGCTATCAGAATATCAGAAAATATGTATACAGATGTGTAATTTCCACAGAATACGCCTGATCATATGCACTTCCAGGGTGAGTCCAGGGTTAATCAAATGTAGTAGCAGTAGTAGTAGTAGTAGGCTTGTAGTACTGTAGTAGCAGTAGTAGTAGTAGCAGCAGCGTAGGTAAAGGCCCTGCATTATTTTTTACTTTAGCACTGTTATTATAAGACTTTAATCTGAGCAGTTAGTGTGACAGTTACTTCGACTGTTCTAAGAAATATGCTGAGTTGTTTCATTAAGGGGTGATATTTAGTTTGCCATAGCCAGACATCGTAACATGTTCTGATCAGAATCAAAATTCTTATCAGTCTGGTAACATGTAATTTGGATTAGATTATGGGCATGTTTCAAGCTAGCCTGAAAGCCAGTCTAAATTCACCATGCCCCACAAAGTTTGAGGATGTCAAATGCTGTAATTTGTGTTTTTCTGTTTGAGCCGTCAATATCTTGTACATGTCTTGTATATCAGATGAAATGGCAGGCCTTAACCATCTCACTTCTCCAGTGGCAGCAGTTGTGTTGTGATCCAAATCAACTCAAGGGTGCTCCACTCAAGTGAGGTAGATGACTCCTATACACTGTTGTGATGAATTTATGTGTTTTGTTCCAAGTCTGAGCATGTTTTATTAACTCTATTTTATTGAATCTTTTGATGAGACATTTCATTCATTTTCTTGCTATATGGATCATACCTATATGATGTGATGATGTTATGAATAAAGTGTGTTTTGATTTTTAAAATTCACTATATGTGTGCTGACATCATTTACTGGGGAGCACTGTGCCATTCCTATTTGTACTCATTGTGAATAGGCAGGCCATAAGAAGTACCGCTAATAAGGTTGTTTTTTATTTTGCCTCATTTTAACTAAAAACTCTGGCTACGAGAGATTCCATTCACTACAGCCTACTAAGCTAAGCTAGCGGTGGTGCTACCGCCGGACAAAGACGATGCATGCACGGAGACAAAATAAGATTTTCTGATTCTAAGGGAGATGGTGAATAACCCAATTTCATAAAACGATGGCATGTTCCTTTGAGATTAAAATTACATTTAAAAACGGATATAAGAGAAAAGAAATAGCCTACATAACTGTATAATGAGTAAAGATGGAACCAACAAATTACAATTTTTCTACCCTGTCCCTTGCTTTAGATATTTCTCTGGCTTCTCTGAAAATGATAATGATATTATGTAGATGATGAAATCCCCAAATCCTTCTCAGTGTCATGTTCAGAAACATTTTTCTTACATTGTTTCATCATTTGCCCACACAGGCAGTGGCGGTTTTAGGTAGCCTACGGGCGAACCGGACGGTCGCCCGGGGTGGCATCTTGTATGGGGCGGCACGAGCGCTTAACCCTATGAGCCCACCTGACGCAAAGTGCGTCAAAAAAACACACCCATTCTTCTCTGTTACATTGCTCCGTGATTATTAGTCGCAGCGAGATGAGACCTGTTTTACACGAAAGAGCAGAAGCGGGGCTTTCCAATGAGACTAGGCACTTGTCTGTACGATCAAGTATGAAAATTAAAAAAAAAAAATCATGATGTTAAATCAAAGTATATCCTATTTACAGTCTATATTGCTCTGCGTTCCCCAGCGCATCCAGCACTCTCGCTTGAATTACTCACGACACCGGCATCACTCAAACATGCCACGCATATCAAATGAAAGAGGAGAAACAGAGTTTTCCATTGATACAAAATACATCGATCCTTTTGTGTTATAAAAACAGACGAAGTGACAAACTAATAATAATGTCATATAGCTTAGGCTACCATTAGCCTACTCTCGTTTGATTTACTCGTGAAATCAGTCAGAAAGATATGGCACGCATGGCAGATGAAAGAGGAGAGCTAGAGCTATCCACAGATACCAAATACAACCTTCTAGGCCATACAACAGACGAAGTGACAGCAAAATGATCACTTCATTTAGCTCCACTTACCCCATGTTTTTGTGTGGCATAATAGCCTATGTTCATAATCCAACGTTATCATGTGTTTCTCTATGGCAAAGGCACGTTCGTAATACGGTTTTGAGATCCTAGCAAACTCCATATATGGTATCCAATTCAAGACTCATATTGCATCCACATTTGTTCATTGCAATGCAGTAAAAAATATATTATAGAGAATCGTCACGTGTGCACGTCATGTCATGTGTGTGCACGTCATGTGTGCTACCATGCAGAATTGCCTCATTGTCATTTGGGAGTGCTGTAAGCAGTCTTTTCCCATGATTGTAAGTTATATATTTGCCACTTTATGTGTACATAGTGAATATTTGTTAGTTGTAATATTCGTTATATAGTGAATATTGTTCTCTGTGCTTATTTGTGCAGAATTGGCTGTTGTTGCTGGCGAGACACTACAGTTGAATAGGGTAACATTTTCAAATAATAGGTATCACCATGAAACTTCCTCAGTTGATTACTTACACAAGAATGAGAAAAAAATGTATTACAAGTTTTTGAAATGTGTATGTTTAATTATGCAAATTAGGCATTATTAAATATGCATGATTTTGCATATTTCCGGTAGATAGATCTGAGCATATGATAAAGCCAGGTGCAAAATTATTCTTTCATGTTGTTTACAAACAAGATTACAATAAAATTACAGAGGGATTTCAGGATATCTGCTTTCATTGCCTAGGAAATCCAAATATACTGTCCATAGCCTTAAAAAAACGATTTTTTCCATGCTTTTTTGATTAACATGTCACATAAAAAAAGGCCAGGAATGATGTATTAACAAATCCCTCTGTAAATGTCTTCAGAATACTTTTAAGTGTATAACTGGAAAGTTTGGTGTACATATGTGCTACGGAGGCTGAGAAGTATCTACCGGAAAATTACTCAAAACCGCAAATAACTCGTTTTGAGAAAACAGCCTTGAAACACAGCCAATGAGATTCGTTCTCAGCTTAGACTCGTCTTTGAACTTTCGCGATTGGTTGCTAATACAAAGGAAATGTCCATATTTCGATTGCATAGTGTCATTCAGGAGAAACAGGGCTTTCCAACGGTGTCACACACGATATGATTTGGATCACGGTCGCGGGAGTACATGACACTTTAGAATGGGAACTTTTGAGAAAATGTGGAGAAATACATAGGCGCGAGCACACAAAAGTTCGTGAATTAAACACCTACAGTAAATGTGCAAATCGGACTTTGTTGTTGTAGTAGGGTGGTAGAATACATGCTAAGGTAGCAAACTAGCACAAAATCTCTAAATTGACCGGAGGTCACAAAAACAATGTTTTCAACTGCCGTCTCGCCTTGCTTTAAAAATGACATGTATAGTGTCTCAACAAATAAAAAAATTACTGTTTGGGAAAAAAAAAACTTTTTAGGATCTCGTCCGGGGAGTAATTCAGTCTAGAACCGCCACTGCACACAGGTTTACAGGGTTAAATATGGGGTTACAAGATTTGCAGATGATCACATTCTGTTTTTATTTACATTTTACACAACGTCCCATTCTCACATCATTCTGGTTATTCAATGTCAGGCTAGAGCAGCACACACGACTCGGCTGGCGTCACGTGTTATACTGAATTTAAAGAACATGTTGCCTGTATCTGCACAGTGTTAATAGTGGTAGTAAATAAAGTGCTAAACGGCAGAGGTGACAGAGGGCAGATTCTCCGAAAGAAAGACAGACAGAAAGAAAGACAGGAATGTCACTGCCATACAGTCTGCCATATACTGTAGTGTGCCATATGGTGTCACACTGCCAGTGTTGGATAAAGGAGAAATTGTTTTGATAGCAAGTTGTTTTGTTATTCCATCTCCATCTCCTCTACTGTAACTGTCACTCAGATAACCAAAGCTTTGTTTACATAAACATTTTAGCTGCTTACACACTATGAGTGATTTTGAAGGCTAATGAACATGTAATTACTATTTGTTTGAATGTCATTTGGTCATAATACATAAACTGTTAGGCTATCTAGGCCTATCAATTTACAAGAGTTAATGGATTCAGTCGAATTAATGCCCCTCGCTTCTTTTCAGTGTGACTATCAGTGATGTTGATTCGGATGACAAATTAGGCTAAATGCTTTCAAATATCATGAAGATTTGAAATGAAATAAAATAAAATAAAATAAAGGCTAGCTATTTTACACGTTTTCAGGAAACAAAGACATGTGGCAACTTGACCTCATGCATTACACGCCCTCTATGGCAACAAGACCAGACGAGAATTATTCGGCCCACCAACAGAGCATACAGTTCTTGCATCAACACGGAAGTGTGGAAATCAATTGTTGAACTGGCGTGAACAGGTAAGATAATGTCTACATAATCCATCCTGACGGAATACTCAATTTCACGCTTCGAATGTTAGCCGAAATGTTGTGTAGGCTAAACTATTAAGAGGTTTAGCCTTTAATCAGAAGATTTACAGGGGAGCTACACCAGACGCGTAACTGAAGCGTTCCGTTCGCGACGCGTAAAATCCATTTTAGAAGATGGCTTTTTTTTTTTCAAATGTACGCGCCACTGTCGCTGATCATAGTGATTATTAACTGCTGCAACATACGCGTCGCGAACGGAACGCTTCAGTTACGCATCTGTAGCTCCACTGTTAATCTGGTTCTTCTGCAGTCTCGGGAAAGAGCAAAGGAAATATATCAACCTACAAAATAGATAGGCTACGTTAGCATCCCTTACCCCACCACACACGCAAAAACTCACAGACAGAGAAGCACACACAAGAGCAAGCACACACAGACACACCAATTTACATACAGAAAAGTTGCAGCAGGGGATGGAGTAGGAGACAACCTACGTGATTCATTTGTGCGGACAGAATGTTCAGGACTGCGCTGCGGTCATATTTTGTTTGAAATGAAAATGTGAAAAATTACCCCCTGAATGAAGACTTCTGGCGGATTTTGTAATCAAGCCATAGGGGGCTCCGGGGGCAATTTTGAATATTTATTTTCAGTTCTTGCATCATGTGTGTAGGAAATTTATTTCCGTTTTCGCTCGTTTTATGCTTGCATCCTTAGCGTGTATATTTGACAAAACTCCTCAATCGGTCAGTCTGCCGTGCCTTTTCATTAGACTTTACGTGACACTTCCTGGAGTAGAGCATGGGTGCGTGCCCGAGGTCTCCTGAAGTTGCAAGTGTGGTTCTACCGCTACCACTAGGGCGGCCGAAAAAAACACTGTTCTACCGGTAATGACTCATTTAATCATATATAACAGTATGGAACGAATTGATTGACTGAAAAACGTTGCATAGTTTACCTTTAAACGTTATGTAGCCTATGCATCAGTCTGGTGCACTTTGAAAATATATTCAGACGTTAAACTTTATGTATGGATGAAAATATTTCTGCTGTAGCAAACTATTTTGCACTTCAGAATTTTACAGAGGTGGAATAGTTTTGATAGGCCTAACTGCATAAAGTTCACAACCCCATAGTATAGTTTCACAGTTCAGAAATAGTTCAACAGTGTAGGCTATATTTCAACACTCCATATTATGCAGAAGTGGTCGCCTGTGTTGTTCAGCTAGTTCAGCTAATCTAATGGTAAAAGGCCATGTTCTATAGAAGATAATTTCAGGAGAGTCTGGGCTGTAGGCCTATGTGATTATATTTGCATATGTCAGGCTTTTTAAGTGGGATGTCTGGAATAATAATAATAACAGTCGTCATCTTTATTTATAGAGCGCTTTTCTAAACATAGTTACAAAGTGCTTTACATACACAAAAGAATAAACAGAACTAAAACTAAAAAAATATATAAATCAAATATCAACATTGGTGAAAATAAAGAAAATGTTTTTTAAAAACTCTCTTTTTAAAAACTCTAAATGCTTTACAGTATAAGTGTGTTTAAGGAATCTGGCCTTAGAAGAACCATGATGGGATACTCTATGGCTAAGTAATTTGCGAAAATGTTAGTTTAGGCTAATTTTGAATACAATTTCAGCCATAAATTGGAGACCTTGCAAAAATGTGTTGCAATTTCAAAACCGGATTACTCTACAGCAAAATCTTCACATGAACAGTAGCCTAATGTCATGACAGGCCTTTGTTCACAGTGTGTCATCATGAGCAAGAGGAAGGGTGGAGACGACAATTGCCAGTTTTCTGTGCAGCTTCAGAAAAGAAGAAATGTAAGTTGAGAGCATTGACAAAATGAGATCTTGCAATAGAGCAAATCCAAACCAAATGTCCTGAACGCCCACATCATTGTCGGCGGGGTAAATTTGGGCTGGCTTCCATTCAGCCTACATTTTTGTCATTCAGATCTTTTGCTAACTCTGGCACATTTACATTTTGAGTGTAAACAAAGAATGTTAATTGATGTGCATTGTCCCTTTTAAATAAACAAATAAATAAATAAATAAATAAATAAATCTGAAATGGTTATACATTTGTGAACGGAAAGAAACTTATGGAAATAAACTTGTTTAATGATGTATTTCATGTTCCCTCCAGTCCACTGCATGTCAAGAGGGAGATGGAGAAAGGGAGCATGATGACATCAGTTGTGTAGGGGCAACAGATGACATGGAGGTGAGTGGGAAAAGCAGCAAGTATGTAAGGGATAATGATTAATTGAATCTCACTTGTACCAAGGGTTGTCACATTTGCATACACAATTAATTGGCTATTATATTATTCATAATTATTATTATTGCTATATATGTATATATTTTTATTTTATTTTATTCTGACAGACACAGAATGGTTTGTAGAGCAACTTCTTTCACCTACACATCAACTCAATTTTCAGCTTAGTCTATTAAACAATTCTGTATTGACAGTGAAATTGATACTGCTAAGCGACCTGGGCCTTTCTATTGTGCTTTGCCTGACAGTCAGGCCACTCTCAGTAAAACTAGTGGCAAATGAATAAGTTATCAACAGGAAACTAGTAACTACTACTTTGACTTTGAAAGGTGTGTACATTGGTTTGTGTGAAATGTATAAAAGGTAGCAAATTATAAGCATTGCACGTGTTGGTTCTTTATTTTCTCCCCCTTTCTCACATTCTCCCTCCAACCAGAACTCAGCAGTTGACAACAAGCTACTAATGGCCAATTCCAAGTCCTGTGAGTCGGCCAATACGGCTCAGACTGGACCTTCACAGCCCACCATTACGGCTCAGACTGGACCTCTCCAACCCACCATTACGGCTCATACTGGACCTTCACAGCCCACCATTACGGCTCAGACTGGACCTTCACAGCCCACCATTACGGCTCATACGGGTGGAGTTGCAGTCTTACCTCAACTACATTCTTGCCACATTGAAGGATCGGTCAACATCAACGTCAGCACATGCTCAGCTCCTGTGCTAAAATCAGGTCTTAATTCACACTTCATATCTTTCAGTTGTATACCTGCATGTTGCCCGACCATATGAATAACATGAAAGACATCTGGTCTGATCTTGTAGCCATTTAGAAGTTAAAGGATGCAAAAGTTACAATTTGTTCTTAACTTCAAAAGAATAATAACACTGTTTAACACTTTTGGGATGCTGAGCACTTTTATTAGCGTGTGTAACTGTATCTGTTGTTATTGACACTTGTCTCTCCACAACTCTGCCACCCATAGAGAGCAACGGTGTTCAGGAGTCATCCGCCAGCAGCACAACTACGAACACAGGTGATTAGAAATGCACCTGAATATACTGTATATCTTCAATGCGTATGCAAAAACAATGCCACAAAAACAGCGCTCACAGCGCTGAGCGCCCTCGGCGGAAAAAAGCTGTCGGCGCTGACGGTTTTTTGTCGCAGCGCTCAGAGCGCTCAAAGTTGAAATCTGTTCA
>NC_084994.1:23913328-23921017 GCF_963854185.1 Sardina pilchardus | reverse complement strand
AAAGGTCCCTTAGTCAGCAGGTGCTCTGGGGACGGATACAGAGCTGGCAGCTTAAAGGATCCCACAGGGGAAGGGTGTCCTGTGAGGACATGTGTTCTCTCACACACACTCTCTCACACACACATACACACACACTCACCCACCTTCACACACACACACACACACACAGACACACACACACACACACACACACACACTCACTCACCTTCACACACACACACACACACACACACACACACACACACACACACACACACTCACTCCACACACACACACACACACACACATACCTACACACACACACACACACTCCACACACACACACACACACACACACACACACACACACACACACACACACACACACACACACACACACACACACACACACACACACACACACTACAAGGAATACACCTACCGGTACACATCCGGAGCAGAGGCCTTAAACCGGTAGCTGGGGAGCAGTTGGGGATAACTGCACTCTCACTCAATCACTTTTTGTCACTTTCTATTTTTCTTCATTCTTCCTGCATTCAATGTTTTTATATTTTTTCCTAGAATTGTTGTTAGAATTGCTTTAAAAAGCTTTAAATGTTTACAAAAAAAAAGCATCAGCCAAATGTAATGTAAAAGCTGCCTTGCTGAAGGGCTGTTTTGATCACTCCACGCCACCTACTGTACCAGTCGCGAGTCACAAGTACGATTCCATAACCAGTCGGCCACAGATGCCCCGCATGTGAACCCAGGATGCACAGAGAGCACGAGCTTGGGTAGGAGAACTTGAACTCTGGCAGAGTTGTAAGTAGAACACGAGCTTGGGTAGGAGAACCTGAACTCTGGCAGAGGTTGTAAGTAGCAGGAATAACAACAAAAACAAACAAATAAAGTCCTAATTCAAGTTCCCCAAAGTTTAAATCAAAGATGGATTGAAATTGGTATCAGGCGTTTTTTTATTTTTATTTTTATATATCAGGCACACAGACAGGTCTGTCACAAGAATGAGCTCAGTGGAATATTTAGCTCATTTATCCAATGTGAGCATTCGGCAGTTTGGTGTAATATCCGAGATGGAACATAACCTCATCAAAGACACTGGGTCACAGATCTGGGAACTGAAGCTGGGGTGCTGTGCTATTAGCTGCGGGCAAAACGCCATAAAAAAAAAAATAAAGGTATGCACTTCTAATCTCAAATGGCCACAGGTGCACGACTCAGATGTAAGTGAACCACTTACAAAACAAATGAACGGTTCAACCAGTTGTAGCTTCAGGTGTATAGTTGCTATCACTAAAAAAAAAAAAAAAAAACGTTGGGACTGCCTCCTTTTGGGGGCATGGCCTAGGCCTACCGTGAACGTTTTATAGCTTTTAAATAGCTTTCATAACTAAAGGCATACTGTAATGACATGTCATCTGTCATCTGTCCAATTGCACAACTAGGGCTGAGAACCTTTCTGTCAAATAGCGATTTATGAAAACGGGGGGGGGGGGGGGGGGGGGGATGAAGAAAGAGAGAGCGGGAGAGAGAGAGGGAGAGAATGAGACATTAAAGGAGAGAGGGAGTAAGACAGAGGGAGTGAGCAAAGGAGAGAGAGTGAGGGAGAGAAAGAGTAAGAGAAGGATGAAAAAGAAAGGGGGATGAAGAAAAAGAGAGCAGGAGAGAGAGAGAGGGATGAAAAAGAAAGGGGGATGAAGAAAGAGAGAGCAGGAGAGAGAGAGAGGGAGAGAATGAGACATTAAAGGAGAGAGGGAGTGAGCGAAGGAGAGAGAGAGAGGGAGAGAAAGAGTAAGAGAAGGATGAAAAAGAAAGGGGGATGAAGAAAAAGAGAGCAGGAGAGAGAGAGAGAGAGAGAGAGGGAGGGAGGGGGGTCTTACTAGCTTGAAACAGCACCAGCCTGAGGTGGTTGTGAAACAGGTTTCAGTGGCATCAGCTGCCAATTTCTATTATAAATAGCAATTTGCGGCAACCAAGGTCCTATTTTCACATGTTCGTTAGGTTTGGCACTATTCATGGGTTTCATCAGGTCCCTTTCCACAGGTGTATTAATCAAGCACCATGCAGGCTGCATTCATAATCAAGGTGCTTGATTGTATACACCTGTGGAAAGGGACCGGATGAAACCCATGAATAGGGGCACACTTCTCCTTTGCTGGAAGCTTGCCTCTAGCGGCCAACACTGGCAAACATCTGGCAATATCCTCTAGTGAACTCATTTGTTTCCCACAAATCACCCACTAGTTTGCTGCAAATCTGCTGCAAACGTTTCATTGTTTGTAAGGGTGGGTCTCTCTCAAACACACACACACACACACACACTCACACACACACACACACACACACACACACACACACACACACACACACACACACACAGCACACTCACACACACTCACACATACTCACACATACTCACACTCACCCACACACACACACACACACTCACACACTCATACTCACACTCACCCACACACAGACACACACACAGACACACACACACACACACACACACACACACACACACACACACACACACACACACACACACACACACACACACACACACACACACACAGAGACTGAGTTTCTGCTACAGCCCCACAGGCTCACACACAACACAGCCTCAGAGGATGGGAGAGGGAGAGAGTCAGCCAGGCAATATAAGAGCCTACAGCCTAGCCTAGCGCATCGCTAATCCTTGTTGGCAGTTGGTGTTTACCGCACTATTGGCTCCCATGAACTCGATTCTTTCACAGAGAGAAGAGAGGGCAGAGTGCAAAGCAAAATAGAGCGATAGAGAAAAATAAAAAAAGAGGGGGGTAAAGACTAGGGGGTCTATCAACTAGTTCCTTGCTAATCCGTTGTCTAACCACACTCTACAAGTCAGAATCAGAATCAGGATCAGCTTTATTGGCCAGGTTTGCGTAAACAGACAAGGAATTTGACTCCGGTTAATCTTTGCTCTCAAGTACAACACTCAACAATAACATACAAAAAAAAAAGAATAAGGGCAGTAAGGCTATGTATAAGAATAAGAATAAGAATAAAAACAGTATATACATTTAAAAATAAATAGATGCTATGGGTGGGATAGGGCAATGCAATTGTCCGGAGGGGGAGTGCGGCCTTGTTGTCCCTGTCAAGGTTGCCATGGTCATGGACACCCCAACAGTCACGGGCAAGATGCAGGATGCCATATACAATTGAAAGAGGGTGTGAATAATACAGCATCAGTATAGACTGAGGTTTAAGATTAGGGTTAGGGTTAGGTGTAGGCAGTTCAGTGCAATAATGCAGCATCAGTATAGACTGAGGTTTAAGATTAGGGTTAGGCAGTTCAGTGCAATAATGCAGCATCAGTATAGACTGAGGTTTAAGATTAGGGTTAGGCAATTCAGTGCAATAATGCAGCATCAGTATAGACTGAGGTTTAAGATTAGGGTTAGGCAGTTCAGTGCAATAATGCAGCATCAGTATAGACTGAGGTTTAAGATTAGGGTTAGGCAATTCAGTGCAATAATGCAGCATCAGTATAGACTGAGGTTTAAGATTAGGGTTAGGGTTGGGGTTAGGCAGTTCAGTGCAATGATAACATATTAATAACAATATTGTAACTGTAATATGTATTGTTACTGCACATGATATGAGGTAGATGAGCAGAACAGGTTGATGGACTTGTTTGTTGTAAGGGCGGCTGTAAGGGAGTGTTCAACAGAGTGACAGCTTGGGGGAAGAAGCTGTCTTTGTGACGTCTGGTTTTGGCAAACAGCGCCCTCTATCGTCTCCCAGAGGGAAGGAGGTTGAACAGTTTGTGACCAGGATGTGAGGCATCTGTAGAGATTGTTGCTGCCCTTTTCCTGACCCTGGACCGGTAAAGGTCCTGGGTGGAAGGGAGGTCAGCTCCAATAATCCTCTCTGCAGCCCTTATTGTCCGTTGTAGTCTGGCCATGTCTCGTGTGGTGGCTGACCCAAACCAGACAGTGATGGCGGTGCCGAGGACAGACTGAATGATCGCTTAGTAGACAGTGGTCAGCAGCTCCTTAGGCAGATTAAACTTCCTTAGCTCTCTTAGGAAGTATAAGGCTAACCTTAACCTTATTCTCTTTTCCTCTAACCCTAACCCTCCCCCCCCATTCCTCTATCCATTTTAGCAGCAGGTGTCTAACCACACTCTAATGTTAAGGCTAACCTCAACTTTATTCCTCGTTAGGCAAGGTGATCAGGGTTGTTGTGTGCAGTTGGCCGCATGAACTCGACTCAGACTCTCCATCCAAAAAGACCAAGAGGAATAGTAGGCCCATTATAGTTATGTGAAGCACTGAAGGAGACAGTTTCCCATTTTGAAAAAGAAATGTTTAGCCCTGCAACATAATATTATCAGAATACTAGATACATTACAGTAGGAATCTTATGGTATTTTAGGACATAACATAATAATGGTATAGGAATACTAGAGATAGTCCTATTATAGGAAATGTATAGTATTTTGAAATAGATAGAACAGATATTCTAGAGCAATTACAGAACATCATAGAAGTACTACTACTATAGAAATCACACTACTAGCTTCTTTTTCCCCTTGGGGATCAATAAAGTATCTATCTATCTATCTATCTATCTATCTTTTTCCATAAGGGCAGTTATTTGGACATGCTTGTCCATCCCATCTACCTGTGCATCCCATACACAGTATTCACACTGTCCATTCGTCAAAGCGGTTGACTGTACGGTATGTATTATATAACTTCTACCTAATACATGGGCACCGCAGTGCAGATGTATGGCACACAACAGCTGCCTAATGACCTACATTTACAAAGAGAATGAGAAGAACGAGAAAGAGAGAGAGAGAGAGAGAATGTGAAGGAGAAAAAAGAGGAGTCTACCCTACAGCTAGACGCATGTCACGGCTGGTGACTGACAGGAGATTACCGGAGATGGCGTGAAGGGATTGGGTCGTCGTTGCCCTGAGCAACAGAGCAGATATATCATGTCGCAAGCGACAGTGACAGAGAGTTGAGGAGATGATGGGTGAGCGTCTGAGCTGAATCGGTATAGCCAGTCAGATGCCAGCGACACACGCCTACAGGGGCACGCAAGACAGGCGGGGCACATCACACGAGGAGAGAACGGCACAGGGGCAGGGGCAGGGACAGGGGCATTTTCAGGGGCACAGGGGAAAGGGACAGGGGCATTTTCAGGGGCAAGGGCAGGGACAGGGGCATTTTCAGGGGCACAGGGGAAAGGGACAGGGGCATTTTCAGGGGCACAGGGGAAAGGGACAGGGGCATTTTCAGGGGCAGGGGCAGGGGCACAGGGGAAAGGGACAGGGGCATTTTCAGGGGCAGGGACAGGGGCATTTTCAGGGGCACAGGGGAAAGGGACAGGGGCATTTTCAGGGGCACAGGGGCAGGGACAGGGGCATTTTCAGGGGCACAGGGGCATTTTCAGGGGCACAGGGGCATTTTCAGGAGCACAGGGGACATGGGCAGCTACGTTTCGAGCCACTGGCTCTTCCTCAGGCTTATACAAAGAATTTTTGCCAGTGGCTCGAAATGTTACTAGACAATACATTTCACTGGGAGCTATGTACTGGTGTGCGGTTACCTTTATCTTTTTGTATAGCGGATGTATGTGTTTATTGTCAGATGTATGTAGTAAACATTTAACTACACTGGACTGGTATACTTCAGCAATAAGCCCCGAGTGGCTGTAGGTTACACTGATTTTACAACAGCTAAGGGGCTGTAGTAGACGTTGTCCCAGTCTTTATCACCGAGTCCGTAGGTTACACTCGTTTCTAAAACAGCTAAGGGGCTGTAGACGTTGTCCCAGTCTTTATCACCGAGTCCGTAGGTTACACTCGTTTCTAAAACAGCTAAGGGGGGTTTTAGAGGTCCGCGTGCCGTGCGCGTCCTGCTTAACGACGCCACTCGGGGCTTATTGCTGAAGTACTGTATACCGATGTAAGCGAAGTGTGTATGTAAATATACAGAGGTGGAAAATGACTTTACTCTACTGTAACTGACCCTAGGCAGATGGGTTGGGCCCTTGAGTCGTGGATCTGTCTGAGGTTTCTTCCTATAATGTATCTCCAATTCTAGGGAGTTTTTCCTTGCCCCTGTTGCTCATGGGCTCTCTTTGAAGGTTTGACACTCTGTAAAGCGCCATGAGACATGTGTAATGTTTTGGCGCTCTATAAATAAAATTGAATTGAATTGAATTGAAAACTCCAGGTCCCAGTCAAGCACACACCAGCGTTTTCCCTGGTGGATATGGGAGCCAGCAGTAAGTCTGATGACAGGGTGACGTGGGAATGGCTGGTTATGTAGCACACAGGTTGAGCATACTTGTACCAGTGCTTTGCTTTGAGAACACACACACACACACACACACACACACACACACACACACACACACACACACACACACACACACACACACACACACACACACACACACACACACACACACAGACAGACAGAGGGGGAAAACTCCAGCTTCAGAGGGGTAAAAGTCCGATCATGTATTAGTTCAACCTGTGCACTTAATTCAGGTGATCTCGTCAATTAGCTGCTCTTCCTGGCTGAAGAGTTGTGCTAATTAGAATCAGCTGGTTTAAGTGAATGGTTGGCACAGATATGTGGTAGGACCTTTACTCTCTGAAGCTGGACTTTTCCACCCTGTAAATACAGTATATGATATGATATACTGTATGGCTATGTAAGCATGTCTGATGCATGTAGATTACATATGTATGAGTCGTATACATATGTGTGAGTCGTGGATCTGTTTGAGGTTTTTTCCCATATGTATCTCCAATTCTAGGGAGTTTTTCCTTGCCCCTGTTACTCATGGGCTCTCTTTGAATGTGTAACCCTCTGTAAAGCGCAATGAGACATGTGTAATGTTTTGGCGCTCTATAAGTAAAATGAAATTGAAATATGTGTGTCTACCTGTATGCATGCATGCAGACATGCATGTGTATTGGGGCATTGTACTGCGTGTCTCTGCCTACAGTGCATCTATCATTCATTCTTGTGTTCTCCAATCACTCTGCACTGTGGACCGAACAGGACATGATGTCAAATATCAAAGTTACCCGTTTTCTTCTTGGCCGGGCTCTTGGTGATGACGGCATTGTTGTCCCGACTCGCCTTGTTGGCGGCGCGGTGCTTGTGCTGTTGCGGTTTGTGTTGCTGCTGTTGTTTTTGTGGCTGTTGTTGTTGTTTTTGTGGCTGCTGCTGTTGTTGTTGTTGTTGTTGTTGTTGTTGTTGTTGTTTGTGTTGTTTAGTGGCGGACGGCTTCTGCCGGAGCACCTTGTCCAGGTCGGACATGATCTTCAGCTGGTGCCGCCGCTCGTACTCCGCCCGCGTGAAGTCGCCCCGCCTCTGGGGCGTGGCCGGGGGCGTGGCCTGCTGTGACCACGGGGCAGGGAGCGGGGCCAGGAAGGAGGAAGTGGGGAGGGACTGAGACAGGCGGAGATCGTCTGCTGACGACGCCCGACTGTGGGAGGAACGGGGGGGAAGGGGGGGAAGGGGGGAAGGGGGGGGGGCAAAAAGAAGGAGGAAACTGATGAAGACGGGCGATCACAAACTACCAAAATGCAATTCATCACTTTTATCTGATGAGGTCTAATTAAGGCAACAGGCTTCATTATAAGAATAGATAGAAGGAAAGATGATCTTG
>NC_084994.1:23905828-23908328 GCF_963854185.1 Sardina pilchardus | reverse complement strand
GGGGCTAGGGCAGTCTCCTCCCCCTTCCTGGTCTCCACGGAGAATGTCACCTGCAAACAAACAAACAAAACAAAATTAATAACAAACAAACAAATCAAATAAACCACAAAAACATTTACATGTCATAGGCAGATATACTTTATTGCTACATAACAATGGTTAACATGTAAGCTAAGGTCACCTGTTAATGTAAGCTAAGGTCACCTGCTAACTCATGTTCATGGTTACCATGTAAGCTAAGGTCACCTGCTAACTCATGTTCATGGTTAACATGTAAGCTAAGGTCACCTGCTAACTCATGTTCATGGTTAACATATGTGACCATTCACAGCGAAATCAGTCGTTTTGCGCACATCGTTATTTTGAGAAAATCAACAATAACAAACTTCCGGGTTAAAATGTTGAATTTCGCGTTTTCGCATAATTCGGCTGTATACAGTCTACAGTTTCATATCGTGAACGCATTTCACTGAAAAACCTACGTTTTGACTGTTAAACCCGGCGAAGATTCAACACATTTGCTGTCATTCTCGTTGTGCACGCGCCGCTTAAACAGGTGATTTCTCCTCTTCTGGCATATCGTGACAGGAGAACCATGTCAACTTTGGATGCGGTTATCTTAGCGATAGTTTGTGTAATACCCTCGATATACATATCGTTGGAAAGCTTAGTTTATGGCCGTTCACGTGAGCACAGTAACTTAATTTACTACATTTTACCGAAACGACTGGTTCCGCTTTACAGGGTCACATATAAGCTAAGGTCACCTGACCTGCTAACTCATGTTCATGGTTAACATATAAGCTAAGGTCACCTGCTAACTCATGTTCATGGTTAACATGTAAGCTAAGGTCACCTGCTAATGTAAGCTAAGGTCACCTGCTAACTCATGTTCGTGGTTACCATGTAAGCTAAGGTCACCTGCTAACTCATGTTCGTGGTTACCATGTAAGCTAAGGTCACCTTCTAACTCACGTTCGTGGTTAACATGTAAGCTAAGGTCACCTGCTAACTCACGTTCGTGGTTAACATGTAAGCTATAAGGTCACCTGCTAACTCATGTTCGTGGTTAACCTGTAAGCTAAGGTCACCTGCTAACTCACGTTCGTGGTTACCATGTAAACTAAGGTCGCTAAGGTCACCTGCTTCTCCAGCTTGGGTGCTGCGGCCTTCTCCGCCGTCGCCTTCTCTCCTCCTCCCCCCTCCTTCTCACTCTCCTTCTCCCCTTTCGCCACCTCCTTCTCTTCATCCTTCTTCTCCTCCTTCTCCTTCTCCTTCTCCTTCTCCTCCTCGCGCTGCAGTTCCTCCTCCATGCGCGAGAGGCGCTCTTCCAGACTCATCGAATCCGCCTCTCCTCCTTTCTCTCCTCCTTTCTCTCCTCCTCCTCCTCCTCCCTCTCCCTCGCCCTGTTCCCTCTTGAGCTGCAGGAAGGCCGTCTTGCCCAGGCGCTGGCGGTGGCGGGTGAAGATGGCCTCGATGCGCCTCTTCTGCGACTCGATGGCGCGCCGCTTCTCCTCCAGCCGCGACGCCAGCTCCCAGGCCTCCGTCTGCCCAGCGGGGCTGCTCACGCTCGGGCTGTCCTCCTCGCCGCCGCCGCCGCCGCCGCCGCCGCCACCCTCCTCCCCAGCGCCTCCTCCTACTCCTCCTCCTCTGGGGGTGGGGCGTCGGGGAGAGGAGATCCCGCTGGTCCCGTCGGGCGTGGGGGTGCACGCGGGCTCCGACGGCGTCATGGGCGACTCGGGGTGCCTCCGGCGGCGCTCGGCGAAGCTGGTCATCGTGCGCGCCTTGCCCGGGGTGACGGGAGGCGAGGGGTTGCTGCTGCTGTGGTTCCCGGGGGTCGAGGCGAGCGCCGCCGCGGCAACGACGACGACAGGCGTCGCGGGGCCTTCCGAGGGGGAGTCGACGCCCACCACCGGCCGTCGCAGCAGCATCGAACGCGACGGGGCGGAGCAGCTGAGCCTGGACCCGCCCTTCATCTTCGTCTTCCTCCCGCTTCCTCCGTCCTCTTCCTCGCTCCCCGGGTCGTCCTCGCCGGGCGAGTGCAGGTAGAAGCCCGCCGGCGCCCCCTCTGGCCGCTGCCGGACCGCCACGCCACCGTTGGGCGCGTGGATGATGTGCAGGGCCTCCTCGATGGTGGGCAGCTCTCCCATTGGTGCGGGCGGGATCATGTGACTCAGGTCCTCGGGCGGGGTGTACGGGTGGGCGTGGTGCGCCGTCGTCGTCGTCGACGACGCGGCGGTCAGGCTGTCGGTGCTGACGGAGCGGAAGAGCGGGTTGCCCATGACGACGTCCACGTCACTGTCCAGAGGGAAAGGGATACTGAAGGCTACCGCCGAGAGAGGACGACTGATATGGAGAGACGGAGAGAGAGGGAGAGAGAGAGAGGGATGTGAAGAGAGAGAGAGGAGAGAAGATAGAGAGATGTGGATAGAGAGTGAGAGAGAGAGAAGAGAGAGACGGAGGGAAGAAAGAGAGATAGACAGGGAGGGAGAGAGAGAGA
>NC_084994.1:23895828-23900828 GCF_963854185.1 Sardina pilchardus | reverse complement strand
ACGGGAAAGTTTTGTTATCTGTGATTCATTGTAGAAGACTATAGTCTACTCTATGTGTGTGAGGAAGACTACATATACACGTGTGTGTGTGTGTGTGTGTGTGTGTGTGTGTGTGTGTGTGTGTGTGTGTGTGTGTGTGTGTGTGTGTGTGTGTGTGTGTGTACATTCCCATCATTCACACGAGACCCCACTACAGCCCGTCTGTGAAACTGAGACAGAGAGGCTACAGATCCCAGAACAGTCAGAAGCCACAGAGACAGAACAGAACAGAACAGAACACATCACACACCAGTCCAAAGCCAGGCAGAGGTTCATTGTGGAAGTGTAGAAACGTAACGGAAATGAAATATCAACAAAAACAACACAACTTCTACACGTGCGCGCGCACACTCACTTACTCTCTCTCTCTCTCTCTCACTCATACACACACACATACACACACACATACACACACACAGAGACAGACAGAGAACCACACACACACACACACACACACACACACACACACACACACACACACACACTCATTCACACAGAGGCATGTGAATGTGCATACACACACACAGATAAACACGCATACACACACACACACACACACACACACACACACACAGACACACAGAGACACACACACACACACACACACACACACACACACACACACACACACACACACACACACACACACACACACACACACACACACACACACACACACAACACACACACACACACACACACACACACACACACACACACACACAGAGTTATACATACAATGAAGAGTGTGTCTTAAGTATGGTGCTCACACAAACACCCCAATAACCACCTATATCCACCACCACACCTCCACATTACGTTTAAACAACAACAAAAAAAGATAGAAAACCGAACAAAATTAAAAAGGAAAAAAATGTGGAGAACAGACCAGGGTCAGGAGTGAGCATATGGGTGCAGTAAAGGGAGAGAGCGAGGGATAGGGGGAGAAAAAAAAGGACTCAACGAAAGGAAAGAACTCAAAGAAAAGAAAAGAACAAAAACCTGCATCAGTGTGTGCTCTGCAGCCATCCAGCCAAGGGTGCCATCTTGTGGTCATGCAGTGAAAACACAGGCAGCAAGAAAACCATCACTGACTTGAGTGAGTGAATGAAGAGACAGGAATGAATGAATGAGTGAGTGGGTGTCTCTCATGCAGCGTTTATACGTCCTCCCTCGCTCCTCGGGCCTCGATCCTCACTGATCTACATAAAGAAAGACAGAAGGGATAGACTATTCCCTTGTCGCCTCCCCATCATTCTTTATGTAGATCAGTGAGGATCGAGGCCCGAGGAGCGAGGGAGGACGTATAAACTCTGCATTAGAGGCACCTAGTGAGTGAGTGAGCAAGTGAGTGAGTGAGTGAGTGAGCGAGCAAGTGAATGAATGAGTGAGTGAGTGAGTGAGTGAGTGAGTGAGTGAGTGAGTGTAGATCGTGAAAATGAGTATAAGAGTAATCAGTGTATGTGAGTGAGGGAGTTTATAAGAGTATGTGACTGTATGTGCTTGAATAAGTGTAAGTAAGTTCATGAGTACACGAGTGTATGTGAGTGAGTGAGTTTATATGAGTATGTGAGTTTGTATGAATACATAAGTGTGTGTGTGTGTGTGTGTGTGTGTGTGTGTGTGTGTGTGTGTGTGTGAGTGAGAGAGAGAGTAAGTGAGTATGTGAGTTCATATGAGTATGTAAGCATGTGTGTGAGAACTGAGTAGGCCTGGGTGAGTGCACGTTTAGAAGATGCCAAACACAGTGTGTGAAATTACTTGAGTTATTAAGTTTAATGTCGAAAACAACAACAACATGAGCATGAAACTTTAGAATGAACTTCAAATAAAACAAACTGTTAAAAAATATATACTCCTATTCATGTGCAGAATTACAAAATCTTTAAGATTTAGATTAGCTGACATCAACTTGAATATCTTTTATAAAGGTTACGTCACAGTTGCAAGAAAACCATGACAGGATGAAAAGGGCCAATCAATCTAAAAATATCACTTATTACTGTAAGCACATTGAGCTGCCTTTTGTGTATGAAATGCGCTTTATAAATAAAACTGCCTTGCCTTGCCTTGCCTTAAACTTCAGACGCTTGTTTTTGCGAAGTCGGACCCAACAAAGGGACCGAAGTAGAATGTTCCGGAAAACTACTAGGCCCTGGTTTTTACTACTGACTTAAACCAGCGTACTAGTTAGCTGAAATTCCACACTGGCTTTGATTACTTCTTTTACTGGTGTACTCGTGTCCGAATGACGCAGAGATCAAGCACTAGACACTAACCATGTCAGTTGTGAAATAGACGTGTGATATGAAAGTGCCTATGAAACAATGAGTTATGTCTATTTCATATATGATTACATTAATACACAACAAAACAACGAAATATAAGAAATATGAGAAATGCAATTTTAAATTATCGAAATTAAATTGAGAGGCAAGAGAGTGAGTTATAACGTCAATCTAGCTGACGGAAAGTAAAGAAACACTGTGTATACGTTAGAAAAGGAAATAGAAATAAATAAATAGTTGAGGGTTGTCTTTTCTTGTCTTTCTTTTTTTTTAGGGGGGGTTAGTGAAGGGAGGGACAGAGGGAGAGATAGAGAGGATTGAGAGAAGGCTGTTTTTGGATACGTTACCACAGGCGGCTTATTCCCCGACTCCTTCAAACAAAAAGCGATGGCATGCTGAATGCGGGATGAGAGAGGAGAGGAGAGGAGAGGAGGGTGAGAAAGACAGAGAGAGAGGGAAAGAGAGACAGAGAGAGAGAGAGAGGGAAGAACAGAACAGAGGAGAAAGAGAGGAGGGGGACAAGCGTAAATGCCCAGGACGGTCGCCACGGCAACCACACGCTCAAACGAGTCATATGATAAGGGAGGGGCGGGGCAGGGGCGGGGCAGAGGAGGGCGGAGGAGAAAGAGAGAGAGAGAAAGATGGAGAGAAAGATGAAGAGAGAGAGACAGGGAGAAAATGTAAGAAAGAGACAGCAAAATCATGAAAGTATTGATAGAGACAGAGAGAGAGTAAACGAGAGAGAAAGAGAGAGAGAAAGAGCAAAAACAGAGATAGACAATGAGTGAGAGAAAAGGGAAAAAACAGAAAGAGCAAAAACAAGAGGATAGTGATACATAGATAGAGATAAAGAGAGAGGGAAAGAGAATGAGAGAGAGAGAGAGAGACAGACAGAGACAGACAGAGAGAGAGAGAGAGAGAGAGAGAGAGAGAGAGAGAAAGAGAGATGGCCAGCAGATCTCTTGGGCTTTCTCTGCCTCCCCCGTGATATGACTGATTCATTCTGAAGAGGAAGAGTTGGATGCACTCTCCCCTTCCCATCTGATCACCAGGGACTCAGGGGCAAAACTCAGTGTGTGTGTGTGTGTGTGGGGGGGGGGGGGGGGGGGGGGGCAATATTTGATTCGAACGGGGGCAGAAAGGAGGCCGTTGGGTATTTAAGAGGTGATTGTCACACGGGGGAAATGGGGGGCGGGAATATCACTCTCTTTACCCGTCAATCAGTCATTCAATCGGCCAATCAAACAGCGCTGGCTAACCAGGCTACAGTATGTGATGCAGATAAGGCACTTAGGTTCTGAACACATTATGACATTGTTGTCATGGTAACATGGGGCCAAAGCACAGACTGAACATACACATAGCAAATATTAACATGTTAGCTACCGATCTATAGTAATGATTATTAATATAGATCAGTGATATAAGAGAGAGAGAGAGAGAGAGAGAGAAATGGAAACGTAGGCAAGATATTATTTGTTTGTTTTCAAATATGTGAACTATTTTGACTGAGCCTCTCTGGAATCCCAGATGGGCCAACTGCACAGACTTTATTTTCTCTCCCTCAGGCTGTCGCTATAGCGACTTGCAAGGCCTGGCTCCATGCGGCCGACACCAAAACCGGCTACCACTTACCCTAGACAATATGGACTCCGAATATCCAGCCATAATGGTTCTCTTCATTAACAAACGACAACGGCGAGAACAATAGCAGCAAATGTAGCCATACTAGAGCCAAAGGGCACAGCTGTCCAGGTCCAAACAGTGGGAGTCCTGGCAGGTCTTAGTCCCACTGGTCCAGGAAGAGTGGAAAGGAACTAATAGCTGCGGGCTACTGGCAAATCCTGGACAGGATTACTGGACGTGGATCTACTCTCTTGTGCCTTCAAATATATATTGCACATATTTGCTGTCTATTATTTCCTTCATTCTTAATCTATGTGTGTCACTTATGTCTTATCTATACAATTACACATCTAAGCAATTACATTATTATTATCATTATTATTATCACTACTATTATTATAGTGGGCATTATTATTACTACTACTGCTGCACTATTCTGACAACTCTGACCATGGTATGGGTAGAGGAAGAGAGAGAAAGAAAGAGAGAGAGAGAGAGAGAGAGAGAGAGAGAGAGGCAATAAACAGGAAGTAAGACTTACAGGGACCAACTTCCAGTACCAGCGAGTCGGACACTGTTAGACAAAGGAGAGCAGGAGGAGAGGAAAAGGAGGGAGGAGAGAGAGAGAGAGAGAGAGAGAGAGAGAGAGGGAGGGGGGTGTGCAAGTGTTAGAGGGTATGAGTTAGTTAAGAAAAATAGCATTTATTGCCTTCCTTGTGTTGTGTGTTAGTTGTCTGTGTGTGCAGTTTTTCTGCAAGCGTAAGGAAGTGTACGCTTGTGTGTCTGTGTGTATGTGTGCTTGGTGTGTGTGTAGTGTGTGTGTGTGTGTGTGTGTGCGTGTGTGTGTGTGTGTGTGCGGGTGGCTTGGTGCGCCAGTGAATCACTCTCATTCACTCTAACCCACCACTCAACCACTCATGTGTGTGAGTGTCTATCTCTGAGCATGCATGTGTGTCTGAGTGTGCATGCGTGTCTCTCTGTGTGTGTATGTGTCTGTGTGCGTGTGTGTGTGTGTGTGTGTGTGTGCGTGCGTGTGTGTGTGCGCGT
>NC_084994.1:23820828-23890828 GCF_963854185.1 Sardina pilchardus | reverse complement strand
ACACACACACACACACACACACACACACACAAACAATGCACAAACACACACTGTGACACAGCTGGTGGTTGGACCTTATGTCACTCTAAGTGACCTCTCCTCTACCCCCCATCTTCCACTTCAGTCAGCGTTGTTATGGAGACCGGATCCCCGCCTTGACAAGGGAGTCTGGCACTGCTACCATGGGAGCCACAGGTCTTTATGCCATCATCATCATTGACGACGACAACAACAACAACAACAACAACAACAACAACAACTACAACAACACTGATGCGATAGAGGATACATGATGGAGGAGTTGAGTGGTGACCTTATGCTGTTTATTTGAGGTTCCTTTAACTGTGGTGCTTTCTGTGCACTTTGTGCATTTGCATTATGTAACCAGAGAGATGAACTGGGGAAAGGGAGAGAAAGAGAGAGAGAGAGAGAGAGAGAGAGAGAGAGTGTGTTTGTGTGTGGGGGGGGGGGGGGTTGTGGGGGGGCAGCCCAGAGCCACATATAGACAGTTTCCAACACCAGATGACTAACAGCGCAACCCTATGGGGTGAATATACTGAACGATGTTGAAATAAATCTCTCGTTTTCACCATTATAACAGGCATATAAATGTTTCATCATCAATGTTTGTCAATATGTAAAGGGCCCTTACAGAACGACATGGCTCTGGGTTAGCCTAGCTAGCTAGAAGTCAGCATTCTATCTGACCTGAAAAACTGCACTACATGAAAAAGAAGGCTTACTCTCTAATGACAGATGACAGAGAAAGAGAGAGGGAAAGAGAGAGGCAATGCAGTGTGTGTGTGTGTGTGTGTGTGTGTGTGTGTGTGTGTGTGTGTGAGAGAGAGAGAGCTGCAAGTGAACACAGTTAACAAAGGTCTGTCCTTGTATGTCACGGACACACAAGCACATGAGGTCTCCTATTGATCAGCTCTGTGTAAAATGTCACCTGATCTTTACCCAATCAATTATGTTCACAGTTAAACGTGCACAGGGGAGAGAGATAGCCAAACACACAAGAAAGAGTTGAGATTTTGACTTACCCTTATCAAAAAGTCCTATAGTATTACAATAGCAACAATCCTATAGGATTTAGGACTCATATAAGATTGTCCAAAAAAACCTGATTTGGAATACTATACAATTGTCAATTCCATGGGAACCCAATCCTATAGGATCATACTGGTTTCAAAATCTGATTGGAATCCTATATACTGTAGGGCTTTTTGATAAGGGTATTTGAAGTGCTACCATGAGTCTGCTATTCTGTCCATTTAGTAGGGAATGTGCTCTCTAAGCTTCACCACGTCTTACCAGCCACGTGGAAACGCTATGCGCTTTACTTGACAGGCCTTTTTAATACATGTAGCCTACAGAAGCTATAGTTATATCGCTTATATGTAGGCCAAAGTGATTCTCAACTGACTGAAATCGTGTCCTGCTTCCATAGTGTCTCTCTCACCCCGAAAGTGCATTAAAATTACATGAAGTGGGCGTGGGCGACAAACAATGGTCTTTGTGCGCGTGTTCGATATTAAGGTTTAGGTGCACGCCGTCACTTTAATCACGTCATCATTGGTGCAAAAAGGCTGTCATCCCGGTTACCGGGGACCTCATCAACAAAGAAAAAAATCCTCGGACAAAACTTAAATTACGTAGACTACACGGTCGGTGTAACAGACACATCCACACACGCATGTACAGAGGTAGTAAAATGCGGGTCCTTGACATTTACAATGCACCTAATAGTGGGAAATCTTAAGGGCAGCGTAGCGTCGACCTCGCGTGCGAATCCAGCATCACTCCAAACCGGTAGCCTAGGATACTCGTGGTAGCCTAGTAGGCTACCACAATCGAATTACATAAAACATTGACCTGACATCTCGGAGTGCTAGTCGCCACCCAGTTAAAACGTGTGTGAATGGAAAGCTTGGTAGAACAGGGCCATTGAGACACACACAGCACTCAGATAAATGGCCTGAAAACCGGCTTTGAGTATAGCCTACCCAGTGACGCCGCCCTACGCATATTAAGTGTGATGGTGGTGAATCAGAAATAGGTCCAGTAGCCTACACGGTTTTTCATTGACAGCCGGGCGGACCAGAGTGAGTGTCAAGTAGGCTACACTTGAGGGAAACGAACAAGCCAGTTGTCTTCAGTTGAGTTGAGACTACATTTCTAGCTGTTGTGGTTGTGCACGACTGCTTGGCGACCCTGCAGACTGAGGCTTTTTGTTTTGAAGGATGCGCTAGCGCAACAAACAGCAACGTCCCCGCAGAGAGAGCTCGCCGGGAAACGTGGGAAGGAGGGAGGGAGGGAGCGTTACTCGGATGAGAACACCGCCTTGACCCATATTTCTTCCCGAATCAAAACCACAGCCATTTCGTTCTCTCGGGTGGCCCGTGCACAGTGTCCCGGCTCATAAGCACGTTCACCACTGCGCTGACGCACTAAAACGATACGCGTATAGGCTACACACATACATACATGTAGACACACATTCTCAAGATGTCACAACGCACGTAATGCACGGCACTGATGCTGCTTCAAAATTAGCTTACCTCCAGACCCATAGGCCGTCACCAACAGCCATCGAACACTGGCGTGTATCTTGGCCCGGCCGAAATCGTACCGATCCAGAGGCGTAATCTCCGGTACCGTGGAGGTTTTCCTCGGTGCGTTTGCGTCTACCATAGCAGAATTCTTGGACGCAGCCGAGAAAGAAACGAGAAAGGGAGGGGAGGGAAAGAGAGCGAAGGCAAAAAAAAGGAGAACGAGAAAAAGGGGCAGAGAGGGCAAAACGCGGATGTATCAATCTGACATTTTATTTTATCACGGATCCCAGGGCTGGCAATCGAGAAGACACGACGTTGCGATGCCTGTCAAAGTCCCGTAGGCCTATTCCGAGTGAAACGCCGACGAATCCGCATCTTCATGCGGAGGGTGCGTGCGACAAAGGGGCCACCAGGACACCCATGCAAATCCCCCGAACCCTCCTTTCATCAGCACCCGTCCGGTCCGCTCATGTCCGGTCCCCCGCGTGTCGCTCGCGCAACTGGGTGGACAGTCACAGCAAGCGCACAAGTGCCGCAGCTTGACCGAATTTCAGGTGCCCACGCTGTCGCGTCACTCAAATAGCCAGCCACCAATCACAAACGAGACTGAACGGGCAGGGGTGAATATGGGCGGTATGATGTGATGGTCAGTGGAAGGCCGAGGACAAAGACAGGTGTAATGTAGGCTGCCTACAAATCAGCGGAACTGTCCTACTTGTTCCAATTTATCGGGTTCTTTTTATTGAAAGAGGACTAACTCGTCACTCACACCAAGCGATATAGGCCTATTATTGATATGTTTTAAGTCTCAAATTATTGGGCCAATTTTAATACATTTGGGATATTTACAAATATTTCGAATATATATAATTCTGTGTTTGTTCATAGTCAAGTCAAGTCAAGTTTAGGCCTATTTAACATTCCATAAACAGAAGTCACATAAACAAACACCAAACAGTAATAGCAGATAAAAGCATAGACGTGGGCAAAAAGTTTATTAAAGAATAATTAACAAGAAAACATAAAAGACTTATGGTGGAATAATGGAAAAAAAGGTAGATATTCACTCACTACCTCATTCAGTCTATGTACACGTTTATACAATGTAAGCTATTTTCCTATAGATTTCTAGGCTAATTTTTCTACTTATGAGGTCTACACATCTATTCTAATTCAGGAAATCTGGCGCCACCTAGAGGTTAGGTATCATAGTGTTCCATATTGGTCAATATCGATAATTATTTAAAAATAAGAACCAGGAAGGGAAAACATTTTATTTTAAACTTAACCTTCCTCTGATTGTAGGCAAGGAAACATGTTCTTGGCTATGTAATATGCCACTGTCTGAGTTGTCTTTAGATGCAGGGCTCCTAACATTTTGTGTTGGTTGCACTGGCGCACCTAAGGTTTTTTTTAGGTCCACTTGTCACCTTTAACACCAAAATGTTACCTTTTTAATCTCTCTCCTTTCACATGACGTGATTTTTTTTAACAACAATAAGATTATAGAAGAAGCTTGTCTTTATTTGAAACAGAACAAGAGTGCCCTAGAAAATCATCATACCCCTTTGAAATAGTTACTTTATTTGTCTTACAGCCTGAAATCAAAACCCATTTTAAAAAAAATCTTTTTCCAGTTTTATTTACAAATTTAGCTGTACAACATCAAAATAATAAAGAAAAAGACAACAGTTCTGAAAATCAATTAATGAAAAACCAAAATAACAGGGTTGGGAAAGTCATCATACCCCTGATTTAATACTTTGTAGAGCTTCCTTTTGCTTTAATTACAGCCATACATCTGTTTGGATATGTCTCTATTAGCTTTGCACACCTACTGTAGATCGTGGAATATTTGCCATCTTCCAAATTTAGTCAAATTCTGTGGGGAATGGTGATGGATGTTCTAGGGCTCTGACTTGGCCACTCAAGGACATTCACCTTACTATCCTAAAGCCATTGCTTTGTTCTTTTGGCAGTATGTTTAGGATCATTGTCGTGTTGGAAGGTGAATGACATCTTTGGAACCTTAGTCTAAACATACAGCTAAATGATAAATACATAAATAAATAAATAGTATATACATAAATAATATATATATATCATTATGGTTCATATAATTATGATTATTCTTTTACATTTGAACACAAATAAGAAGATGTGTACTTGCATTACATTTGAATATATAATGTAATTTAAATGAATTATTTCAAATATTTTGTGTTAAAATTCATTATTTAAAATATTTTTGTATAATATATTAAACTTTGCATGTCAAAGTCATTTGTCAAAATGTTGTCTTGGGTCCCCCAGACTCCGCCAGAAATGCGGTCCCCCAATGTTTATTTGTCACATGCTTATGATTACTAATGTAAAGAATGCAGTGAAATTGTCAGTTCCTTCGCCTATTGTGCGTATGGGGGGCAGGATAGGTAACCTGACTTTCGCCAGATCCTGTAGTTCGCTGTCTGCTTCACACAAGGATCTGGGACTTCTCGATAGGAGATGTATTTATGAAGGCGGGTCCTTGTAAAACATCCTCGCATGTGATTTGATAAACCACTTGCCTGTTATCTTGAATGACGTGCTAGGCTTCTTCAAGCTCTTGCCAAACCCGGTCGGAAGAAGAGTAAAAACATCCTTGCCACCAATAAATGTCTTCAAAACTATTCTCTGTTAATCTTTTAAAGAATGAATACTCGATAGATGCGACAAAACGGTTGAAATAGCAGAATCAATGTCAGCACAAGACTCCTCGCTGCGCGCCGCCAATAGGCGTGTTCAAGTTCAACTCCAAATGACCTTTTGCAGCAACGATAGCTGCTGGTGGCAGCAGGGGATACAAACGCTGCTATGAAGTTGTACACTCTCTACTTCCCGTAGTCTAGACTTGACCATGTGACGAATCACGAGGCACGGACCCGCACGGACTCTTGAGGATATGAGGAGGCATCTAAACACCTGCACACACGTCAGGGATGTAAAAGCCAATTAGGGCAAAGACCTGACGTCATGAAGGCAGGGTCTAGGCTCCACTGCGCTCCGCAGTACCTCAAAAGCGGCTGCTCCGCTGCAAAGCAGCTGCCTGGCCACGCCTTGCTCCCGCGATAAGTTGAGGCCATGTGATACCGACTGCGGAGTCGAAAACACACCCATCTAGACCATCGTGGACAGATTTTTAAGCACGTGCATCTTGTGCTGCGCAGTTTTTGTGCTGCGCAGCCATCTTGAACGCGCCTATTGTTGTTTGAATCAAACACTCGCTTCGGCGCTCCTGATTGGTTAAATCATTTTTTGATCACTGGAACGAGTTTGGATTGCCCTCGAGTCCAGACCCTTGTGTGGAGCTCAGCGAAACGCCTCTGGTGGAGCATGGCGGAACTACAAGGGTCTGGCGAGAGTCAGGCTACAGGATATAGGTGCAAAAAACACTAAAGTGCAAGAGTAAGAGCTGCAGGGGGTGAATGATGTACGTGTGAGGGGGGGGGGGACTTTAACAAAAGTTTGACAAAACTCATATGTCATGCTCGCCTGTGCATTTCTGACAAATTGCCTAAATTGCTGAGATAAACTGTACTGAACAGAGAAGTGTATTGAGTATGCAGGCTCATTTTTGTTGTTAAATCAGAGAGACAGGATCAAGGGTGAAACAAGGAAACAAGTGGGAGAGATGAGATGGGATCGGGAAATGGCCCGGGTCAGACTCTAAGATATGGGTGCTGTAACCAGTTGAGCCTCAGCACCCTCCTAATTTTACACATATTTACTTATTTTTACTATATTTTCACTATTTATACTCCTTGTCTCAACGTCTTCTTGAAAACCACTGGGTTACAGAATTTCAACATCTTCCTTTAAAGAGACCCTATGCAACTTTCTGCAGGAGACGATCGCTCCTTGTTTACATCTGGAAGTCTGAGACGAAGAACCACGCTTGCAATTTATATATTTAAATATAGCCTATACATGTATAAATATACACGCTAAAGCTGTCAGGGAAGCTCTGCAGAGAAAATGCAAGCATAAAACGAGCGAAAACGAAAGACAAAACCGAAACCAGAGATGAAATCGCCAATCCTGCATAGTTCCTCTTTAACTGTTGGAATTATGGCGGAATTTCCCTTCCACATTTGGAGGGAGGTGTAAAGGTAAAACTGGTTTGACCTGTTGGATGTGGGTAGGTGCATCTACTGTATGCGGAAATGGTGGACAGCACGGTGAGGTAAGTTGACGCAGACTATATCTTAGTCCTGTTATGTGAATGAAATACAAGCTGTACTCCGTTCATAAATTTCAGTCAAGTGCTTAAGAATGGTCACTATCAATGCTGTGTGTAGCCTAAATTTTATTTTTAGGTTTACTTATACATTATAAGTAAACCTAAAAACTAAACTTCCTATGCTACTGCTTTTGTTAGCATAGCATTTTTTTTTCTTCGGACAAGTGCCCAAATGAGACATAATCCTGTTTCATTATAAAAATCGGTAAGTTGGCAGCCCACATTTAATGCTTAATATTGTTTGGCACTATAAAGTAAAACAAAAATTAAAGTAGTAACCAGCAGTCGAGCCAATTGGTGTCCGTAGTCTCACTAATAGTGAGTGGTAGGCTACCCAGTGTAGTGAATCTATATCAGTGGTGGCTGGTGGAATTTTTTATTAGATACAAAAAGTTATCTCTGCTCTGTATCTCTGCTCCTCTCACCAGATCTAGAAGGCGTGACGTTGGCATCAGACCTTGATAATCCACCACTTCATCCTGCACACCTGAGTGTTCAAGTCTGCAGTCGACGCTTCTAACACGGCCATTATGGATCAAACACCTGACAGGGTCTGTGAATCTCAGTCTACGGTTGTGGATCAATCACCTGACGGGGTCTGGGAATCTCAGTCTACGGTTGTGGATCAATCACCTGACGGGGTCTGTGAATCTCAGTCTACTGTTGTGGATCAAACATCTGACGGGGTCTGTGAATCTCAGTCTACTGTTGTGGATCAAACACCTGACGGGGTCTGTGAATCTCAGTCTACTGCTGTGGATCAAACACCTGACGGGGTCTGTGAATCTCAGTCTACTGTTGTGGATCAAACACCTGACGGGGTCTGTGAATCTCAGTCTACTGTTGTGGATCAAACACCTGACCCACGCGTGGCTATAGAACATGGATTACCCGGCTCACCCTATACCATATCAATGAACATTGCCCCCCAGTTTACCATACCAATAACCACTGCACCCCAGTTACCCAGATCAATGACCACTGCACCCCAATTATCCAGATCAATGATCATTGCACCCCAGATTATTAACAGTTCTATTCAGGGAGGAGTTGCCGTGAACGTTTCAGAAACCACGGACACAGGTTTGTCTAGTTTCATAACATCTCTGCCATATCAGCCAATGTTGTAATTTTTACCTCCGCCAAGGAGGTTATGTTTTCATCGGGGTTTGTTTGTCTGTCTGTCTATTTGTTTGTTTGTCTGTCCGTTTGTTAGCAAAATAATTTAAAAAGGAATGGATGGATTTCGATGAAATTTTCAGGGAAGGTCAGACATGACCCAAGGAAGAAACGATTAAATGTTGGGATTCCGGAGAAGTTTATGTGTTTCGCTTAGTGGTGTAATGGCATGGTTTGGCCACGTGGTGGCGATCTGAATAGTTTAAGTTCAAATGTATGACAACCTAGGAAGAACAATACAGGCGGAGGTCTGCACTCCCTGAGTGCTTTTCTAGTTTAATTTACTTTCACCAAACCAAACTGTTGCGCAAACATTACAAACTGACATATAGCCTATATAAGGTACATTTAGCCTTTAACATGATTTGTGAATATGGGCCCTGGTGAGTAAACTTGCTAATTAAATGTGTGACACAAATCATAAATTAAATTATTTTGTGAATTGGATATATTCTTGTTTCATTTGATAGCTGAAGATGTGAGTGTCTGCAGCCTCTCAAAAGAGCTTAAGTCCAATCTCAAAAAAAGGTTTGAGAAAATATTTGAAGGCATTGCTAAAAGAGGAAACCCTATTCTTCTGAACAAGATTTTCACTGATGTCTACATCACAGAGGGTGAGAGGGAAGTTGATATTGATAAGGGCGAGAACCAATACAAGAACAGACCCTGGAAGTGGGGCCCTGAAAGAAGACACCGCATACTGTATTATGAACAGGAATGGTTAAAGAAAGAAAACTCTGGCAAATTAATCAATGAGCATGATGTGTGGCAACTGGAGATGGCATCCTCAAAACAAAATGGTCAAGAACCTGCCATCAACTGCAATGACATCTTTAAGCCTCTGCATGATCCAAACTTGCACATCAGATCTGTGCTAACAAAGGGTGTGGCTGGAATTGGAAAAACAGTCTCTGTTCAGAAATTCATTTTAGACTGGGCAGAAGAGATGGCCAATCAGGATGTGGACATCATTTTTGTCCTCCCTTTCCGTGAGCTGAATCGTTATCAAGACAGGGAGTTGAGTCTTCATGAGCTGCTTGAGATCTTCCACTCTGAGATGAAAGTTGTGACAGACATGAGGATGTATGATGAAGCCAAAATGGTTTTCATATTTGATGGTCTGGATAAAAGTCAGTTTTCTTTCAACTTCCAGAGAAACAAGTTTGTTGCAGATGTTGCAAAGAGATCATCGCTGGATGAAGTGCTGACCAATCTCTTCAAAGGTAACCTCCTTCCTTCTGCCCATATTTGGATAACATCACGACCAGCTGCAGTTTACCAGATTACATCCGAGTGTGTTGATCGAGTAACAGAGATACGAGGCTTCAATGACCACCAGAAGGAGGAATACTTCAGGAAGAGGATGCCTGATAAGCAACAAGCTGATACAATCATTTCACATCTCAGAACATCAAGGAGCCTTCACACCATGTGCCACATTCCAATTTTCTGTTGGATCATCTCAACTGTTTTGGGGGGAACCCCAAGTGGTACGATCATTCCACACACATTAACAGGAATGTACACTCGTTTCTTGCTCATCCTATCAAATGTGAAGAACCGGAAGTACAGTGGGAAAGATGAGCGGACATCAAGGGCCTTATCCTCGTCTGATGTCCACATCCTTGTCAAAATAGGAAAACTGGCCTTTGAAAACCTGGAGAAGAGCAAACTCATATTCACAGAAGAAGACTTGAAAAGATTTGGCTTGAACATTGAGGAAGCATCAGTCCACTCAGGACTTTTCACAGAAATCCTGAAAAAAGAAGACCCCATATTTGAGGGGCAGTGGTACAGCTTTGTACACCTGAGCATTCAGGAGTTTCTCGCTGCACTCTATGTGTTCCTTTCATTTGTCAGAGAGAGAGTGGACATTAACACAACAGGTTTTGACCTTGACCTTGACCTTGACAAAAACTGGCTGAGAGAGTCAATGGAGTATGGTCAGAAATCTGGAAACCAACCACTTACTCGGGAGCAATATCTATCCTATGTACTAGACGACTCAGATGATTCAGATGATGAGCCGTCAATGGACTTTCCCTTTGAACCTTTGCAGGACTTCTCTACACTTCATGAGTGGCACAGGGTTGCCATGGACAAATCCTTGAAGAGCAAGAATGGCCATTTGGACCTCTTTGTTAGGTTCCTCCTTGGGCTCTCTCTAGAAACCAATTATAGCCTACTCAAATGCCTGTCGTTACCACCAGGGACCTTTCAAGAGGATAACTGGAAAACCACACAGTACATCAAATACATGCTTGGAGTGGAAAACCAAAGGGAATGTCCTACTCCAGAAAGATGCATTAACCTGCTCCATTGCCTCACTGAGTTGGGTGACAGTGAGTCATTATTCACCTCCAAACACGTTCCTGCCAAGAAACTGAGTTCAGCCCAGTGTTCTGCCTTAGCCTACAAGATGTTGATTTCTGAAGATGTTTTGGATGAGTTTGACTTGAAGAGCTACAGGGCCTCTGCAGGAGGTCGCAGAAGACTGGTCCCATTGGTTAGATGCTGCAGAAAAGCACTGTGAGTATAGAAATATAACTCAATAACACTATTGCAGTGGAACATTTGTATAAACCACTGCCCATCATACAATATTGTTGGAATTATTTCAAAACCATCTTGACAGTATACTGTAAATAAATGAGTTGTGAAAAATATCCCAATGATATTTTTTGCAGACTTGCCAATTGCCAACTGACAAGGAAATGCTTTGAGACAATCTCTTCAGTCCTTCAGAGTTCTGACTCCCTCCTTAAAGAGCTGGACCTGAGCCACAACTTCCTGGTTCCACAGACACTGGAGACATTCTGTGCTGGCCTAGCCAGTCCCCACTGCAACCTGGACTCTCTGAACCTCAACTGCATCAACCTGAAGCAGTCAGGTTCAATGCTGCTGAAGGCGGTATTGCTGGGACCTCATCGTCAGCCTAGTTCTCTGAGGTAAGAAATACTCACGGAACTCAAAAGGTTGATGTAATAGAAAGTATTTGTTTTTTTCTTCAATCTTCTGTTCTGAAAGTGTGGGGTGGGTCCCACTAGTAGGGAAGAGACAGTTGGGGTATAATGAACAGGAGGAAATCGTTTTTCAATGGTCTCACGTACAAGCAGATTTCTTCTGCAGAGATGCGCTCACGCATAATACAAATACCAACATGCTTTTTGATTTTGTGCTCCTTTCTCTTAAAGTGAATGGAAGATGTCACTCTAATTTGTTTAATGGATGCTGCACTCAAAACACACTCTAGGACTGGTTAAATTTGGAGGAAAAAGTCAGTCGAATATCAGTCTGTCCACCATACAGTACATACAGTACATACCAGGCCAGATACCATTTCATTCTGCTGTCTGTAATAAATGCCTGTGTTTTCCCCCAGACTTAGCGGATGTTACCTGGGAGACGACTGCAGTGAGGTCCTGCTCACAGCTCTTCAGTCAGAGAACTCCAGGCTGACTTTATTGGATCTCTCCTATAACAGCCTGACTGATGCTGGAGTCACACAGATCCTGACTGGACTTGCAAGTCCAAACTGTAAACTTAACACACTGAGGTGAAATATAACATATAATGCTACATTAATATATAGATTTTTGGGATTGATGTCGTTTTGGACTCCAAAAACAATTACACTCATTATCATCCAAAAATAGACTTGAGGTTGTTGTTAGACCTGGGTTTCACTTTATTTTGAGGAACATTACGTTTCCATATTATTTATGTCATTGACAATTGTCCATGCTAATACTTATTGATGTATTAATACTACCTCTTGTCCCTTCGGTATAGTAGCTTGAATGGTATTTCTGGTTTTGTATGTCACTTGAAATGAATGAAAGTGTCTGCAAAATTACTAAATGTGAATTTAAATGTGTCTAGGTTGGGAGGCTGTGCGATTACTAAGGTATCCTGTGAGGTGTTGGGTTCTGTTCAGTCCTCCTCTCTCAGAGAACTGGACCTGAGTGGCAGTGGAGTAGGAGATGAGGGCGTGAAACAGATCTTTTCCAGAACATCAACCCAGCTGGAAACACTGAGGTGGGTTTCATATGGCTGTATTTTCCTAACTGATCTCCCCGCTCTGTAGGCTATGTATTCATGATCTGATTGTAGTTCAAATAAAGTGTACTGTAATTGTTTTGATGTGTATACTGTAAATGTTTCAAGTGATTTTCTCTTTTTTCACAGACTGAATGGTATTTTGTAGTTATGTTGTGTTTTGCGAGCAAATATTTCACATGCTCAATCTCTTCTTTCCAAAATCTTCTTGAAAATGAAATTCTCCTTGAAGGTGCATGAAGTTGTGTTGTGTAGAAATATTTCATAATTTGCTTTAGTCATGACCACCAGCCTTTGATCACGCCAAACCTTGTCAACCAACTACCCTTGTGACCTTCTGATCGTTTGATGATGAGGCCTTTCCTCTTGATACAATCAAGAGGGGGCGAGGCCTGAAATGCAGAGAGAACACACAGCATGGGAGACTCAGCCACTGCCCCAAAGAAACTCAATGTGAAGTTTTGATTCTGTTAGGGGACAGGTTGCCCCTACTTTATTTGTTTCCAGTTTATGTAGTCCGGGATGCCTAAAGAGACCGTTTTTTTTTCACAATGTCACTGATAATTTCTGTTGTCTTCTTCCCTCTTCCAGACTGAGGGAATGTGGTCTATCAGACGGTGCTTGTGATGTGCTGGGAAAGACTCTGAGTTCCTCTGGGCTGAAGGAGCTAGAGCTGCGAGACAACGACATCAGAGATTCAGGAGTGAAGCTGCTGTGTGTTGACCTGGCAAAGCCATCCTGCATCCTGCAGTCCTTAGGGTAGGAAAAACATGACACTGAACAAATGTCAAATAGCATGATCATAAAATTGAGTAACAAATGGCTTCCAAGCTGTGGACTTCTAAGATGTTTGTTGAAATTATGATAGATCACATATACATGTTCCCTTGCTGCTAGGCTCTCTGGCTGTCTGATCACAGAGGAAGGCTGCACTTATCTGGCTTCTGCCCTCAAAACAAACCCATCTCACCTGCAAGTGCTGGACCTCAGCTACAATCACCCAGGGGAGTCTGGGGCGGCGATGCTGTCAGAAGCACTGGAGGATCCCAACTACAACTACAAGCTGGCAACGCTGAAGTAAGCAAACATTCCAGTGTATTTCAAGTGGTCTTTGCAAGTGTACGATCATACACACTGCATACCATCAGGCTACTCACTCAGCTATATAGAGTAAAGTGCAATAAAAGCAACCTAGCATGACATAAAACTTGCTAGGAACCTATGAACCATTGGACCATGGTTGTTGGCTTTGTTTTGTCACATTAAATGATAGGGTGCCAATAACGTATTTTGCTGAGATATGCATTTTTTTATGTTTTCTCTGAATAAAAATGTCTCATTTCTCTTTCTCTCTCTCTCTCTCTCTCTCTCTCTGATTCTCTACAGCTTACAAGAGGGTGGACTGCACAGGATTAATCCTATGCTGAAGAAATGTAAGTGTATCAGTGATGACGTGCACTTAAAGGGATATTCCGCCATTTTTGGAAATACGCTCATTTTCCACCTCCCCTCGAGCAAAACAATCGATATTTACCTTGTTCCCGTTCATCCAGCCATTCTGTGAGTCTGGCGATACAACTTTTAGCTTCAGCCTAGCATAGATCATTGAATCAGATTAGACCATTAGCTTCTCGCCTGCTAGCTTCATGTTTAAAAGTGACTAAGATTTCTGGTAATTTTCCCATTTAAAATGTGTCTCCTCTCAAGTTAGAAAGTGAGATTTCTGGTAAGACCAACTGAAAATGAAACCTGGTGTTTTTCTAGGCTGATTTGACATGGAACTACACTCTCATCTGGCGTAATAATCAAGGCAACTTGCAAACGTACCATAGGCGCAGTAATATCGTACGCAGCACCTGAAAATAGTCCCCATAGACAACAAGCAGTAGTAGTGCCAGTAGTCTGCAAGTTGCCTTGATTATTACGCCAGATGAGAGTGTAGTTCCATGTCAAATCAGCCTAGAAAAACGCTAGGCTGAAGCTAAACGTTGTATCGCCAGACTCACAGAATGGCTGGATGAACGGGAACAAGGTAAATATTGATTGTTTTGCTCGAGGGGAGGTGGAAAATGAGCGTATTTCCAAAAATGGCGGAATATCCCTTTAACAATTAGATATCTTCAAGGACAGACTGGCCATCTGGCATACCATGCTTTTTCCGTGTGGGAATATTTATGAACCGCTTATTCTACATTATTCATTTTTGTATACATTAACGAAGTAAATGTACTGTATGCTATGGAAACTCAAAATTAAGTTGTTAACATCAAGCAAACTTAATACAAATCAAAAGATCACAATGAACCAGTGAGAAACAGGACCCTCAGGGAGTACGCCAACTACAGAATTATGAATAAATGTTTGGTTGGAGAAGATTTCAGCTTGAAATTGGGCCTCACCAGTTTTACGTTTGGTCATCTGTAGACAAGATACCACTCCATGTTATTGTTTAAACTGCTTTCTTCATTAGTATTCTTACTTCATAACCTCATGTTTAACCCACTCTGTCATCACAGATGCATGTGAACTCACCCTGGATTCAAACACGAAGGATAGCGGTTTGTATTTGACGGAGGACAAGAAAAGGGCATCTAGGTCTATCCCAGGTGGCTCATCAGATGATTATTATTATGTATTAAGGAAGTGCTGGTTTGGGGTGAGCTGTACTGAAGGCCTAACAGGAGGGCGCTTCTACTGGGAGGTCGAGTGGAGGGAAGAGGTTGTGATCGGTGTGAAGTACAAGGGGAAAGACTCCAGGTACCAGAAAGAGTCCTGGAGCCTCTACTGCAACTCACGTCGTTCCTACTATGAGGCCAGCCACAACAACAGCTTCTTCAGGATCGACATGTCCGACAAAGAGTCCAGACGTGTGGGAGTATATCTCGACTGTCCAGCCTGCACGCTGTCCTTCTACGTGGCAGCTCCTGATAGGCTCACACACCTTCACACTTTCCGTAGTGACTTCAGTAAGTCTTTGTATCCTGAGTTTTATCAGACTAGCGCACCTGATGCATACATTACCATATTCAGGTAAAAGCTGTTCATAGGGACAGTTTCTCTCATATGGGCGGTGTCTTGTCGAGGGCAACACGAGCATGCACAAAATAAAAAACAAGAAACAGAATTTTTAGCTTTCATTTGCACTAATCAGTTTTCTATCACTCATTTGCATGTCAAGTTAATCATATGTCACCATATGATACGGTTGCTTGAGGGGGGGTGGGGGGGGTGTTTTGATGTAAAATGTCATTTTCAGTCAATGGAACACAAAGGCAGTCCTGCCCTATTAAGTTAGTCACTGCCAGGTGCGTACGAGGCCACACCTTTAATTAGCTGCTGTCATCCATAGGCATTCTTTAATTCACATCATCTGCCTCAAGACTAAGAGGTAGTCATACAGTATGATAGTCAGAAGAAGAAACTTTTGGTTTTGTCCTTTTGGACAAAAAGGGTGTTTGGTGTTGATGTGGTGGCTGTTCAAACTGATGTGAATGATTACCCTGATTTATTTTCCTTGTTTGTTGCTGATGTTTTGCCCTTGTGGTAATCAAAATGCTGTCATGCTAAATATATTATTGTAGATACTGTATCGCACCAATCTTGTGAGCATTGTTTTCTTGTTTCACACTTTAGTTAAGATAAGTGATACATGTATTTGGTAATGCTATCTCTTGCTTTTATGATCTATACATTTAAGTGTATTAAGTGCTACAGTGTAAGCACTTAATACAGTGCTGTAAGAATACAGAACGTATAGCACACAAAGATTACAAGTATTTTCTATGTCTTATTTGTTTGCAGCTTCTCTAACATTGCCCCACACTGTCAATAAAGGTGCTTGCTTGTGAAACACTATTTTGGTTAACTGGGTTCATGTTAAACACTTACCCAGGGCTGCAAAAACAACACAAACGCCAGTTGCCAAAAAAGCCAAGCGAACAGAGGCAGCAGAGAGGCAAGCTATAGCCTACGAAACACACTATTAGTTTATGGCATTAGATTAGACAACAGAGCAAACACATTTTGTTTACCACGGACAAAGGTCAAGTAGGCTAATGAGTTGGGGGTCAGTGAGATCTTGTTGCTTGTGCATGATGCGGCACGGTAAGTCCTTTTCTGAAGGAAGGGGGGGTGTTTAAAATGCCAAATGACACTGCCGCCATCTTCCGGGCGGAGGTGTGATCTAATGGGATGTTACTTCATATCCTGTTTACGACTAGGCTATTACTACTACAACTAATATATATATTTTAAAAATAATAATTAATAAATAAACCTAACCTAACTAAATTTTGCTAGCTAGTTGGGTTTGTTTGAATGCTCTATGGGACTTATTAATAATATTGATTGAAAAAAATGTCCTGGGGTGCATCTCATTCGTCTTTTAGGCTACATCCTCCCTTCCTTCCTCGCTCCTTGTCCTCACTGATCTACATAAAGGATGATGGGGCGGCAACAATGGGATAGTCTATAGTTGTGGATCAGTGGTAACGAGCCTGGAGGACCGAGCAGAGTGACCGAGAGAAGTTGAGAGGCACCCCTGATCTCACTTTCCCAAATTGACCTTGTCAATGTTCTGGGCAGCCTCAGTAAGCTATTCATTGTTAGATCTTTCTTTATTGCTTTCTTCATCTTTTCCCTTTTTCTGGAATACTTAGTGCAGTTTAAAAGTAAGCTATGTGTTTCACATTGTCTGCTTCTCCACAATGTTCCATATAATAGCCTACTGTATGTAATCCTCTGTTTAGACTTGTGTATCCATATAGTATAGTATAGTCAAAAATGAGTGATTCTCCTGTAAGAATAGTGAGGGACCATCTGGGACTTTTTTTTTTAATTGGAATTTGAGGACAATCTGATTTCCCACAGCTGAAAGGCCACTGGACTCTTTTAGGTCTGAGCATCTGTATCAAAACGTGCCTTTTTATCTTCAACATTACCTACACGTAATTTATAGGCAATTATAATTTGCAGTAATTAATTAATTAATTTGTGGTAAGATGGGGTTGCATACAGAGTCTTGCAGACTACTTGCTGGGGTGTGAAAAGGGTTATGCTGGGTCTGTTGCCATCCTTGGTAGGATGATGATGATGATGATGATGATGATGGGGCACCCCTCACTGCTCCCTGAGCGCCGCTGTATGAAAGCAGCTCACTGCTCCGGGTTAGTGTGTTCACCTCACTGTGTGTTCACTGTGTGCTGTGTGTGTTCACTAATTCACGGATGCAGAGACCACATTCCTTGTATACCCAAGTAGACCTATACGTGGCCAATAACCCTGATTTGAATTGATTTGATTTGATTCAATTTCCAATATTCACATACCCTTATGGCCAGCTTATGTCAATTTATTCAATTGTGCGCATGATTTACTAAATTGAGAACTCTATACTTAGTGAAATGAGCACAAATGAGCGTACGTTTTCTGAATATAAAAAATATATCTTGCATGACCCCTCTAGAATAGGCCTATAGGCTACACCGCATTTGAAGGCGGCATTTCATTCATAGCCCTCTTACGCCCTCTATGGGATATAGAAAAGTTTGCGGGTAGAAGCATGCGGGGCGGAGAGAAAGCTGCGCCTATTGGATGCGGAAGCATGTTGGAGAATAGGCTAAAGCCAAAGTTTTTGGTCGGCTAGTTTGACCCGACGCCAGGACAGGTAAGAGACTACATTTGCCTGCATAATGAGACAAGTCGCTTCTTTAAATGTTGTCAGTCAACCTCTGCAACTTGTTTAATGTAGGCTAATGTATGCCTAATTCCAATAGGCATAGTTGTGCAAGAGAGTAGCCTATACAGAATAGTTTTCAAAAAGATGAAGGATAATCGACTTTACGATCTTACTTTCTAACATGATTTCTGAACGCATAGCATATGTTAGCCTAGGTAGGCTATATCCTGGCTTAAATGAATGTTTGGCACAGATATGTGGTAGGACTTTTTCTTTCTGAAAATGGATTTTTCCACCTCTGTTAAGCATGAATTGGTAAGTAAGTAGGCTTGCATAACGTTCTCCTAACGTTTTATTTGGTTGCACTAACGTTCCCCTAACCTAGGGACAACCAAATATAATGTTGCGTTGCACTAACGTTCCACCAACCAAGTCCATATAAAACCTCGCGGCAACCTTCAACGTTGCCATTTGGATGTATTAACGTTCCCCGTAATCATTGACATTTAATAATCTAAGGACAAACTTTAAAGAACGTCGCCTGCCTGACCATAGCTGCAATCAGGGGCATGACAATCGGGAAGCAGGGTAAGGAATGATTTTCGCGGCCGGACTCTTCAGAGTGACATTGCCATTTGTTTCAGCGGAGCCCTTGTGGGAATGTTGAGGCTTACCCGTGGGAAAGTAGCCTATTCACTCGCGTCACCAGATAGGCCTAGCCTACTTCAGAACCATGTTTACAATCAGGATTTTAAAGTAGGCTATCATTATAACATGCTCCTGCTCGATGGCCCCTCTTTAAAAATGTAATTAAATACATATTTAAAGATCGTATTTCACAATTGAAAACAGTGCGGGAGTTGACTAAGATGCTGATAGCAATCGAGAACAGCTACATCACTGCGTTTTTGGGAGATTTGCACTGTCTCTCATCATGCTTTAAAAAAAAAAAACATGGTTATGGTTATGGTTATAGTTATCTAGCGCCTTTGTCCAAAGCGACATACAAATAAATAACAATAGCCTACAAATTCAATTAACAGTGAACAATTACAAAAATAGGGAGAATAGCAATATTATCAATAAAACTGTATAAAATAATATCATTTTAATCAATAACCTAATGAGAAATAAAACAATGAATATATAGGAGAATAGCAATAAAATAAGTCATTCAATCAATCAATCAATCAATCAATCAATCAATCATATATCATAACAATAACTATGGCATGGTAAGACTACATTTTAGGAGAATAGCAAAAATAAAAACAACAATGTCAAATTCTATCAATGGACAAATTATAACAAAAACAATACTATTATTATACAAACCATGACACATAAGAAACGCTCAGTAGACTAAGTGCATATTAAACAAATATGCTTTAATACCCCTCTTAAAAGATCCGAAACTGTTGCTGGAACAGAGAGCACTGGGCAACTCATTCCACCAACATGGAACCACTGATGAATAGAATCTACAATTTGACCTAGCATATATGGTTGGTCGACATAACAGACGCTCATCAGAAGATCGCAATGGGCGGTTGGGAATGTACATTGATCAAAGAACTGAAGTCAAAGAACATACCAGTGACAGTGGACTCTGCAGAGCATTATTTTTTCTAAATTGAAACTGCAAAGCTCAATCACCAGCAGTGTTTTTTCATAGGTTGCTCCTCGTGAAACAAGCATTCATCATTGACACAATAATATAATAATCAATATGAGAGACATGTCTCATATTTTAATTGCGAGCTACCTTATTGATATAGGCCTGCTACATAATGCTATATCATAATTAGTTATTTAAAGTTGCATTCTTCTAGCTGCTGATGGTGTTGTTATGCCTGTTTTTATGGTGGTCATATGCAATGAAATTCTACACTGCGGTTCCTGACTGAACAGTAAAGTTAGACAGAAATTGGCAGATTCGCGGTTTGCGGTTCAATAAATCATAAAAACGTTTTCGCTAGCCTATAGCAGTTATATCTAACTATTATAAGGTAGGCTAGACTAAGGCACAGCCCGGTTTTCATCCGAAAGAAGCGTCTACATAAAGTGCTCTAAGTGAATACACCCATGCTAAAGTTGACTTAAAGAGGAATAAAAAAAAAATATATATATATATGGAAATTGATCCAAAATCCAACCCTTAAGGACACTTATTTTCTTTGTGAAAGAATAATGTATCGTAAATAAATAAATGTTCTCCCTTTAAATACAGGGGGCATATGTGAGTAGGCTACAATTTCCAAAAGATTATCTTTTATTCCTCTTTTAAGTCAACTTTAGCATGGGTGTATACTAAAGCGGACAATTTGCTTGTCGACTACCACCCCAGTTACGGGGACAGAGGAAACGTCACACAGGTTCATTATGCTTTAGAAAGACAGACACATAAGCACATGGACGCATACAATAATTTATTAAATATAAGGACAGCCATTTAAACACACACAAGTCAGAAAGATCAGCAGCCACCCCAAAACCACCTTTTTGGAAGATACTGAGCCGGGATTTACTGGAAAGGAGTTTTCAGAACACGGGTGCATCTCACACATACACACACACACACACACACACACACACACACACACACACACACTGGAGGGATGATTGAAAATTGACACACAGTGAATCACTACACCACACAGTGATTTAGTCTCCCTACCATAAATACGTGGCCTATAGTCCACCCCATCAGTAGGCTACACGGGGTGAGGAGATGCTGCACAAGCATAACTACAAACAAATTGCAAATCACAAACAAATATAAAGAGAAATAAAACTTGCAACCAGCATGGAAGCAAAACGCACATGATAAATGGGCTTATGTATGCAGAGCACACATGCGGATTAATGAAATGCATCCCTGTGAGCATATCACTTTCGGCCGAGCGTCTAGGGACCGTCTACAAAGAGCAAAAATGCAAGTGGATACAAAGATAAATGAACATTTGTCAGTGTAAAATGTAAATGTAAATGTAATTGCACTTCATAATAGTCTTTATATTGTCACAACAATTGGCTTTGTGATCTGTCCACCATTCTCACATTCTCTTTCGTACCAGGATTCAGCATTTGACAGCTGACTTTCAGTAATGGCCGATTCCACGTCCAGTGAGTCGGCCATTACGGCTCAGACTGGACCTCTCCAACCCACCATTACGGCTCAAACTGGACCTCTCCAACCCACCATTACGGCTCAGACTGGACCTCTCCAACCCACCATTACGGCTCATACGGGTGGAGTTGCAGTCTTACCTCAACTACATTCTTGCCACATTGAAGGATCGGTCAACATCAACGTCAGCACATGCTCGGCTCCTGTGCTAAAATCAGATGCAGAAGTCATAGGTAACACTCTACAGTTCATAGATCAAATATTCACAAATCATTAAGGGTATGAATGAGGTGAAAAAGAGGTGCTGAAGTCTGACTTTGCTGTTATTTCAGATTTAATTATTATTATATAGTCTTCTTCAATGTATGAGGGATTTAAAAGGGAGTTTGACAGTAGTCAGTGTTACAGCTTTAAGATTAACACTGCCAGGTTTAGACATTTAAATCATTACATTTGGTTAACAGTTGAACATTTAGAATAAAAAGTCATACAATGTAATATGTAGTTGAAGTAAATACACTGTTATTACATTTTGATTGGTTAACTTGTTATCATAATCTATTATATTTCAAAATGAACCTTCCCAACATAGTCACATGTGACCTCAAGCATTAATTACGGTATGCTACCATATCATAACACTTCATAAGCACAGTCTTGTCTATAAGCAGTTTCAATTTATAGACTTATGTCAGATGCTGTGATGCATTATGAATACTCACAGCACACCATTTGTGCCCAAAATATTCAAATGTATACTTTCAAACTAGTGGTCCATCTGATATTAAAGTCAATGCTGCCTCCTTTTCAACAGATATCCGCATTAAAAGAGTGTTTGAAAAACTGAGATCAAGTCAGAGAATGACATTTGGGAGCATTTTAGAAGGCATTTCAAAGAAAGGAACCCCAACGTTGCTCAATGACATTTACACAAAGCTGTACATCCTTGAGGGCGAGAAAGAGGGAATAAACCATGAACATGAGGTTTGGAACTTTGACAGCATTTCCAAATCACAATCCTCTCAAGACACTCCAATTGACCTCAATGACATTTTCAAACCTTTACCCAATAAAAATGATCAAGAAGATTTTCGAATTGTGCTAACTAAAGGAATTGCTGGTATTGGGAAAACAGTTTCTGTGCATAAATTCATCCTTGACTGGGCAGAAGAGAAATCCAACCAGGATGTGGACCTTATGATTGTGCTTCCCTTTCGAGATCTGAACACGTTGATCGAAGATGATGAAAGGTACAGTCTTCAAGAGCTGCTGGAGGAGTTTCATCCTGGACTTAGAGATGTCAAAGACCCAAAGGACTATGAGAACTGTAAGATTGTGTTCATCTTTGATGGTCTGGATGAAAGCCGACTTCCTCTTGATTTCCACAACAACAGGAGGACGTCTAATGTAACAAAGAAGTGTTCAGTGGATGAGCTGATTACAAATCTCATACAATCTGATCGTCTTTTGCCATCTGCACGTATTTGGATAACTTCTCGACCGGCAGCACTCCACAAAGTCAGCGACTGGACACAAGTGACACATCGTTTGACTGAAATTCAAGGATTCAGTGACCCACAGAAGGAGGAGTATTTCAGGAAGAAGATCCGTGATGATAATTTGGCTGACAGGGTTATCTCCCATATCAAAACATCTAGAAGCCTACACATCATGTGTCACATCCCAGTCTTCTGTTGGATATCAGCGACAGTGCTTTCTTCTCCGGAGGTCTTGGACACTGCTTGCGAAAACATCCCTACCTCCCTCACTACCGTGTACACCCGATTTCTTCTTTATCAGATGCAGAAGAAGAATGAGAAGTACTACGGCAAACACAATACGGTGCCACTGACAGAGACAGACATGATGGTAATCCTCAAATTGGGTGAGCTGGCCTTTGCAAACTTGGAGAAACAAAACCTGGTGTTTTCTGAGAGGGACCTGAGCAAGTATGACATTGACGTCACTGATGTCTCCGTACATTCAGGAGTGTTTACAGAAGTGGTCAAAGAGGAAGATCCCATCTTCAAAGAGAAGTGGTACAGCTTTGTCCATCTCACCATACAAGAGTATCTTGCTGCATTCTACACATTCTACCAGTTTTTCTCTGAAAGGACTCTCTACGCATATGACTATGAAGGGGAAGGAAGACAGAGTGATAATACAGAGAAAACGGAAACTCTACATGATTTACACAAGGCTGCAATTGGCCAGGCGCTTGAGAGCAGTAACGGACATCTGGATCTCTTTCTCCGATTCCTTCTTGGGCTCTCGGTGGATGAGAGTCTGGGGAGATGTTTGAATTTACAAATAACCAGAGATCAAGAGAGCATCATGAGAACCAGCCAGCTCATTAAAAGCAAGTTCAGAAAGGACAACGAGAGAAAGTTTCTATCCCCCGAACGTTGCATCAATCTCTTTCACTGCCTCACCGAACTCAAAGACAACTCAATGGTGAAAGAAATTCAGAGCTTCATGAGGAATCTTTCTGATCAGACGATAAGTGCAGCCCAGTGCACTGCTCTGGCCTATATGATTACCGCGTCAGATGAGGTGATGGAGGAGTTTGACCTGAGGAAGTACAAGACATCAAGAGAGGGTCGGATAAGACTGATTCCGGTTCTGGGACGCTGCGTCAGAGCTAAGTGAGTATCGTCTTGGTTGATAACTTCACCCTGGAGGGAAAATGCTGATTTAATGATTCTACAGTACATTTTGATAGTAGTACCTGTAAAAGCAATTCACCCCCTTGGATATTTCCACTTTCACTGCTTTTATAAATGGAATCTTGATAAATTCATATTGCACTTTTTTTGCAATAATTTAATTTGCAATTATAAAAATACACACACACACACACACTCTCTCTCTCTCTCTCTCCTTTTTTTGATGGACACCATTTATTGTCAGTCTCCTGAAATGTAGCTAAGCTTTATCCTCACCTTTCCTCTCTCTGCTAAAAAAACCCAAGTACTAAGTCAAGAGAAAAGTCTGCTGCAACCAGAATTTTGATCCCAGTTGTTTTATTTAAAAAAAACACTTAAAAGACATTTCTGTTTTGAAAAAAAAAAAAAAAATTGTGACTCTTCTCTTAACTTAGTCTCCTGAAATGTAGCTAAGCTAGGCTAACAGATAAAATGTTTTTTTCTTCCTTCACAGACTTTGTGCATGCGAATTGGATCAAGATACCTGTGACATATTGGTGAGGTCCATGGAGATGCCATTATCCCAACTTAAGATACTTGACTTGAGTTACAACCCCTTGACAGATGCTGGAGTAGAGAAAGTTCTTCAGCCACTTTTAAGCAAAAAGTGTGACCTGGAAACGCTGAGGTATTGTGTCACTTGCTTGCTTGTCTGTAGAAATAGACGTGTTGTACTGTAGAAACATGATATAAAATATGTTTCTATGTTATGCACTGGTGGGCTTTCTTACACATACTGGCCTATTTTGTTACCAGGTTGTGTGCCTGTCACATCACCAAGATGTCCTGTGCGACACTGGCCGAGGTCCTTCAGCAGTCGAGTCTCAGGGAACTGGACCTGAGTGGCAATCTGTTAGGAGATGAAGGAGTCAAGCTGCTCTGCACCGGACTAATGAGTCCCCACTGTCGGTTAAACACACTGGGGTGAGTATTGGGGAATGGAAAAGTGAAGCCTTTGTGAGCTTGTGAAACATTCCGAATGCAACAGTTCGTACAGTAGGATGGAACAGCACAAATTCCGTATACTTCAGACAGAGAATTACAGACAATTTTCATCGGCCCTGCATTTCCTAGAATGCCACAGCCCCAGTCCACATATTCTAAGAGTTTGTTGTAGATGCACTTTGTCAAGTCTGAGTCAATTGAGCTTATGATATGAGAGGAATGCAGCTCTCATTCTAACTAGCCTAATGTTACTCGGCAAGCAGAAGCAGAGCAGGGCAGGTCTTGGCAACTCCGTCTGGTTGAGATCCGATGTAAAGATAGAGCGAAGCAAATAGTGGTCATTATTAGCCTGTTATCTTATTTGGTGAAAATTGTGGCACATGGGCACTTTTGATCTTTTTAATGACTTTCATCATTTGTGTTAGAGGCCAAGTCACTAACGTTTTGCTGAAGGTAGTCTACAGGATTAATTTATGGTTGTCAATGATGTTGCCAAACATAGGCTGGACCAACACAAATGGGAGTGTTTTACACTTTAACTTCAAGAAGAATTTTATCTTAATGACAAAGAACACAAATTACTAAGTAGATCAGTTATTATTGAGGTATAACATAGTTCAACGTTAAAGGAAAATTCCTGACACTTGTTAAACTATGCAAAAAAAGTTGTGAACATTCTTAGTAGGCGTCACAGTAACTTATATCGCTCCAAACCTTTTCCATCACATTTATATCGATTTAACTTACTCTCCTTAATCCACCTCTAGCGAGCGTATTAACGTAGCGCGTCGAATTGAGTGTTAAAGCGATATAAGTCCGTTTCCATCACGTGTCGCACTAACTTTTTGATGCGCATCGTTTTTAAGCTAATTAACTTTTTAAAGGAAAAAGGACTTTTGAGTGCCCAACTTTGTAACACCTTCAAGTGAGGTCAGCGTTAGTTGAGAAACTAATCAATTCCACATTGAGGCCAGAAGTCCTCTTAAGTAGCAGTGATATTAGCCTTGTGCTATCATCTTTACACAGAGGCTTACTCTGATTAAGTCTGACTGAGATATACCCTGTTGTTTTGCTTCCTACAGTGTATGTGTGTGTGTGTTTCCATTCTAGATTGAACGACTGCAACCTCTATAAAGGATCATGTGAGGCTTTGGCTCCGGTCTTGTGGTCTTTTTCGGAGCTGAAAGACTTAGACCTGTCCGACAACGACTTGCCAAACGCAGGACTGAGACGACTATCGGTTGGATTAAGGAATCCCAACTGCTCCCTTCGTGTCCTCAGGTGCAAATATGATATGGAAAACCATGCTGTCCTTTATCTGTTTTAATATGCTTAGGCATGGGTCATATCCTAATATGAATCCATGCCTATATGATCCATGCCTAGGCTCAGACTTACTGCAGGCTTCTTTACCTAATCTCTTTGAATTAGTAGAATTAGTTGCCAACATAGTGTTTACTCTGAAGTCTCCAAAACTACCTAAGTTTGATTGTTATTCCTGAATTACAAGCTGCCTTTGTTTAAAAAAAAAACCTCTGCCAAAATGAATGAATGTAAATACTGTATACACTTGCTCCTTTGCAGGCTGTCTGGTTGCCAGATCACAGAGAGAGGCTGTGCTTTGCTTGCCTCCGCTCTCATCAGAAATCCCCATCATCTTGAAGAGCTGGATCTCAGCTACAATCACCCCGGAGAGTCAGGAATACAGCTGCTGTCTGCCAGACTGGAAGATCCACACTGCCATCTACAGAAGCTGAAGTAGGTTAAAGATAATTTTGTGGTATAGTCAGATGGTGCAATTGGCAATCATTGAATAATAGCTGTTAATGATTTGGCGAGAACGCAGGAACACAAACCTTGAAACTCACAAGTGAGGTCGAAATAGGTTTCATAGCAGAAATCTCGTCAAAGGAATATTTTCATGTTGAAGTGAAATATGTATGTTTGGGTATACTGTATATACATATTTATTATACGGCTCAAGAATGTTGAGGGAGCTCCCATTCACTTTGAATGGGCCTCCCCAACGTTCTGCGGTCAGTTATTTTTGCATAATGACCGCTCCGAAGGTATAATGACCGCTGCCAATGGCAACGGGTTCACTCCGCTAGTTGTTGCGGAAGCCACGAAACGGTAGCCAAGTCATTGCTAAAGACACATTGAGATAAGTTTCTTTTCTCGTTTTGGCAAGTAGCCGTATAATACGCGTGATAATGTGCGATTATCGGAAAATAATTCCCTTCAGTCGGGGTTCAGTTCATCCTGTCGGGAATTATTTTCCGGCGTTCTATACATTATCCCTTACATAATCTTCAGACTTATGAAAGTGCACATTATTAAATCTAATTAAAGCTAATTAAACCTTGAAAAAAACCTTGACCAAACATTGGTGAGCTTGCTCAATCCTCCCACTTATCAACAATATCTATAGGGCCCAATCACCCACCCAAGGCCATTTCAGACCTTTAAGAAGTTGTGTACCCATCTGGCATTTCCACAGAGAAAGTGCAAAGTGAGCTTGCTCAGAGAGGCATCTCCATGTCGTAAATGTTAGGGGCGAGACCAGTTAGAAAAGCATACACTACACACAGTATGGGCGTGATGTCTAAATTACGCTTGTTTCCAGCATTTTTCAAGACATGTTTATTCTTACGCTGCAACTGGAGTGATAGGAACGTTTCATGAATCATGCGTGATCCCCGTCATAAGATGATTTCTGCGCTCAGATCTACGCTGGTTTCTACACTCGGTTGATAAAGAGGGCCAATGTCATTTTTTTATCCTTTATCCTTTCTCTCTTCTCTCCATCCTCTCCACCCTCTCCCTTCTGGGGCAGCCGTGGCCTACTGGTTAGGGCTTCGGGCTTGTAACCTGAGGGTTGCCGGTTCGATCCCTGACCAGTCCACAGCTGAAGTGCCCTTGAGCAAGGCACCTAACCCCTCACTGCTCCCCGAGCGCCGCTGGTTGGGCTGGCAGCTCACTGCTCTGGGTTGTGTGATTCACCTCACTGTGTGTTCACTGTGTGTTGTGTGTTCACTAATTCGGTTAAATTGGGTTAAATACAGAGAACTGAATTTCCCTCACGGGATCAAAAAAGTATATATTCTATTCTCTCTCTCTCTCTCTCTCTCTCTCACACACACACACACACACACACACACACACACAAACAATACATCATGACTTCCCTGAAGGCCCCTTTGATATCATCTGTGTAAATCCAGGATAACTACCTATACTTTACTTTCAGATATACAGCATGTATTTATGTATATGTACAGTTGTTGTAATTTCTTTTCACATGTTTCATTATATCCATAATGAATCATGAGTCAATTAAATATTAACATTAAATAATTAAATATTTTTTCACAGCATTGAGCATGTTGGGGAAAGGCACCTAAAATGGGGTTTCGAGAAATGTAAGTGCATTTAAAGTTTTCAATTATTTTAGAAACATTTTCTGTGTTACAGTACATACTGGTATTCGTTAAGATTAATTTTGTGTTTGTTTTTTGTATTACCTTTTTGTTCCGTTTGAAATAGATGCAGTAGACCTGAAATTTGATTTGAGCGATGGAGTAGACTTATCTCGAGACAGAAAGAAAGCCACAAGAAGAAACATGGAGGTGTTCTCCAGCCCATTGGACTCAGACGATGACGATATGTCTATTTTGCCAAAGTCCAACCTGCAAAACTCCCAGGTGGAAGTGCAGTGTTTCCCAAGTCTGTCGGGGGAACGCTTCTACTGGGAAGTGGATTGGACTGGTATGGTTTTCATTGGTATGAGACAAAGGTTTGGTATCAGCTCATTTGAGAACTATTATCTGGCATGCAGCAGGGATCAGTTCATTGCTTTCCACAACAACCGGGTCAGTACAAAGTCGGTGTCACATTTAAAGAAGCCAAATCCAGACCCTCAGCGGATCGGTGTGTATCTGGACTGGCCAGCGGGTATTTTGTCTTTCTACAGCGTCTCTTCGGGTGAGAGGACTTTCTTGCACACGTTTCACACCACATTTAGCGTACCCGTCGTACCTTTTTTTTCCTTTGCAAAGCCACATCCTTATGATGGCATTGGTTCAGTCACTCTTCGTACATTTTGAATCTGTGAATGAGGCAATTGCACTGTGAACACAGCAGAAAATATGTATACAGATGTGTAATTTCCACAGAATAAGCCTTATTATGTACAGTACTTCCAGGGTGAGTCCCTCATCACTGACATTAAAATGTGTGCTTTTTTAATCAAAAAGTAGCTGCAGTAGTAGTATTATAGCAGTAGTATAGGCATAAGTATAAGTATACGTATATACTTTTTTGATACGGTGAGGGAAATTCGTTCTCTGCATTTAACCCAATTTTAATTAGTGAACACACACAGCACACAGTGAACACACAGTGAGGTGAATCGCACACTAACCCAGAGCAGTGAGCTGCCTGCTTGGGGAGCACTTCAGCCGTGGACCGGTCGGGGATCGAACCCTCCAGTCACAAGCTCGAAGCCCTAACCAGTGGGCCACGGTGGTAGCAGCAGTAGTAGCAGTAGTAGCAGTAGTAGTAGCAGCAGTAGTAGCAGTAGTAGTAGTACAGTAGTAGCAGTAGTAGTAGTTGTAGCAGCAGCAGCAGCAGCAGTAGTAGCAGTAGTAGTAGTAGCAGTAGTAGCAGTAGTAGTAGTTGTAGCAGCAGCAGCAGCAGCAGCAGTAGTAGTAGTACAGTAGTAGTAGTAGTAGTAGTAGTAGTAGTAGTAGTAGCAGCCTGAATTCATCATGCCCCACAAAGTGAGGAAGTCAAATGCCGTAATTGCTGTTTTCTGTTTGAGCTGTCAATATCTTGTATATCAGACGAAATGGCAGAACTTAACCATCTCACTTCTCCAGTGGCAGCAGTTTTGTTGTGAACCAAATCAACTCAAGTGCGCTCAGGTGAGGTAGAGAGGTGAGGTAGATTGTTCCAAGTCTGAACATGTTTTATTAATTCTATTTTATTGACTCTTTCGATGAAACATTTCATTCATTTTCTATGGATCATACCTATGATGTGGTGATGTTATGAATAAAATGTGTTTTGATTTTAAAATTCACTATATTTGTGCTGACATCATTTACTGGGAAGCACTGTGCCATTCCTAATTGTACTCGATGTGAATACGCAGCCAATAAGAAGTATCGCTTATTAGGTTTTTATTTTTATTTTTTAGGCCTCACTTTAACTCACAACTCTGACGATGAGAGATTCCATTCACTATAGCCTGCTAAGCTAAGCTAGTGGTGGAGCTGCAGGACTAAGACAATGCATGCACGGAGACAATATGCTTTTCTAACTCTAGGGGAGATGGTGAATATCCAATTTCATAACATGGTGGCGTGTTTCTTTAAGATTTAAAAATTGAATTACAAAAACAGATATAAAAGGAAAAAATACATAACTGTATAATGAGGTCCAAATGACCAAGGCCATCCAATATATATTTTTTCAACCGTGTCCCTTGCATTAAAGATTTCTCTGGCTTCTCTAAAAATGTTAATGATATTATGTACTGTAGATGATGAACTCTAGTCTGGCTATCACCATTCTAAGCTCAATCTTTTAAGATTTAACATAGTATGGGGAGGCTGCGCTTTGTTTCTACTGCACAAGAGGTCAGATCAATGGGCATCGTTCAAATGACTGTACACTTGGATAGTCCTTCAACCAATCAGACCAATGATCCGGTGCGTCTTTTGGATAAGCTAGTTTCTGATTGGCAGTTCTGGCAGGGAACAGAGGAGATAGATGTGCAGGTTTCCAGCCTGAGCTGCCGGGCGAAATCCAAATTCGCCGGACGTTCAGGCAGGGTTCACCCAGGCAGCCTAGGTGAAATTCCCAAATCCTTCACAATGTCATGTTAAACATTATTCTTACATTGTTGTTACATTTGCCTACACAGGTTTACAGGGTTCCTCCTTTTCCTGTTTATTCCAGCCTTTGCTGCATCCCAAGTTCAAAATGTAGGCCTACTCATATTTTCCATGAAATAGTCACATTTGTCATTTGATATGTTGCCAATGTCCTTTATTCAGCTAAATGTGGGTTTACAAGATTTGCAGAGGATCACATTCTGTTTTCATTTAAATTTTACACAGTGTCCTACTTTTTTTTGGATACACAACAAATACACATAAAATCTTGCCCATTCTCACATCATTCTGGTTATCCACTGTTGCATCACTAGAGCAGCACACATAACTCAGCTGGCATGTATACTGATTAAATGTGTATACAGGATGTTGCCTGTATCTGCACAGTACTGATAGGCTATAGTGTAGTAAATAAAGTGCTAAACAAAGGCAGAGGTGACAGTGGGCAGATTCTGCAAAAGAAAGACAGGAATGTCACTGCCATATGTGTCATAAGGTGTCACACTGCCAGACTGTGTTCGATAAAGGAGGAGTTAGCTGAAAGAGTTTTGTCATCCCATCTTGTAACTGTCACCAGATAACCAAAGCTTTGTTTACATAAACAGTTTAGCAGCCTTCACACTATGTGTGATTTTGAAGGCTAATGAATTACTACTTGTTTGAATGTAATTTGGTCACAAGTTCACAACATATCACTGTAGGCTATAGGCCTACTGTCTAATTAATACATATTGCTATTTAACACAGCATTTGAATGGATACATTTTATTAGTGCTCTAGCGCACTACATGTATTCATTCATAGCGCCCTCTATGGGGTGTAGACGGTCTTGTGGGTAGAAGCATAGGGCGGAGAGAGAAAACTTTGCCCATTAGATGCGGAAGCATGTGAAGAGGAATCGGTGCCGTCTAGTCTGACTGACCTGACGTCAGGACAGGTAAGACATTGCATTTGCCTGAATAATGAAAGAATAGTCGGGTCTTCTTGTTTTACATGTTGTCAGTCTGCCTCAGCAACTTGTTTAATGCCAATTCCAATGTAGTTTTGTCAAATGTACATTAGAGCATTAATTGCGTAAACAGGCTAGCTACACCTACAAGAAAGCTGAATACTCTGAATCGAAACTTAAGCAAAATGAAGGTGTCGTAGGCTAGGATACGTTCAGCTTTAGATCAAATCAAGAGATCCCTGTAGGCATCTGAAAACAGCCTAGGTTCAAACCAGTCTCAAACTTTTTCTGTCATTCCCCACTTTGAAGTTGGTGAATTTTCAAGCCCCACCTAACCCCATCAACTAGGCCAAATGGTGACGTTAAAATATAGGCCTATTTTAGATTTTGGGTCCACGTAGGCTTACGTTACATTTTCCGTCCCGAGGGCTATTTCACAAAAGCAGAATTAAGACATCCCAGCTAAGTGTTAAAGCGAGGTTTGACATAGCGTTGTCTGGTCATCTTTGCTCAACTCGTTTCACTAACGCCAAACCAGGATGAGTGAGCTGTCCAGGTGGGCTACGTGCGCGTTCTCGTTTCTCCCCAAAATAACTAACGGTTGAAATAAAAAAAAGAAAATGTCATTCACTCAAAGTGAACATCCGCTTTTGATATAGACTAATACGAAGTAAAGTTTCACAATGGGGAAGCATGACTATTTATGTAACATAGCGAGAGTATGTGTGGCAGACCAACTGAACGCAAATTTACGTGTATGCCAGCGTTTCTCAAACTGTGGGGCGCAGAGACATGCCAGGTGGGGCGCGAGCTGACGAGAAAAAAACGGATATTTATTTTTAATCTGTAGCCTGTGCCCTCTTTTATTGATAATTACGAGAATGCACCTCCATCTCACAAAACAAACACAAACAAGGTAATCTAGACTCTTGTAGGCCTATCATTGACCAAATGAAAATGTTAGTCTGTCCTGGAATCATAGTCCGAAAAAAATGATTGACGTCGTAATTTTAATTGCAGCGGAAACGGGAAAAAAAACGTTCATTTTCGAGACGAGCGCAGTGAAATTGAAGGATATCTTGGCTATCTGTCCGACGACATAATTAGTCTACCTGGTAGAACAGGACATCAAATGGGAAAACTGTGAGGGACTTTGCTCGGTTGGGGCCCAGATAATAGCAGGTAAAAGAAATGCTATCGTCGTGATAAAGACGGTGCCCGATGCGCAACAGACGGACTGTTTCATTCAGGGAAGCGCTCGCGTCAAGGCTTGACCTGAATACGATAGTAAGAGTGTTGAACTTAATTTATAACAAAATGGTAGCATATAGTTGGTCCTTTTGCTGTATTTTTGGAAATCAGCTTTTTTTGAAGCAAGGATTGACACTTGTCAATTACAAAAAACTGATGTTATTGGTCATTGATTTAGATTTTTATTTTTTCTCTATTTTTGAACTGATATTTATCTGTAGTAGCCTAACTGTTAGGCCTATTTGTTACTGATGTATATTTAGCAAGTGACGTTATAAATGTGACAATTTTGAGCTTGACCTATACTTTCTTAGAGCGATGATGGACAGGTGGGGCTCGAGAAAGCCCCCTTGATCAAAGTGGGGAATGAAAGAAAAAGTTTGAGAACCACTGGTGTATGTAGTTGAAAACACCTTCGAAAACAACGAGTAGGCTTATGTTAATAAGGCCACCATAATTTAAATGATAATATGGTATTGGGCAGACAATCTATTGTGTTTTGCGAGTAAATGCATGTAGCCAATACATGAAATAGGCTACAGCTCTTAAAAAATCGCATGGATGTCTGATTTGAATGACAGCTGCTGAACCAATTTTGAATGCTAGCTGAACCAATCAGATAATGTAATCACCATTAGAATTAAAGGAACACTTCACTGTTTTTTCATATTAAACTATGCCCAATGGATTCATTAGGATCCAAACAGAGATGAAGTTAGATGATATAGTTATCCCCCTTACCTGCTTAGAAATGCACCACGTTTTATTTTGTCTCACCATACTTGGTCGTGTGACTACTCGTGTAACTGTGTTTTAATAGGGAAAACATGGAGATGTTTGGTCGCTTGTGTAGCACACAGTTGATTTGATATCCATGAACTAGTCTATAATCAATAGGCTACATGAATTAAGGGATAATGTATAGAACACCGGTCATTATTGGAAAATAATGACCGGCCAATAGGCTATTACGTTCAATACTTTATTTTTTGACCACCGAAAAAACATTTAGAGTGAGCCCTTTTAATTCGAACGTAGGCTATCTATAATGTTTAAAAGCCTATGGTAAAGTTGTTTTCAGTTTAATTAGCCTACTTATTCACTCGTTTTGTTCAGGGTGAAGACAATCAAAGTCCCAAGTCAAACCATCATAATTGCTGTTTAGTGATTTACGATTTCGTTAATTCTCCTTTTATGCAGGCAACTATCTTTTTCTCTCAATGTTCAATTTGATGACTTCCGATGAAAATCATGTAGATGGTGCTTGTTAATCGAACTGAAATCCTCTAGTATTGCCTTAAAGGTAGGGTATGGGTAGCCTGATTACCATCGACTTTCAAAGGCTCTGCGAGACTTTAGTCTGACCAAGAGCCTGTGCTAACACGGTTTCTCCAAGCGCTGGTTGGCCTGCCTCCTTTAAGTGCCTCGATTTGCTACTGGTCGATGTCAGAAAGCGGTTTGCCGAGTTTAAACCAATAACAACACTCTTTCCTCTGCCTTGAACAAGCCTCTACCCAGAGCCGTTGGAGCTGCTCAAAGTTGATTGGTTCTCGACCAAAGGGGGCAGTTCTGCAGATTTCGGGAACTCAGAAATCCTTCCCGATTAGCAGTTGACCAGACCAGCGACAGCAAAAGCCGAAGGTGTTACGTCACTGGGAGGGCGTGCCAGGCTAGGGTATGGGTAGGGTTGGAAGCACTGAAATGGAAATTAAACATGTCAATCATCTGTGGGACGGGCAGGGCTTGAAAAACTCCAGACAATTATATTGTTGACCCTAGCATCATTTCACAGCTCGTTTGTCAATCTAACTCAAGTAGAGGTCTGCAGGGCTGTACGCTTAGCTTTTTCACTAGGAGCATAGGTGCTCCTAAATGAAAAAATGTAGGAGCACAGAAAAAAATTTAGGAGCACTATGAAATTTCCTTGAAAACCTTATTGCCTTAAGCAGGATACAGATCATTCACAGCAGTGGCAATCCTAGTCTCTGCTCAAACCCTGCACACACACAGAAAATGGGTTGTCTGGTTTCTATTTCATATTTTGAATTCAGAATTTGTATACATTTTGTTAACAATTCATAGCATTAAAGGTTCTGCATAATTACTTATAGCTTAAAATTCAAAGTAATTTGAATACTTCATATTGATTACACTAACACTTGTCTTTAATGATATTACAGGGGTGGTGTGTAGGTCTAATTGAGTGCCTGTCACTTTAAGCAGTACCGTAGCCTACGTGGACATAATTAGATTTCATTCGGTTTTAGGAAAATACAAACGCATAGTTCAAGGATAGCCTACATGTTTTCATTCAATAACATGAATGTTATATATTCAAAAATTCAAAATACTTACAACGGGAAAGACAAATATTTCCGGTGTAATAGAAAAGATGAGTGTCCAACAATGTGAACTTCTATGATTTAGGTAGCCACCGTAGCATGGCATTATGAGTTGTCCGTTCACTTTTTTCTTGGTCATCTTTAGTTGGCTGGGTGCTTAACTTACTCTACCATGACTTGTCTTGGAGTCTGGTAGCCTTTATATGTCATAGGCTATCCAATGAGTGACAACCAGTGCTGAAATAAAACGTTACGGTATTCTCCTCCTGATAACGTTAGTGGAATGGATTTAATGTGAATGTAGCCATAAAAAGACGCAGAGTGGTTATATGATACAGCGCATATTTGCGATGAATATGTTCCGCCTTTTTAAAGCAGATGTAGCCTACACCGAACCGTGGTTATACATCATTTAGACAACTGAATCAGGATACCATCTTTGTTTCATAGAAGTCTACCAGGCCTATGTCAAATGCAGGCTTGGGTGAAGCTGGGAGGAATTTAACGCACGGTTTCCACACCATGTTTAGCTATATCAACCGTGATAATAATAGCCTATTTGAAATGAACACGGTAATTGTTACAGTCAACATTATTTATCATTTATAGCATTTTTACCGTTTCACCGGTAATCGCATAGTCACCAACTAATTACGAACAGATTGAAGAAAAAAGAAGACTGGATTTGGAGTGACATTTCTTGGGAGGTTGATGCTGAAAGCATGAGTGTCTAGCCAGGTGCGTAAGAGTCAACTCTGAAATTAGATGCGCGAAAATTGTACTATACTTTCATCCACTTGGTGTGGATTCATTTTAGGAGCAAAATGCGAATGAAAGGGTTGAAATCAGTACTCGCACGTGTGCGAGCATTTTAAATTTTATATTCGCACTAATATATATTTACGCGCAAATGCGACGACCTGCTCGCAGTGTACAGCCCTGAATGCTAGTTCAAGCCAGGCTATTTCTGTTAAGCGCCGCCTTCTTTAGCGAGGTTGATGGAATACCCCCCCTGGTAAATAGTTGAAACATCACTGAGGAAACATTATTTTGATGAAGGGGAAACATTTGTCAGTGTAAAATGAGTTAATTGTAAATTGACTAAACTTTATAACAGTCTATATATGTGACCCTGTAAAGCGAAACCAGTCACTTTGCGCGTTATTTTGAGAAAATTACCTAATTTCACGGAAAAACATACATTTTGCCTGTTAAACTGTTGACTGTTATTTATTTTATCGCGAGATTAACGCTCTTTCTGACCTGTGACAAGTTTTTTCATAAACTGCTGTGGCCACGTTAGAATAACTACAGGACCCGGCTGTAAACCAGAAGCAAAACAGTAAGCGCGCCCCACAATGCCATTGTTTAGATGTCCAGCGGAAGACGTTAAAATGGACGCTGCTACAATTAATGAATGAAAAGTTTAGTTTCAAAACATTGGCAGGGTTGATAAGAGCAAAGTTATCTGCATGTACTGCTGATGTGAACTGAGTTACCATCGTAGCACGACTAGTTATTATTAGCCGCATTGAGAATTTGCACGAAACTGAGAAGTAGGTAGAGCAGGCATTGGGGCAGACGAATACAGTTGCGCTAACGGGAGATAGGCTTGAATAAGGCTACAACAATTAAGAGCTTTTTTATGTTATTGCAGTATCTGAACTTCTAGGAGGAGGGAAGTTTGTTTCTTGCTCAGTGGTGCTGCCAGCAGGTGCCATCTGTTTCAATACTTATTGACAGTATTAGGCTACTACAGACTTAGTACGCAAGTTAACTAGAACATTCATGAGATTATTCGCGATAAAAATTTTTTTAATCGATTGACTGCACTAATTTATAGCAATTGGCTCTGTGATCTCTCCATCATTCTTGTATTCTCCTCCGCACCAGGTTTCAGCATTTGACAGCTGACTTTCAGTAGGCTAATGGCCGATTCCACGTCCAGTGAGTCGGCCATTACGGCTCAGACTGGACCTTCACAGCCCACCATTACGGCTCAGACTGGACCTCTCCAATCCACCATTACGGCTCATACGGGTGGAGTTGCAGTCTTACCTCAACTACATTCTTGCCACATTGAAGGATCGGTCAACATCAGCGTCAGCACATGCTCAGCTCCTGTGCTGAAACCAGGTCATAATGTACACTCCACATCTTTCCCTTGTACCTGCATGCTTCCTACCAACAAATATGGCATCGTAAACACATTCATAAAGGGTTATAAAGTATTCATAATGCCTCATAATTGACACAAGTATAGACATAGTAATGACTGCATGCATAAATGTAAGGTATTAAAACATGACTTCATAAGGCTTCTTAATGGCACTAATGACATCTTTGTGTGAAATGCTGTAATTTCACCAAATACTCTTTGTTGAGCCAAGCTTTAAAGTACCACTCCAGTCTTTGAACCTCATTTATCATTTATCATTACGTTAATTTCTCAGACATCAGATGAAAAGGAGTCAGGCCTCAGGAAAAACGCTGTCAGAAGTCAGACAAAAAAGTCAGGCTTCAAAACAAAACAACTGTTTTGTATCATATCACAAATAATTTTGATTTCTTTACTATGCCAGGCTACCAGTTTACAGAGACCTGACTCTGATTTTTCTGACATCGTTTTTTCTGAGACCTGATTTCACTATTTCTGACATCATTTTTTCTGAGACCTGACTTCACTTTTTCTGACAGCGTTTTTTCTGAGACCTGACTCCTTGTCATCTTATGTCTGAAGCCTGACTGATAACTTTTCATCTGAGGGTGCTTTCACACTAGGTCCTCTGGACCGGAACCGGGTTCGTTTGGTCCGATGGTTCGGTTGTTTTTGAACGTGAGAACGCAACCGTACCGAACTCGGGTGCGGACCCGGGACCGGACCCGGGTCCGCCTGAAAAGGTGGTCTCGGGTCCGGTTCGCTAGAACCCTGGAGCAGGTTGCTAAGCAAACGTTCTGAAGAATCTAAAGAATCTTTACCTTTGTCTTCTTCACTGCTGTGTTGCCAAGTGATATTTGTAAACAGAATTCTCGAAATTCGTGTCTAGAAGCATGGTGCTTATGACGCAAACGGACCCGGGTGCGCAGACAAACATGTAATGTGAACACAGACCAACTACAGTAGAAGTAACCGCACTCGGGTCCGGTCCAGTTAAACGGACCTAGTGTGAAAGCTTTTTTTTTGTCTGACTCTATTTTCCTGACAGCGTTTTTCCTGAGACCTGACTCCTTTTCTTCTGATGTCTGAGAAATGAATGTGTACATGACATTGGTTTCGCTGAGACCTGATGCCTTTTCATCTGATGTCTGACATCTGACTCTGACATCTGAGGATGTCCTAAAATGGACACCGTACATAGGACCTCATTTTCTTTTTTTTAAAGTATATTTTTTGGCCTTTTTGCCTTTAATGTTATAGTACAGTGAAGAGTAGACAGGAAACAAGTGGGAGAGAGAGATGGGGTGGGATCGGGACATGACCGCAGGCCGGATTCGAACCTGGGTCCCCGTGGGCACTCGGACCCGTATATGGTACGAGCGCTGTAGCCTGCTGCGCCACAGCACCCCCCTAGGACCTCATTTTCAACTAAAGCCTACCTTACATTGACAGACTTTGCAAAGATTTGGAAAATATTTTTGAAAGACTACAGTCTCAGACACTCTCACATCTAAAGACAATTCATCCAGTTTCTAGTCACAGTCTAGCACAGGCCAGTCTCAGATTAGGATTTTGCAAAGACTGTGGGTCACTGTTTACAAGACTGCTACAAGATTCCTTCAAATTATTTCCATTGTGCACTACATATCAACACAAACTCATATACGATAAACTACTCATATCAAAGTATTTTTTTTCGCGTTTCTGCAGCATTGTTTGATGTGTGACATCACTAACAGATATAGAGTTGTTCTGTCACGTAGAATAGCCGACTAATAAATTATTAGAAACGAAATAATCATATAGGCCACAGCTGTCGCCTATTTTGCCCCTTCCTGTTTCGTGTTCGAGCAAGGTTGCTATTGGTTTTTAATGTTAACGTCACTATTTGCATGAGCCACGACTGAAAAGACTTCCGATAATATCAAACATGTTTGATATTGTCGTAACGGCAAAACTAGAAAAAGACTGACTCCGACGGACTTAAAACCGCTAAGATTGGCACCTTACACTAAACGATTTAGATGACGGGAGCGCGCCGCGATTCTAGAACAACTCCCATGATTTCCTCCCGATTTAGGAAATTTAGTCACCGACTGTTAAAACAGACCAAAATCGTACAATGTAAGCCAGCCTTTAGCCAGTGTGATATAAGTCAGTGGAGACCGTTTTCAGCACATTTCATCCAGTCCTTCTAGTTGCAGAGTTCGCCAGTGCTAGGCTAGCACAAGTCAACGGTTTCTTAAGCCTCCCACTCCACAGAACACCCAAAATGACGTGTCAGACCATCGATGTACATGTCTGTGTTGATAGTTTTATTTCTAAGATTATTCTATCACACTGGCTGAGTTGGAAATTAGGTGCTATTGGAAATGAGGTGCTATGTCCAAAATTCCGAACTACTGTATTCCTTAATAATGGTTTTGTAGGTTGTCAAGATCAAAACACTTCATGAGTTCAGTCGTGTGTTTTAATAGTTACATAGACTTATGTCAGATGCTGTGGTGCATTATACACTTTTATGATGCAAACATTTATAAACCCGCTTATAATGCTTTATGTGCAATGAGTTTTTTAGTGTCGCCAACAATTATTCCTAACCATATCTTTAGCTTTACAATATGTCACAAAAGTGTTTTACGTCTTCACACATAAGCTCATAGCACACTGATTATTCACAAAATACTGTACTTTCAGGGTTTCCCCCAGAAAATTTGTTAGTTAAGGTGGTGTCTGTCCAGGGGAAGGGGGCGTCGCCGTAGCGTCCCTGCCGCATCGCCGCCACTGCCCTACGATGGGGAGGGGGGGCGGGGGGGGGGGGGTCGAGTCGAGACCGTTGTTTTAACTGCAGCCGAGACCGAGTGACAACAACCGAGTCTTTTAGGAAGCAAGTCTGAGTCTTAAAGGAGTCAAGGCCGCATCAAGACCAACCAAAGAAAGGGGCTTTCATAATTTACATCACCAAGGATCATATAACAGTTCAATTCCCAAAGGGTAGAGAGGGGATTGTTGGCTACAGGAGCAGTCTAGCACACACTTGTCTAAATGACTTCTTTTCTGATTTACTTGAAGACAAGGAGGTCAGCTGAAGTAAAAATTTAGTAGGCTGTCAGCATTTCATTAATATTGAAAATGTTGAATTTTGACACTAATGACAGCAATATACCTGGATTTCACATTCATTGTATCAGATTTAATTGTATCAGCAACCAATTAAACATCATTAACACAATTTAGACAATATTATACCTTAAAAGTGTAAGTTTACAACTCCAATACAGGGCCTTTTGTATCTTTCAAAACCTTTGCACTGCTCAGCATAGCATCATAGGATATATTTTAAAGCCAGTCAATATAATAATATTCTATTAAAAGCAAGAATATTTGTAATGGTGGATATTTTAGAATATACCATGAAATAAAGATGAAACTGTATGAAAATGTAACATTGCGACTGTATGGTAAAGTTAGTGAATTGTGATTTAGTAGCCTAAAGCTGCAATTCTTTGATTGAAGCTGTATATTGTGCGTGCCTGTTGCTCATATTAGCCTAAGAGAGCCAGAACGTTTTTAATGCTTTTTAAAACATAATTAGCGAGAATGTACCGCATTGAACGCTAATATTTTGTCACTAACAACCAAATCTGTCACCTGTCAAATAGCCTACAGTTGCATGTTCAGCTCTGAACAAAAACATTCAGGAGTTATTTCAGCCACACCGAAACGTGTGTTCCCGTCCCGCCCTGTCGGGATGAATGAAACTGGCATGGGAGACAAGAGGCTACAGTTTGAAGTTTAACCTAGCCTGTGTAAACCTCAGACAATTTCAGTATTTTACAACACGTAAATGAATAGCCGTCACAAGTTGTTGTTAGCTGTAGGCTAGATGGCACAAGTGTTTGTCACAACAAATTACAAGATGCAGTGGGCTATGCATTCATAGACGAGTGATAAAAAAAAAAAAAAAGATACAGCGCTCAAAAGTGTTATGCCGCTCATCCCATACATTTGGTAGATTCAACGGAGAACCATTCCTGTGAGAGTCGTCAAATCTAGCTAGGTTTAGGCTATTTGTGTTCGCAGTCACTCTGAGATATGCGTGGCATTGGCACCTGATATCAAATACTCATGCTGAATGAGCGCGTCGCCTGTGCCAACTCGATTTGAAAATGTTTCTTTTTTTATGCGTTCTACAGAGAAGGGAGACTAGCGGCTACGGTTTGGAATGACAGGGAGAAAACATGTCAGAGTAAAGGCCCGAGTATGGTCGGGCGTCTGCGTCGCGCGCACGCGGCACTGGTGAGCGCGTGACGAGAATTGCGTCATTTTTACGGCATGCGTCGCGTCTTTGAGTCGACCAAAATTTAAGACCGCGCGTCTCTTTCACGCGTAGACTGCGCATGTGTGAAACGGAACTGCTGTAAAGACGCCGCTCCAGTAGGTGGAGCACGTACAGAAATAACGCTTAAAACGCAGCAAACAGAGACAGAAGAACACTTAAACTGGCGTTTCCTACACGCTAACGTTGTTATATGATGACAAAACATAAGTCTTTGAGTATTTTAATAGTCAGTTGTAAACAAAGACCTCCTATGTAATCCAAGTTGTGTAAATGGACTGAAGTTCGCTCTAAATATATACTTTTATCGATTATGCTAACCGTTAGCATCTCTATGGGATTTCTCATACACATTAGCCATAAGCTAACCCATTAGTTTAGCTGTAACTTGGAATGCTAGCCAACGCGTGGTGTGCTGTGCCTGTTCTGGTGGATGATAAATGGAGAGATGTGAAGAACCAACTCATCAAACTTTTCAGCAAACATGAGAAAGTACTAGTGGTGCTTCTCCTCATCTAACAGCTGCATCTTTTGTGTATTTAAGTGTGGAACACTCCTTCCCTGGCTCTTCCTTAGTTCAGTGGTCGCACATCCTAGAGTATCACAGTTAATTCGTAGTGCGCCGGCGCTAATCTTGATCGGCTGGCGCGCATTCAGGACACAGACATTGGAGTATGCCTCTTATATGCGTCTAAAATGACGCACGTCAAATGTCCAGTGCCGCGTGCGCGTGACGCAGACGGAGGAGTGTGCTAGCGCCTTAATACGGCGAATATCACTATACATAATATATTTATTTATTTATTTATTTATTTATTGAAGACGCTAGTTAAGGCGGCAGCCCTGTGTTGTTAAGGCGGCCGCCTTAGCAGGAAAGCGCTGCGGGAAACCCTGACTTTGAAAACCCTCTGATATACTTTGAAACTCTATGATATTAATATCAGTTCTCCCTTTTTTTCAACCAGATATCTGCATTAAAACAGTGTCTGATAAACTGAAATCAAATCTGAGGAAGACATTTGGGAGCATTTTAGAGGGCATAGCAAGGAAAGGAACCCCAACGTTGCTCAATGATATTTACACAAAATTGTACATCATTCAGGGAGAGAGAGAGCGAATAAACAATGAACATGAGGTTTGGGAATTGGATAGTGTTTTAGAATCAGAAACATCTCAAGACACTCCAATCAACCTCAACGACATTTTTCAACGTTTACCTGACGAAAATGAAGATTTTCGAGTTGTCATAACGAAAGGAATTGCTGGTATTGGAAAAACAGTTTCCGTGCACAAATTTATCCTTGACTGGACAGAAGAGAAAGCCAACCAGGATGTGGATCTCATGATCGTGCTTCCCTTTCGAGACCTGAACACAATGATTGAAGATGATGAAGGGTACAGTCTTCAAGAGCTGCTGGAGGAGTTCTATCCTGAACTTAGAGATGTCAAAGACCCAAATAAGTATGATGGCTATAAAATTCTGTTCATCTTTGATGGTCTGGATGAAAGCAGACTTCCTCTTGATTTCCACAACAACAAGAGGACATCTAATGTAACAAAGAAGTTTTCAGTGGATGTGTTAATTACAAATCTGATCAAAGGACAACTTTTGTCATCTGCTTATATTTGGATAACTTCTCGACCGGCAGCCATCCACAAAGTCAGTAACTGGATTCTACATCGTTTGACTGAGATACAAGGATTCATTGACCCACAGAAAGAGGAGTATTTCAGAAAGAAAATTACTGATCCGATTTTGGCTGACAGGGTTATCTCCCATATCAAGACATCGAAGAGCCTACACATCATGTGTCACATCCCAGTCTTCTGTTGGATATCGTCAACAGTGTTTTCTATTCCAGAGATTTTGGACACCACCCCTGAAAATATTCCTACCTCCCTGACTGCCATGTACACCCGATTTCTTCTTCATCAGATGCAGAAGAAGAATGAGAAGTACTATGGCAAACATAATACAGTGCCACTATCTGAGACAGACATGAAGATAATCCTCAAATTGGGTGAGCTGGCCTTTGCAAACTTGGATAAACAAAATCTGGTGTTTTCTGAGAGTGACCTGAGTAAGCATGACATCGACGTCACTGATGTCTCGATACAATCAGGTGTCTTCACTGAAATTTTTAAAGAGGAGGATCCTACCATCCGAGAGAAGTGGTACAGCTTTGTCCATCTCACCATACAAGAGTATCTTGCTGCATTCCATGCATTCTACTTGTTTGCTTCTGAAGGATCAAACCCATTTCCACCTCAAAAAAGATCCAGATATGAGTATGACTACGAAGACGATAGTGAAGAAAGTGTGAACCAGAGTGGTAATACAGAGGAAGATGAATTCAGTGATGATGAGAATGATTCCAGTGATCCAGAGTATGCAACAAGTGAAGATGATGAGGAGTACAGTGATGAGGATGAGATTCAACAGACTGCTTCACAGCAAATAAAAAGTCTTCATGATTTACAGAAGACTGCAATTCGTAAGGCTTTGAAGAGCACCAATGGTCATCTGGATCTTTTTGTCAGATTCCTTCTTGGGCTCTCAGTGGATGACAGTCTGTGGAGACATTTCAACTTGCAGATAACCAAAGATCAAAAGAGCATTAAGGAAACTATCCAGTACATTAAAAACAAGGTTGTAATGATGAAGGAGAGAATGCTCCCATCCCCAGAACGTTGCTTCAATCTCTTCCACTGTCTCGGCGAACTGAAAGATGTGTCACTGCTTAAGGGAATTCAGAAGTTCTTGTCCTCCATGAATCTATCCAATCAGACGATAACTGCAGCTCAGTGCACTGCCTTTGCCTTCATTATTATCACATCAGATGAGGTGATGGAGGAGTTTGACCTGAGGAAGTACAACGCATCTAGAGAGGGTCGGAGAAGACTGATTCCAGTTCTGAGATGCTGCATCAAAGCCAAGTGAGTACAGTGTTTCCCACAGAATGTTATTCTATTTGTGGTGGTGTAGCCGACAGTCGTTGCCAGTCTGCATATACACTCACTATATTGCCAAAAGTATTGGGTCACCTGCCTTGACTCACATGAACTACATGTTACTCACATGAACTGAAGTGACATCCCATTCTTAATCCATAAGGTTTAATATGATGTCCACTTTTTACAGCTATAACTGCTTCAACTCCTCTGAGAAGGCTTTAGTTTACAAGGTTTAGGAGTGTGTTAATTAGAATTTTGACCATTTTTCCAGAAGCGCATTTGTGAGGTCACACACTGATGTTGGATGTGGAGACTGGCTATCAGTCTCCACTCTAATTCATCCCAAAGGGTAGTTTCAACAATCATTCACAAATATGGTCAGAAAGTTTGGTGATTGGAACAACAACTTTGTGTTGAATTGAGTTTTTGAATCATCATTCATGGATATTTGTGGTTGTCAACTGTTGTAATTGCCTGTTTTCATTTCCTGAATGTCAAATAGTATGTAAGTAATTTAAAAAATCGACATAGCGCCTTTTAAATGGCATATTCGTCTTTGTCCAGAAAGGACAGTGAAGAGTGACAGCCAGGAAACTAGTGGTAGAGGGAAATAGGGTGGGTAGAGGGAAATAGGGTGGGTTCAGGAAATAACCATGGGTCATAGTGCTGTGCGATACTACGGTATATATCGTTGTACGACAGAAAAATGTCTATCGTACGATACGATCCCGTTTATATCGTAATTTTAACGTGTGTGGCTGTGACTGCTCAGATAATTTAACTGCAGGTGCGTTGCCGCTTCTCGCAGTGGGCAACGTAAACGTAATTGTCTGACTCGGGATGGGTGGCCAGGCAAATGAACATAGCTAATAGTAAACAAATTAAACTTTTTTTGAAGTTGGCATAAAGACTAGTGTTGCACGGTGCACCAATACTACAAAAGTATTGCAATACCCTGAAATTAAAAATGTCATAACACCTAATGTTAGCCTACTTTACGTTGTCCTCAACTTTGTTACATTTTTTAACATTTATTTAATCTAATGATGTAGAAAACAAGGAATTGCACCTCTGATTGCATCTATGCGCTATGCACAACTATTATTTCACTAGCCTAAAACAATGAGACTGTAAGCTAATTACTCTCACGTTTTTCTTAAAGTGACAGGCACTCAATTACACCTACCGTACACACAACCACAACTGTTAAAAAAAGTTTAATAAATGATAGGAGAAAATAAATGAAAAATTGGCATTCATGTGTGGATATAAATATATAATTTTAAGTAGAAATTAGTGTTGTCAAAAATATTGCGTTATTAACGCGTTAACGCAAAACAATTTTAACGGCGTTATTTTTTTTTTCGCGAGATTAACGCTCTTCCTGACCTGTAAGAAGTTTTTTCATAAACTGCTGTGGCTACGTTAGAGAAACTACAGGACCTGGCTGTAAACAAGCAATCCCATGCCATTTATGTCCAGCTGAAGAGGTTAAAATGACAAACTAATAAATGGAAAGTTTAGTTTTAAAGCCAGGGTCAGTTGATAAGAGCAAAGTTATCTGCATATACTGTCGATGTGAACTTAGTTACCATCGTAGCACGACAAGTTATTATTAGCCGCATTGAGAATTTGCACGAAACTTAGAAGACTGAGATAGAGCAGGCGTTGGGGCAGACGCAGTTGCGCTAACGGGAGATTAGCCTACTGGACTCGGTGTTGAGAACTATCTCGAGGTAACGTTAATGTGAGTGTATGTGTGTGTCTGTGTGCGACATCCCTCTGGCTCTTCTCTCCCCTTCCTACTGCTGCGTTATCTGTCTTCTTGTACCTGTGTGCTTGTGTGTGCGCGCACGCGTTCATGCACATTCAGTCAAAGCCATCGATCGATGGCTTTGCATTCGGTGTGTGTGTGTTTGTGTGAGTGAGTGTGTGTGCATTCGTGCACATTCGGTGTGTGTGTGTGAGAGAGAGAGAGAGAGAGAGAGAGAGAGAGAGAGAGAGCTATGTTTGAATTAGGCTTGAATTAGGCTACAACAATTCAGAGTTTTTTTTACTATCTCGGGGTAACGTTAATGTGTTTGTCTGTGTGGGACATCCCTCTGGCGCTTCTCTCCCCTTCCTACTGTAACTTGCGTTATCTGTCTTGTGCCTGCGTGCGTGCGTGCGTGCGTGCGTGCGTGCGTGCGTGCGTGTGTGTGTGCGCGTGCGTTCATGCACATTCGGTGTTTGTGTGTGTGAGTGAGTGTGTGTGCATTCGTGCACATTCAGTGTGTGTGTGTGTGTGAGAGAGAGAGAGAGAAGAACTATGTTTGAATTAGGCTTGAATTAGGCTACAACAATTAAGAGCTTTTTTTTATGTTATTGTAGTATCTGAACTTCTAGGAGGAGGGATGTTTGTTTCTTGCTCAGTGGTGCTGCCAGCATTGTGTCATCTGTCAATAGCCTACTTATTGACAGTATTACTACAGACATGAATGGCTGTAACATTATACTGTGGTTTGCAAAAAAAAAAAAAACATTTGCACAAAGCAAGCCTATCCACTTAACTTTCGATTGACAGCACTAGTAGAAATACTATATCGGGATATAGAATTGCCTATATCGGGAAATAGCTTTTTGTCCATATCGCACAGCACTAATGGGTCAGATTCAAACCTGGGTCCCCATGGGCACTTGGACCCAAAAGAGGTACAAAAGCTACTCTGCTTGGCACATGCCTTTACCACTCACTCAGCAGTATACTGATATGCAAAGTATGAACATTTTGTAATTGTTTATGTCATTTTTATGTTTGTAGGCTAGCGGATTGCATACTCAATGAAAAGTGCTGTAAGGCTTTGGCACAAGTTCTTCAGTCAAACAACTCACACCTGAGAGAGTTGGACCTCAGCCACAATGATTTAGAGGAACCTGCAGTGAAAGCACTGGCAGATGGGCTGAAAAACTCCCACCGCTCACTCGCCTCCCTCGACCTCAGCTTTGTTGACCTAGAAAAAGCAGGACCGGTTTTAATGAATGCCATTTTATTGGGACCCCATCAACCGCATACTTTGAGGTAATATGGCAATTATAACTGTTATTACTACAATTACTGATTTAACTACAGTCAGTACTATTATTATTGCTGTATAATGGTTGCTATTTCTGGTAACAATTGAAAACATTGGTTGCTTCCTCCGTAAACCACGTTATATTAACTGTTTACATACAACATAGGCATATGATGACTTACCAGCAGTTGTTCGATTTAGATTAGATACTTTAGATAATTTTTAACTCTCTGTCTATGTCCTCCTGTTTACCCAGGGAAGACGCGATGGATGACTTATTTTTTCCCCACTCTAGACTTTATACTCACATAAATGTGCTATTCACTTCCGAGCAGCCTATATGTGTGACTGTGCCTTTACACAATACACAAGCATATTGCACATGCGCTGACATGTTCTGCTGAGAGGTCCCAAACATAATATGTAGCCTTTAAATATGTTTTCCCCCAAATAGCCTCCGTGGATGTAAACTGAAACAGGATATATGTGACATTCTGGCCAAGGCCATGGAGATGCCGTCATCCCAACTGAAGAATCTTGACTTGAGTTACAACCCCTTGACAGATGCTGGAGTAGAGAAAGTTCTTCAGGGACTTCTAAGTAAAACATGTGTGCTGGAAATGCTGAGGTACAACCCTCCTACCTGCATGTCTTTAAAAAAAAGAATTCTGTTGTGCACCTGTGGGTTCTCTTACACATACTGACCTATTTTGTCACCAGGTTGTGTGCCTGTTACATCACTGAAGCATCCTGTGTGACGTTGGCTAAGATTCTTCAACAGTCAAGTCTCTTGGAACTGGACCTGAGTGGCAATCTGTTAAGAGATGAAGGAGTCAAGCTGGTCTGCACTGGACTAATGAGTCCCCACTGTCGGTTAAACACATTGGGGTGAGTAATCCTCCCAATACTTTAAGATTAGTGCTGGCAAGAAAGCTAGCAGCCTGGGCTTACAGCTCGATCTTACAATCCGAGGTGCTGATGTTCGCAGGTTCGAGTCTGGGCACGTGCAGGGCTGCGCGGTTCAGATTACACTTGGCACAGATGTTGTGTTGATGACTCATAACATTTTGGCAGATGTTCACCTGACAAAATATGCCAACCAATGCTGGAAGCAGTTTTCCTTTAAAACATCATAAAAATACAGAACATATTTACGATACGGAAAGTACTCTGAACTTTAGAACTATTCATTCACTTCTGAATACTGTTGAAACTGTTTATTGTTCCACACTCTCTTTAATTTGGACTAATCCCAAGAGAGTCTGGGTTTTTTCACATTGTGTGTGTATTTTCAATCCTCTAGATTGAAAGACTGTAACCTCTACAAGAGTTCCTGTGCGGCTTTGGCTCCTGTCTTATGGTCTTTTTCGGAGTTGAAAGACCTAGACCTGTCCGACAACGACTTGCTGGACGCAGGAGTTCGGAGACTCTCGGCTGGATTAAGGAATCGCAACTGCTCCCTTCGTGTCCTAAAGTGAGAAAAATAGATACGTTGCAGTGTGCTGTCCACTAATGACTCATTGTTGGTTCATTTATATCAGTTTTTAATCACACCTGTCATATTTTCCTGACTTTGTGTCTTATCAATCTTGCCCTTGGTGACCCCAAAAAACAGCATGCAACTAGATTGGTTTAATCAAATATAATCAGCTTATGAATATCAAGTGAATGTATATGGCTCTGTATTAACATACATTTAACACATATTTATTCAGTAGACACTGTTATCTAAAGTGACCTACAAATGTCAACTATATTACAATGGTTTACCCCAGAGCAACTTGGGGTTAAGTGTCTTACTCAAGGGCAGAATGGTGGAAGCCAGAAATTGAACCCAAAACTTTTCAGGTTACTGCACGCTAGCCTAGCTCCTTAACCTTTACAATACCACTGCCCCACATCTACACAGTTGTATTTATGTTGTACAATGTAGCGCTCAACTAACAAGTCTTGGAACATCTATCTTTGCAGGATGTCTGGTTGCCAGATCACAGAGAGAGGCTGTGCTTTGCTTGCCTCCGCTCTCATCAGAAATCCCCATCATCTTGAAGAGCTGGATCTCAGCTACAATCACCCAGGAGAGTCAAGACAGCTGCTGTCTGCCAGACTGGAAGATCCACACTGCCATCTACAGAACCTAAAGTAAATCTGTGTACAACTCCCATTGTATGTACTAACGTGTCCTGAGTCCTGACAAAAGTCTGTCGGGACACTAAAAATGTGTTTACACTAACCACTATAAAATTATCCCGGTTGTCAGCAATTACATAGCCGAGGTGGTCTCCTTATAGGCTGATCATTAACTAAACTCATGTAGAAATACTACTAAAGTGTCCAGCGTTTAATTTCAACAATGGCCGGGTTTCCCAAAATCGTTAAGAAGCTCTTAAGTCCTAAGAACTTCTTAGGAGCGTTCTTAGAACATTCTTACAACGCTCCTAAGAAGTTCTTAGCACTTAAGAGCTTCTTAGCAATTTTGGGAAACCCGGCCAATGTGTGTTTGTGTGTGTGTCTGTCAATCGTAGCCGTCCGCATAATCTTTGCAGCCAACGTCACAATGCATCTTTGTAAACACTCTTGCAATGCCTCTTCATATCTGCCTCATTTTAACGGTTATATCGCTAGCTACGCTATGACAATGTCAAAGAGAAAGTCATGATTCTCAAAATAACCTATGACTAAAATCATTTTTACAGCATGGAGCATGTTGGGAAGAGGAGCCTAAAATGGGGTCTGAAAAAATGTAAGTTCCTTTATGATCTAAGCTATTTAAACGTTTTGTGTGCATAATGGCTAACATAGCCTGGTCCTACCAGACTCTCATACATTCATAATGTACAGAGAGTCTGGCCAATTTCCATTGCCAAGCTTGAACTTCCTTGAATGTGGTGCCCAGCGCACTCGAACAGCAGACGGAGAGAGATCAGTGATAGAATTATTTTGAAGGTTTATTTTCCTTCAATCACACAGCAGCAGTAACGTTAACTCATAATAATTTACATGTAACAAAAAATAACTAACTAAGTTAAAGTAAATAGGCACGTAAGCATATAGGGCACATGAGCACAGTCGAAAAACTGTTTGCTTCCCAATCAACAACACCTGTGATTAGGTTCCCTTAGGTTAAATGGCCTAACTCTGCTGACCTAAGGTCAACTGAGCCACACAGCAAATAAAGCCCCCTAATGGCACAGGGCAATATTACATGAAACATGAAGCAAAATTGATATGGCTCATACAGATACTATACTGATGTTTAAAACTATTGGATCTGCCCAGAGCCACTCAGATCTGCCATAACCAACCGCTAACGTGTGGTCGTGATGTGACATGCTCAAACTACCGCACAACCTCAACATTATATCGTTCTCAGCTACTCCCTCTGTTCGCTGATTGGACCTGCACATTTTTGTCTTGAGAAAACCTGCGAATATACCGCAGACCCAGACTCTCTGTATGTTATGAATGTACGAGAGTATGGTAGTACCAGGCTAATGTGTAGCTTGTAGATGTTTCATGATTCCTATTGTTCTCTTAAATACAGATGCTGTAGACCTCACATTCCATCCACTTGTTCGCCTATTTGAAATAAAATCTCGGGAAATCAGAAAGTGTGACGTAGACAGTGATAAGGCTGGTTTGAATATCTTTGGCTGTGCAAGTGGGGTGAGTGATGATAACCTCTCTGCCCTACATTATCCTCATAAACTTGGAGTAGTCCTTTCATCTGACAGAAAAAAGGCCACAAAACCATCTAGAACTCAACAGCAAAAAGATGATTTGTTTAACTTTTTTTCTGCTTTTGATGCGGCGACTGGTCTGGAGTCAATGAGACAAGTGGAGTGTGACCAACCCTTATCTGGGGGACGCTTCTACTGGGAGATGGGTTGGACTGGTTGGGGTTACATCGGTGTCAGACACCATAGGACACTGAGACATGAGAGGACAACAAGAAACAGTGTGCGGAGATTCCTGACAGACGCTCAGTTTGACCACCATTTTCTAATGTGCTATCAGTGTCAGACCTCCGGGGTCAACGCAGGCCCTCGGCAAGTCGGTGTGTACCTGGACTGGCCAGCGGGCACTGTGTCTTTCTACAACGTCTCCTCACGGGAGAGGATTTGGCTGCAGACAATTCACACTGCGTTTAGCGCACCGGTCACACCTTACTTTGCCTTCGGACCAGATTCTTATCATTCATCAGTCACTCTCCTGAGTCAGTGAATGGTGCAACATCACAGGGAACCCAACAAGGGAGGATGCAAACTCACCTTTGAGACCACAATATTTGTACAGATTGAAGGGGGGTAGTTCTGTCTGAGCACAACAAAAGTTAGCCTTGGTTCCCAACCTGGGGTCCGGCAACATTCAGGTCGAGCTAGGCTAGGCATTGGCAATTCATCCCCAGACCCTGATTGTTGAATAAAACAATGTGTGTGTGTGTGTGCAGGAGTTTGAGTAGGGGGCCCTGTCTTGTCTTGGACACAGGCAAAGGGGCCTTCAAGGAAAACATTTTGGGAAACACTGTTCTAAACTGACAGAAATATGCTGATCAATTTCTAAGATCACCCTAAGCTGATTTCTACTCTTTGTCTGAATTAGTCATAAATTGATTAAGAAATGTGATGTAAATTTAATTGATGTTCAATCTGTTTGCAATGTGGCAAGATTTTAGAAATAAAATATGTTTTGATTTTAATATGCATTAGCCAGCATTCTGTGCCCACATTGTTCCAATGGAAAGTACGCTGTAGGGTGGATTGCCCTAATATGGGACATTTTTTTGCTCTTCAGACTCCAGTAGTAGCCTAGGCTATATTATGCTACAATGTGAGGGCAACACATTAAATCCACATCCAATTTTGATCAAAGGACCCTACAGCGTTGACTTTCTTCTAGTTTTACTGAATTTCATTGGTTTGGGGAAGAGCTACACCCACTGGAGCTTAGGTGTCCCACATTAGGCAATGCATCTCACATTAGGGCAATTTAGTATAAATGGCAGTCATAAGAGGAATTCTACATTTGGGGCAATCTAGTAAAAGACTTGCAACAAAGTGCATGTTCACCTAGAAGCACTTGGTCCGCTGGCTTGGCATGGTAGGTTAAACAGGCTATATTTGAATAAACACAATCAATATGTGGTCTATGCATAATGTGCCTAAGCAGTTATTGTAGTTTGTAAACAATAGTTTTATTTTTTTGTTGTACAAATACTATTATTACTACATATATTTTTTATTATTGTAATTATTATTATTTAATTTATTTGATATTGTGTGAGCAGGCAGATACAGTATGTGACTACAAGCCCACATGTCTTTTCAGACGTAAGAAAGACAAAGGGCTCTTGGGAGTGGCCTGAAGAGTACGCTGTTGTTCAAAAAATCGAAGTGAGAAAGAACGTTCTGCCCAGTCTCCCAAGCTGTCTGTCGACAAAAACAGGAAACAATCCCAGTCTCTCAAGAGATTCTTGGTCCCAAACATCAGGAGAATCTTGCAGTTTTGGAAGAGATTCTTCCTTTTTGAACTTTGAAGAATGGCTTGTTGGTTAGAGGAGGAATATCACCAAGAGCTTTCCGTAATATCCACATTCATTACCTAAAAAAAATATCTTAAAGTAGAATGTGGAGTTGCCTATAAGGCACGTCTTTTGAACCCTAAACATGAAATATAAAGCCAAAGATTAATCACAAATGAAACAATGTCGTAAATGTGTAGGGGGGAAAGCACATTGCCTGTTGACTATATTGTCTTTCAGATAAAGGGAATGTGGTCTAAGTGAAAGAAAGAGTTCCTCTGGGCTGAAGGGAAAACATCCCTCGATCGTTTTTTCATACTTAGCGTTACATACTGTAGTGTTATGAGTTTGAGTCTTGTATTGTGGCTATTGCATTTCCCATGGGATGAATGAAGTATCTGTATCATATCTATCTTACAAATGCATCTGAGTTAAACATGTTTAATATCAGAAAAATGTGTGGAAATACATTTAAAGAGAAATGCAGTTTTGGTGATTTCTTCGCTGTTATTGCGTCGTCCTCCCGCACATGCGTGGTGGACAATGTGCGGGATTCTCTTTTCGGGTTTAACATGGGTAACCTATTCCGACGCACCTGTCCCCACAAAAGAGGTGTGTAAAAGCGTTTTGTAAACCCTCTATAGTATAATCATTTTAAATACCAACCATCATGACTTACAGTAATACTAACACACTTTATTTCTCTTCCCTTTCCCTATACCTCACCTGTTAGGTAAACCATTACCAGCCATCAACCATCTCTGTGCCTGTCCCTCATCACACCTGAAGTCACATCCCTCTGACTGCCCTACCATCGCCATTGCCATCGCCATCCCTATGACTGCCCTACCATCGACTGCCCGAATCTTTGGCCCACGCATCCTAGCGACCCATCACTTTCCGAAATAACTAATGGATTACTAATGGACAATTTATTCCCTACACTGGACTATTTGAACTTTCATTGTCATTGTAACTTTCAAACTACAAATGACTTTACTGTAACTGACCCCAGGCAGATGGGTTGGGCCCTTGAGTCGTGGATCTGTCTGAGGTTTCTTCCTATATGTATCTCCAATTCTAGGGAGTTTTTCCTTGCCCCTGTTACTCATGGGCTCTCTTTGAATGTTTAACACTCTGCAAAGCGCCATGAGACATGTGTAATGTTTTGGCGCTCTATAAGTGAAATTAAATTGAAATTGAAAATTGCTTTTTCCTTCTACGCTTGCAGGAAAAACATACGATCATCTTGTACTGTGTTTTGCAGTGGCTACTGGTTACATTTGTTTTATATTTATATTGTATTGTATATATGTTTTATATCAATCTATCTATCTGGGAAATGCATCTGATTAAAACATATTTCATTTAAGAAAAACTTGGAAAAAAATAGTACAGTTGTGGTCATTAATTAAACACGTGCTAAAGTTGACTAAAGAGGTAAAAAAAATAATGTTGGAAATTGATCTTATGCCTTAATTTAAAATGAGGATAAATCCAACCTTTAAAGGGATAATCCGGAGTGAAATGCACTTTAGATCAATTTTTCGGACTATTGGGAGTACATACGTTGAGTTGACACCAAAATCATGTCATTCGGATGTATTTTGAGAAAGTTCGAGCTCACCGTTTTTAGCCAAAACTCGTTAGCCTGGAGGTGACTCGGGCATGTCATTTCGCCGCTACAAAACGCTATATTTATACCTCTTCTACTGTTCCAAACAACACTACACTTGCGTGGTAGTGAGTAGAGGGTCCCTAAAGCCAAACCGAAGTATCCCCACGTCTTTATGTGGTCGGATAGAGAGTCCAGAATGAATTTAATCGAGTCAGTACCTTCCGGAAATGTCGCTGTTGCAGCTAGCAACGTTTTCACAACACTTTACTAACATTTCCGGAAAGGTACGGACTCGATTAAATTCATTCTGGACTCTCTATCCGACCACATAAAGACGTGCGGATACTTCGGTTTGGCTTTAGGGAACCTCTACTCACTACCACGTAAGTGTAGTGTTGTTTGGAACAGTAGAAGAGGTATAAAAATAGCGTTTTGTAGCGGCGAAAGGACACGCCCCGGTCACTTCCAGGCTAACGAGTTTTGGCTAAAAACGGTGAGCGCGAACTTTCTCAAAATACATCCGAATGACATGATTTTGGTGTCAACTCAACGTATGTACTCCCAATAGTCCGAAAAATTGATCTAAAGTGCATTTCACTCCGGATTATCCCTTTAAGAACACCAATTTTCTTTGTGAAGGAATAATGTATCGTAAATAAATAAATAAAGGTTCTTCCTTAAAATACAGGGGACATACAGTAATTATACTGTAGCCTACATACCCCTATGCTAAATTCCCATAGAGGCAGGCAGACTTTTATTTCTAAAGCCAAGGACAGTTAATTAATGGATCCAGGATACATCCTGATAAAGTTACCTTTGCCTTTGGAATTAAAATAGCCCCACATCATCACATGCCCTTTACCATACCTGAGATTGTCATGGTTTTATTTCAGTTAGACTGTTTGATTTGCATTGAGCTCAACGAGCATCAAACAGGAAGGCTTCTGGTAGCCTATACCTAATACTTCGCACCTTCTGATGGGTTCACACAATTTTCGCTTTTCATCTTCATTAAGTCTGTGTAGCCTACCCTCTTGACTACACCATCTTAGATGCTTAGGCAGCAGCAGTTATGACTGTCTCGTAACCAGATTGACATCTACTGTATGCCCTGTCGGAACCTACATTTAATAGGTTATAGGCTATTCCTCAGTCGAAAAACATCCAATTGTTAGTCTTTATATGAAGAGTTTGGTTCCAAAACGCTATACAGTAGCCTATGTGACTAGAGCAAAATAGTAAAAAGAGGCAGTGATATTTTTTTCCATTAATCTCTTTGGACAAGTGGCACAACTAAAAACTGTGATTTATTATTTCTAATTTACAAGAATTATTGCCTTCAGATTAACTAATGCCCCTCACTTCTTTTCAATTTGTATGTGCCAGGGATATTGACTTGGGGTGGAAAAATACAGTTTTAAAACATATTTTTTTAGGCTATTCATATCCTATTAAAAAGCTCTTTGGAAATCCAAGGTTCTGCACAATAATAATAATAATAAAAATAAAAATAATCATATATCGCTTTTCAGTGTAGGCTACCCAGAGACGCTTTGCCACAATGGCAAAACTACACCAAGAAATGCATCCAGCATAACACGTTTCGCCCTTTTTTTTTATATTTCACAATCCAGGATATATGCTTTCAAATATCATGAAGAACTACAATGAAATAGGCCTACTTTTATCTAGGCCTATAGACTTTTTCAGGAAACATGGAAACATGTGGAAATGCGACATCATGCATCATGCGTAGCCTGGACAGAATAAAGTTCCGCCCATCAACACGGAAGCGAAGAGATCTTGGCATTTGAACAGGTAAGCGGAATATTGTCTATGCCTATGCTCAGTTCTGACAAAATATTAATTTAGGCTAGGCTACATAGAGACTAAAATATTTAGGCTATGTAGAAGTTTAGCCTTTTCAATTAATCTAGTTATCTGCAATCTCGGGAAAGATCAGGGAAGATATCGTGTAGCCCCTACGAAAGGGCTGCCAAGTTTCAGAGAATGGCAAGCGTGAAATGCGTTCGTCCGCCGACCGTGCAAATACACAGCTTTACAACAAGTATAGCCTAGGACAACGATAGACTTATAGCACCCATAAAACAGTAGTCTAGCCTACATTAACTTCTAAACTCAAGGAGAAACAGCGAATCAACAGTGAACAAAACCTAGCAAGCAGAGGACGTTTTAACTGTTGGAGTCCGCGCTGTTGTGTGTGAAAAATATAGGCTACCAAAGTCCTTTCTCTAGATAAACTTAGAGGCGCCAAGACCCGCCTCACGTTGCTTCTGATTTGTTTATTGCGTGATGCCTTCCGTGGTTGGTTAGATTTAGGCACTGATGGATTGGTTCCCAGATAGCAAATCATTTTGGCTTTCCTTTGGCATACATGTGGCCTCTTTGGGCTTTGTTTGGCACAGGAAAAGGCCACTCAAAGGTTTTTGGGCAACCTGTGGCTTAATTATGATCTGCCTTAATTCTGGCTAAGTTATGGATTACGTCTGGTTAGCCAGCCGACAAGGTGATGAGCGGGACCGCATCTCATGACTTGCGCGTGCGTTCTTTGGGCGACCAATGGCTTAATTATGATTTGCCATAATAAATAAAGGGCGCCATGTAATTCTGGCTAAGTTATGGATTACGTCTGGTTAACCAGCCGACAATGTGATGAGCGGGACCGCATCTCATGATTCATGGGTGAGCTTTGGCTGTATCATGGCTTGCCAAAAGAATGCACAGAGACCGGGAATTTTGAACATTCGAATTCATGCATTGCCCAGAGAAGAGCCTCCATCAGTTTGCCGTTGTGATAACTGAAGGTAAGTAGCCTACATTTATTCTCTTTATCAAAAAATATGTTGTTGTTCTTGTGTATAATAACGTTACGCCTTGTATTTAATGTAGCCTAAAAAGACGTGTTAGATTTGAAGTAGGTAAATCGAGTACACCCGCTACCTTGGCGAGCAGGCTAGGCCAATTGTTAGCGGACCGGTTGGAAATATGCAGACAAAAAAAATATAGCATTAGCCTTTGCGTATTGCAGAAAGCTCCCACCTTTAAACCTACGAATCCGTTGGCCAAACTTGTTGCTAACTGAGGATCTTGCTCTCCTGGCAGTACATTAATATCTTCAGGAGACTGTCATTGAGAGCTAGTGGCATAACTGTAACTTCACAACGTAACGTAATCACAAATCACGTAAGCCTACAGGAAGTTAGATAATTGGAGAAACGCATTTCCCCATGCAGTAGGCCTTGTTCCTTTGTAAAAAATAATGTCCAATTGTACATTGTACATTTAAGAATATTCTATGGAAATTAGGCCTAATTTCTCTGGATGTGACAGAACTCTGTTTGGATGTTTTAGGAAAGGGCTGTCCTATGCATGGTGCTAGGAGGGTGTAAATAGATGGATGGCTAGCTGGGCAAATACATAGCCTATGACATATGTTGAGGATTCAGAACTGCCTTTTTATATTAAATGATGCTTTTGTATTCTTCAGCTCTTCTGCGTGACCTGTTGGTGAACCAACAAATCCTGTTGGACCAGCAGAGGAGCATGTGATACAAATAATTCAAGACCTACACTAATCCATCAAGATGTCCCCCACCTCCAAGCATATTCCCTATTTTCCCCTGGGTGACACACAGGCTCTGGAGGCCTTGGAGGGTGACCTTGCAACCCAGCGGGACCTTCGTCAGGAATTGGTGAGCTGCTTTGATTTCTCTAAGAGTGGGTAATGCTGAATGAATGGTAAAAATGTTATGGTAATACAACCGGACCGGTTATTTTTCTTTTGTAGGTCATCACTATTGGATTGGCAGGGGGAGCCGATGTCAAAGATGTCTTTTTTGAGAAACTGCATCTGAAGGCAGTAGTGATTGGTAAGCATTTAACTGTTCATCACTTATTACAAGCATTCTGTTCTAGGCTCTGATAACTCTTTTCCAAAAGCTCCTGCACCTATGCGTCTTCTGTCAGACAATTATTCTTAGTAGAGTTTAACAGAACTGAACTTCCAGAAAACTTCCTGAAATGTTTCTTGGAGACACAGACACACAGCCCCACACACCTATCTCCCACACTATGAGTTCTATTGGAACTTGCATCATGAAAAATATTGTAGCATGCATTATTGCTGTTTAAACCCAGTTATATCTGTTAAAATCACTGACACAAACTTTCTTTGTGTATGTCTTCAATTTCAGATGCAGTGAGGCGCAATCCAACCTGCTCGGCTGCTACGGATTTACAGATCGGCTACAAAGGCTACGAAGAGATGGTTTGACTGGGCGCGATGTGAGGAAAAAACGTCAGCCGGCTCCCAACCAGGAGCAGCAAACTGAATGAATACCAATAAAAACAAAAATTCACTTTAAAATACATTGTCACTTTTTTTGTGCATAATCCACATAGAACATAATTTAACATTTTAATTTATGAGCCTAGGATACTAGGACATTTTTGCGTAACTAATCCACATAAATAAATAAAAAAATAAAGTAATGAATTAATAAATAAATTAATAAATAGCTATACTTTGGGTCAGTTATGGCATCACTGTGGGTCAGTTATGGCATCTTTTTGGCAAGGTTTTGGGATTTTGGCCACTCTTTGGGATACTTCTGGCTACATTTTGGTATTCCACAATAGGTTTTGGCTGGGCTTTGGCCTGCTTTTGTTTTTCTTTTGGCATGCCTAACTTGGGCCAAATTTGGGCCGTACATCATTCCAAAGCTTTGCCAAAATGGCATGCCAGTTTTGGCCCAAATTTGGGCCATAATGATGAAGTTGACCGTTTGTGAATATTGTGAAACTGAAATAGAGATACATAGCCTACACCAGTAGGCTAAGTACTTACACAGTATATGAATCTTACAAAACTTATTAAACTAGTATGCTAATCCTTTACTTACAGTGAATGCCTTCAAAGTGCTGATACAGAAGTAGCCTAAAACACACACACAAACTTCTCTGCTGTAGGCCTATTAACGATAGGCGTGTCAAAATAAAAGTCCCTATGCTTACTGCTGTACCAGAGAATGTCTAATAAGGGGAGAAGGACCACTAGCGAAATACTTCCGCATGGTACTGCAACTAGAGGGCGATCGCGAGCAAGTGATGAATGAATGGGTAGCAATGGAGCTGAACCCCCCAGTACCACATTTGTCGTTATATAATTTTTTCTCCTGAAATTGCATTAATGCATGCGATGCAGGATAACTTGACTTGACAATCAGCTGACCAATAAAATTTTTAATATGTGTTGTTATTCCTAAAAACCCTTTCAAAGTGTTCATGTCACGTGACACAAGCGAACCACTTTACGGCCATAGACCTAAAAGAAGGTTCAGCTTCACGACGGTCGTAATCGGTCGCGAGTGTCGCGAGCATCCATGAGCTAAATGCTAGCATGTTACAGGGAAAACGGCCCATCCTATGAAAAGCAGAAAGGACATGAGTGACTTTTTATTTCATTTCCAGTGGAAAACCTATACTCAGGTAGCTACTACGACAATGTACATTAAGAAATGAAGTTGTCAACTGTGAAAAAAACGAGTTCTAGTCGCTTAGCCCCATAGACCACAATTCATGTATCACTTGCTCGGCAACGTCCCTAGCGGAATTTCAACAGATTGCAGGAACAATCCGGTACAATGGAGTTAATAGGAAGTGGACCGGCTCTCCCTAAAGGGGCTCTGGCTGTACTAACGGCAGGCTTAACAAACTAAAAGTCCTATGGCAAGAAAACTGGCGAGGCCAGAACATATTGATGGCCTATATTCATTATAAACGACCTCACAGTGAAGAGGAGGTGACAGTGTTGCCTAGCCTAGGCCTACCCTAAAACCCCAGAGCTATTCTCGATGTCAGGTTCCTACGTCACAGTCCTCCGCCATATTGGAATTGGGGAAAGAACATCGTCTCCGCCATATAGGCCAGTCAATCTAGCTCAAAAAAGGGCCAAAACTTAAACTAATTGCAATAGTAATGGTTCATACTTTTTATTGATCCTTAAACCCTCCTGCATCACATATTAAAAATCTACCCATTTATATTTAGTGGAACATACTTTTATTCAAGGTCAAAGGTAGCAATTTCCAATGCATTTTGCCATTGAGATTTACTACATGTGAAATGGGTAAAATGTTAAACTATAGATATCAAATTGAAACTTTCACAGTTGTTTACTCACATTAAGGCAAAGATTTTTTGTATTGCAAGTTTTCTGAAATGTGATGTTTAGATATGCAAATGAGACCAGTTTTACTTAAATATGCAGTAATTTGCATATATTTCTAGAAAACTAAATCTGAACAATAGATACAGTCAACTTCAAAATAATTGCTGAATTTTGCTTCTATATTGTATACCAAAAGCCTATGCAAAGGGAATATTTGATATCACTTCATATCACCTCAGAAATGAGGAAATCAAGTCCAGTCAAAATCAATGCGTTTCAATGGAAGTACATTGTAGAACAAATGATTGTCAATGATATGGTATGATGGAAGTATCTCAGTGCATGCCAACTCACTTGATATGTTGTCTAAAGGTCAATATCTTCCTTATGTGACTTGGCATGTGACTTGAGATACTTCCATCATACCATATCATTGAAAATCATTTGTTTTATAATGTACTTCCATTGAAACGCATTGATTTTGACTTGACTTGATTTCTTCATTTCTGAGGTGATATGAAGTAATATCTAATATTCCCTTTGCATAGGCTTTTGGTATCCAATATAGAAGCAAAATGCAGCAATTATTTTGAAGCTGACTGTACCTATTGTTCAGATTTAGTTTTCTAGAAATATATGCAAATTATTGCATATTTAGGTAAAACTGGTCTCATTTGCATATCTAAACATCACATTTCAGAAAACTTGCAATACAAAAAATCTTTGCCTTAATGTGAGTAAACAACTGTGAAAGTTTCAATTTGATATCTATAGTTTAAAATTTTACCCATTTCACCAGTAGTAAATCCCAATGGCAAAATGCATTGGAAATTGCTACCTTTGACATTGAAAAAAAGTATGTTCCACTAAATATAAACGGGTAGATTTTTGATATGTTAATTAGATATGCCTATGGATCACAAAAAACTTGGAATGATTACTATTGCAATTAGTTATGGGTCAAACGCTAGATTGACTGGCCTAATAGGAACCCATTCAATTTAGCGTCAAAAGGTAGTAGTCAAACTTTTAATTAACGTGTCATTTTTTAACTTTGAGTCATTATCTGGAGAGACTAAGGCCTGATATATACACAAATCGATGTCAGGTTCATGGCCGCAGCCAAATTGAAATGGGGGAAACAAAACATCTACGCCATGCAGCGCCATAGGAACCCATTCATTTTTTAGTGAAGATCCACCGGTCTTCACGTACCTCGTACGGGCATCTCGTATAATCCAAACCTACCTAATTCAATTTGTGTATATATCAGGCCTTAGTCTCTCCAGCTAATGACTCAAATTATAAAAATGACACGTTAATTAAAAGTTTGACTACTACCTTTTGACGCTAAATTGAATGGGTTCCTATGGCGGAGACGATGTTCTTTCCCCAATTCCAATATGGCGGAGGACTGTGACGTAGGAACCTGACATCGAGAATAGGCTACTCAACTCCAAAACAGGAAGAATCAAAACTTATTCAGGCGTAATAAGCAAATTACACATAGCCCAGGGCCATTTCCACTGACAGAGAACCGGTCTTACCAGATACGGTTTCTATGGGTAGAGTCGGGTGGAGTTCAACGTGATTATTTTCTGAGGTTGTCGTGCGCGTGTGCCTGGAGACTCAGTCATGGAGCGTGAATCAAAGGGAACTGAGAATGTTGACAAAGAAATTATAGACAACAGCATGCTTTAACATGTTATTGCATGTGGTGGATATGTTATTTTGGGAAAACATGACCATTTCGACGATCACTGGTGGTTGAGTCACATCATGCAATTTTGCGACATGTGTTCTTGTGTAGCCCAGAGCCATAGAAAGAGAGAGTAGCGACACTCTTTGATGTTGCCGCCACTCGATCAAAAGTTCCAAAAAACCTGTGCTGAATGGCTGAATCGCAGGAGGGTGCGATGTACTACTGGATGCTGGAAGGTTAATCAATTAACTCATTGACTACTGACCAAGAGATTGGCTGTAAATAGTTCCAAAAGTCCCATAACGAGGAAATAGCCTGGAAAAAGCGCTGCCATTTTTTCCTATGGAGGTCTATAGTGTTGCCACTCTGTTTTATCCACCGCTCTGGTGTAGCCTAGACAGTCTACTCTACAGCCTATGAAATTGTCATCAAAGTGTAACTGCACCCCATAACTCCACCCACTTCACATTTCTGAAAACAGCTTTCAAAATGAGCGGGACGTTCTCTAATTTGGAATGGTGATTTTGTGTCAATCTGGGAATGAGTGCTGCTGACACGGCTTATCACAGGTAATCAGGGCAGCAGGTGTCGGGGCGTTTCATTCCTAATTTGTAACAACCCGGTGACGTAGAGTCGCCAGAGAGGTGCAGGACTACGTCAGCATTTTGGACCAAAATGCCATGGCATGTTTCAACCTGTAGAAGGCGCGGAGAGCTATATTTCCAATACAAAATCATACAAAATGTTTATTTTCTCGGGAAACACGATTTTAGTCAATATTAATCCTGGTAATAGTGTAGTTCACCACTTGTGAGTAATTCCAATAAATCAACAGCTCAAAAACATGTTTTAGGGTGCAGTTACACTTTAACGTTAGCCCTATTTAAATGGTCTGTCTAGCATTTATAGACCGCCGTCACGTCATCCGGAGAAATCTTCCTTGGTCGCCGCATTTAGCTGATTTACGGCTCCCATTGACTCCGATTGAACATTTCTAATGAAAACGTCAATTATGTGCTTAAACAAACGCTGCTGACATATGCCAGCAACCATTTCACTTTGATAATAACCTACATTTTTGTCCAACATATAAACAGCAAGAATGACACAATTTTATTACCGCAACATGGAAAAACCTAGGGGAGAGCAAAAACATTACATTACATTACATTACATTACATTACATTACATTACATTTGGCTGACGCTTTTTGACCAAAGCGACTTACAAGATGGAAAAAAAAAATTAGGTTTTTAAGAGCATTTCTAACAACAATATAGAATACAATAAGTGCATTAGTGGGTCTAATAAGTGCATAAATAAGTGGATAAGTGCATGAATGAGTGCGATTGTCTGAAGTGCTATGAGAGGAGATGTTCTTTGAAGAGCTGGGTTTTCAGACCTTTTTTGAAGATGGCTAGGGATGTTCCTGCCCTAGTTGGACCAGATAGTGCATTCCACCAACGAGGGACGACAGATGAGAAAAGTTTGGATTGGCCTGCTCGTGCTGGCGGAAGAGCTAGACGTCGCTCAGCTGAGGAGCGCAGCGGTCGTGTGGAGGCATATGCCTGTATGAGGGCATTACATCCGTGATCCCATGTGCAATAGGGCTCGGGATCATGACGTGAAAACTTTGCGGGCACAACCAGCCTCACTCCTTAGTTTACTATGGATTCCTATGGATATACTCCCACCTATTAGTGTGTTCCTGTTGCTTATTTTTTGCCTTCTTGGTCGTATATTGCTGTGTAGTGGGGTGTAACAGCGCAAGCCACGATCGCAAGAGGAAAAGAATCGCTAATATTTCTGCTTCTTGTCTTCTGCATCTGAATGAATGGATATTACGTTCAGTGCGCTACCAACATGGCGGCAATATTCCTAGAATGCAAGGCGTGTGCCCGAGCCCTATTGAATTCCCCATTGACCCGGCGTCACCAAAAACGGCAGATGTTATTAAGATTAAATGTCAGAGTAATGACATTCAAAAGGATACCTTAATAATACACCACCATTCATAAAGGAACGAAGGATGAAAAGAAAAACAATTTATTACATGGGTGTTGCACTGAAATACACTTACATGTAGTAATAACAACTGAAACACCAGAAATTATACACAGCCCAAAGCAGATAGTTAAATCTCCGCTTAGCATGCTAATTTATTACAATATGGGCATATAACGTGTAAACACAAAATCTCAAAACATTTTGTGTTTACACGTCAAAAAAGCTATCAAAACATTTTCGGTTTGGTTTGGGATTTAATTTACTTTCAGACTGTCTGATTATATCGCTAAATGTTGGGACTGGTGAACACTGAAATCTGGGGTGTATTTGATGGTTTACTATTAGTTTCATGTCGTTGAAAGTGTCGGGATTTCCACCCGCTGAGAGAATTCGTTGAACATGCTCTGTGCTGAATTATTTGCATCGCGGCCACAAGTAGGCTAGCCTAGTTGCTATGTGGGTATTACAAACAAAATGTGTGCGCATAGTTCTGCATTAAGTTGATTACAGTAGGCTACGTGTTTATTAACTCTTCTAGCAGGGGGAGGTGGTGGATTTAAAAGTAGCCTAGACTATTTGGCGCAGGTTATTGTTAATGCATTATCGCTGGTCGTCGAAATCATGCAGAATTGCAACGTTTTGTTCCAGCATTGTCAACAAATGCAGCAGTGCAGCACACACACGGCTCTGTGATCCAGCATTGTTGTTGTTCTGCCAAGGGTCTAGTCAGGTGAGGTCAAGCGCGGGGGCTGGACTAGAGGTTCGAGGTGGGGCTATGTCGTCATAAAAACTCCAGATGTGCCTTTACACGGCAAAATGAAGACGGGGTTTTCAAAAACCTTCACCTTGGAAGCAGTTTTCAAAAACCATCGTTTTCAGCCTCCAAAACGGCGTTGTCGTGTAAACACAAGGCCTAACTGATGAAAAAAACACAGTTTTTTTTAAAAAACGTTGTCGTGTAAACAGGGCCTAAGCCTTGGCTCGCCCGAGTCGGCCTGCTTTTGGCCCGATAGTGTGAACACGGTGACTGGTGCATTTTGACACTTTGCCACATTTTGCAACAAAGATTAGCATAAGACAGGTCTAATTGGTGTTTTTAAAAAGAAGGGAAAGAGAATAAAGAACATAAACATTCCCACAAGGTGGTAGGGTGCTCTGAAAATGAAATCCAAAATGATTTTTCAGACCTGTGAGGCCTACTATTCAGACCCTTAAGGAATTTATTGTTTTTTGTGGAAGTGTTTCTACTTATCTCAATAAGGGAAACAAATTAAGAGCCTACAGTATGTTGAGTCCAAATATGTCTATGACATATTAATTTATTTGGAAGTCCATCCAAGTTTCCTGTGGTGGTTACCGGAGAAACGACTGTGGCTGAAAATAATCAATTAACCTATTGGTCACCTGCATGAGGCACCCTTTTTTTATTTGTTCAAACAGATTTGTCACAGTCAGCCTTTGTTCACAGTGTCGTGTCATCATGAGCAAGAGGAAGGGTGGAGGTGACAGTGGCCAGTTTCCTGTGCAGCCTCAGAAAAGAAGAAATGTAAGTTGAGAGCATTGACAAAATGAGACCTTGCAATAGGGCAAATCCAAACCAAATTTCCTGAACGCCCACATTTTGCTGGTGGGGTAAATTTGGGTTGGCTTTCAGCCTACATTTTGCCATTCAGATCTGAAATGGTTATACATTTGTGAACGGAAAGAAACTTGTATACTGATGTCCTTCATTTTCCCTCCAGTCCACTGCAAGTCAAGACGGAGATGGAGAAAGGAAGCATGATGACATCATTTGTGTAGGGGCAACAGCTGACATGGAGGTGAGTGGGGAAAGGAGCAAATATGTAAGGCATAATGATTAATTGAATCTCACTTGTACCAAGGGTTGTCACATTTTCATACACATTTAATTTGCTATAATAATAATAATAATAATAATAATAACTAGAAAAGCACTCCGAGAGCGCAGACCTCCGCCAAGCAAAAACATAACCGCCTCCTGGATCCAGACGGTGATCCGGATCACTCCCTTGGGTCATTTCAGACCTTTCCTGAAAATTTCACCGAAATCCATCCATAACTTTTTGAGTTCTCTTGCTAACAAATAAATCATACAATCATACAAACAAACAAACAAACCCTGATGAAAACATAAGGTAATAATAATAGTAATAGTTGCTATAACTAGATGTACTGCAAAGCGATACAAAATATGACTGCCGATCAGTCCTGCACATTCTCTCCACAAAAATAAATCATGCATGTTGATTTTTTTCCATCCCCCACTTTTATGTATGTAAATGAGTGCGCGTGCGTAGTATGTGCGCTTGCTTTTGTGTATGTGTGCTTTTCTGAGTTCATACTGGACCTTCACAGCCCACCATTATGGAGACTGGACCTTCACAGCCCACCATTACGGCTCAGACTGGACCTTCACAGCCCACCATTACGGCTCAGACTGGACCTTCACAGCCCACCATTACGGCTCAGACTGGACCTTCGCAGCCCACCATTACGGCTCATACGGGTGGAGCTGCAGTGGTACCGCAACTTCATTCTTGCAGCATAGGAACAGTCAACATCAACGTCAGCACATCATCAGCTCCTGTGGTGAAATCAGGTTGTAATACACATCTGATCCATGTAGATCTTCTCCATGCAATTGATATTTACCTTTTTCCCATTCATCCAGCCATTCTGTGGGTCTGGCGATACAATCGGAATACAATCGGATACATCGGAAATCTTAGTCACTTTTAAGCATGATGCTAGCTGGCGAGATGCTAACGGTCTAATCCAACTCAATGATCTATGCTAGGCTGAAGTTGTATCACCAGACTCACAGAATGGCTGGATGAATGGCGGAATATCCCTTTAAAGGGAAACTATGCAGGTTCAGCGCCTGTTTCGCTTTTTTTTTCACTCGTTTTACGCTTGCAGATTTCCTTGCAGAGCGTCCCCTACAGCTTTAGTGATAATAATTTTACAACACTCCTCAATCGGTCAGTCTGCCTGTTAATGAGCACGATCGCGAGGCCGGAGACTTTCTCTTTATCAGTGCCGTCCTGGTGGCACAAAACTTGCATAGTTCACCTTTAACTTCAAAAGTATGAAACCGTTTAACACATTTGGGATGCTGAGTGCTTTTATTAGCATAACTGTAACTGTATCTGTTGTTATTGACACTTGTCTTCCCTCGACTCTTCTACCATAGAGAGCAACGATGTTCAGCAGCCTTCCACCAGCAGCACAACTACGGACACAGGTGATTAGAAATGCACCTGAATATACTGTATGTGACCCTGTAAAGTGGAACCAGTCGTTTCGGTAAAATATATTAAATTAAGTTATTGTGCTCACGTGAACGGCCATAAACTTAGCTTTCCAACGATATGTATATCGAGGGTATTACACAAACTATCGCTAAGATAACAGCATCCAAAGTTGACATGGTTCTCCTGTCACGATATGCCAGAAGAGGAGAAATCACCTTTTTAAGCGGCGCGTGCACAACGGGAATGACAGCAAATGTGTTGAATCTTCGCCGGGTTTAACAGTCAAAACATATGTTTTTCCGTGAAATGCGTTCACGATATGAAACTGTAGACGGTATACAGTCGAATTATGCGAAAACGTGAAATTCAACATTTTAACCCGGAAGTTTGTTATTGTTGATTTTCTCAAAATAACGTTGTGCGCAAAACGACTGATTTCGCTTTAAATGGTCACGTATATCTTCAATGCGTATGCAAAAACAATGTATGCACTTCCACACACTTGTTTGTACTGGCCAAAACAGCTCAATATCGTATGGGCAGTAAATCATGTCATTCTTCTAATCTAATCTATACCATATCCTCATTGTGGAAATATTATATACGATAAAAGTTAGTAAGCTCATAGCGCTCTAAACTTATATTAATGATTCAAATGATTCCCCTACTTTCAGAACAGTGGTTTCTTTAATATTAATGTCAATGCTGCCTTCCTTCAAACAGATATCAAAACACTATCTGAAAAACAGAAATCAAAACTGAAGAAGAATTTTCAGAAGATTATTGAAGGCATCACAAAGAAAGGAACTCCAACTTTGCTCAATGATATTTACACAAAGCTTTACATCATTCAGGGTGAGAGAGAGGGGATAAACCAGGAACATGAGGTTTTGGACCTTGACAGTGTGTCCAAATCACAAACATCCGAAGACATTTCAATCAACCTCAATGATATTTTCAAATCTTTACCTGGAGAAAATGAAGATTTTCGAATTGTCCTAACTAAAGGAATTGCTGGTATTGGGAAAACCGTTTCAGTGCACAAATTTCTTCTTGACTGGGCAGAAGAGAAAGCTAACCAGGATGTGGACCTCATGATTGTGCTTCCCTTTAGAGATCTGAACACAATGATTGAAGATGATGAAGGGTACAGTCTTCAAGAGCTGATGGAGGAGTTCTGTTCTGAACTTAAGGATGTCAAAGACCCAAAGACCTATGAGAACTGCAGCATTTTGTTCATCTTTGATGGTCTGGATGAAAGTCTTCTTCCTCTTGATTTCCATAGCAACAGGAGGGTGTCTAAGGTCACAAAGAAGTGTTCAGTGGATGAGCTGATTACAAATCTCATACAATCTGATCGTCTTTTGCCATCTGCACGTATTTGGATAACTTCTCGACCGGCAGCACTCCACAAAGTCAGCGACTGGACACAAACAACACATCGTTTGACTGAGATTCAAGGATTCAGTGACCCACAGAAGGAGGAGTATTTCAGGAAGAAAATCCTTGATGAGAATTTGGCCGACAGGGTCATATCCCATATCAAAACATCAAGAAGCTTCTACATCATGTGTCACATTCCAGTCTTCTGTTGGATTTCAGCGATGGTGTTTTCTATTCCTGAGATCTTGGACACTGCTCGCGAAAACATCCCTACCTCATTGACTTCAATGTACACCCGATTTCTTCTTCATCAGATGCAGAAGAAGGATGAGAAGTACTACGGCGAACACAAAACAATGCCACTGTCAGAGACAGACATGAAGATAATCCTCAAATTGGGTAAGCTCGCCTTTGCAAACTTGGAGAAACAAAATCTAGTATTTTCTGAGAGTGACCTGAGCGAGCATGACATCAATGTCACTGATGTGTCTGTACAGTCAGGGGTCTGTACATGTAGTTGTTAAAGAGGAGGATCCCACTATCAGAGAGAAGTGGTACAGTTTTATCCATCTCACCATACAAGAGTATCTTGCAGCGTTTTATGTGTTCTATTCATTTGCATCAGAAGGATCTTTCGAATTTCCAATAAAAGAAACAACACGACCAAATTCCCAAGTCATGTATGACTTTGCCACTGATGGGTGGGTTGAAAAGAGGGACACGGACGATGAGGATGAAGATTATAACTCCGATGAGGAAGTCGCATGCATGGATGACGATGAATGTGATATTATACGTTTTGTTCAGGAGGTGAACACTCTGCAT
>NC_084994.1:23704980-23820628 GCF_963854185.1 Sardina pilchardus | reverse complement strand
GCTTTACATCATTCAGGGTGAGAGAGAGGGGATAAACCAGGAACATGAGGTTTTGGACCTTGACAGTGTGTCCAAATCACAAACATCCGAAGACATTTCAATCAACCTCAATGATATTTTCAAATCTTTACCTGGAGAAAATGAAGATTTTCGAATTGTCCTAACTAAAGGAATTGCTGGTATTGGGAAAACCGTTTCAGTGCACAAATTTCTTCTTGACTGGGCAGAAGAGAAAGCCAACCAGGATGTGGACCTCATGATTGTGCTTCCCTTTAGAGATCTGAACACAATGATTGAAGATGATGAAGGGTACAGTCTTCAAGAGCTACTGGAAGAGTTCTGTTCTGAACTTAAGGATGTCAAAGACCCAAAGACCTATGAGAACTGCAGCATTTTGTTCATCTTTGATGGTCTGGATGAAAGTCGTCTTCCTCTTGACTTCCATAAAAACAAGAGGGTGTCTAAGGTCACAAAGAAGTGTTCAGTGGATGCGCTGATTACAAATCTCATACAATCTGATCGTCTTTTGCCATCTGCACGTATTTGGATAACTTCTCGACCGGCAGCACTCCACAAAGTCAGCGACTGGACACAAACAACACATCGTTTGACTGAGATTCAAGGATTCAGTGACCCACAGAAGGAGGAGTATTTCAGGAAGAAAATCCTTGATGAGAATTTGGCCGACAGGGTCATATCCCATATCAAAACATCAAGAAGCTTCTACATCATGTGTCACATTCCAGTCTTCTGTTGGATTTCAGCGATGGTGTTTTCTATTCCTGAGATCTTGGACACTGCTCGCGAAAACATCCCTACCTCATTGACTTCAATGTACACCCGATTTCTTCTTCATCAGATGCAGAAGAGGGATGAGAAGTACTACGGCGAACACAAAACAATGCCACTGTCAGAGACAGACATGAAGATAATCCTCAAATTGGGTAAGCTCGCCTTTGCAAATTTGGAGAAACAAAATCTAGTATTTTCTGAGAGTGACCTGAGCGAGCATGACATCAATGTCACTGATGTGTCTATACAATCAGGGGTCTTTACTGAAGTAGTTAAAGAGGAGGATCCCACTATCAGAGAGAAGTGGTACAGTTTTATCCATCTCACCATACAAGAGTATCTTGCAGCGTTTTATGTGTTCTATTCATTTGCATCGGAAGGATCTTTCGAATTTCCAATAAAAGAAACAACACGACCAAATTCCCAAGTCATGTATGACTATGCCACTGATTGGTGGGTTGAAAAGACGGACACGGACGATGAGGATGAAGATTATAACTCCGATGAGGAAGTCGCATGCATGGATGACGATGAATGTGATATTATACATTTTGTTCAGGAGGTGAACACTCTGCATGATTTACACAAGGCTGCAATTGGCAAGGCTCTTAACAGCAGCAATGGGCATCTGGATCTTTTTGTCAGATTCCTTCTTGGGCTTTCTGTGGAGGAGAGTCTGTGGAGACATTTCAAGCTACAAACAACCAGAGATCAAAAGAGCATTGAGAAAACAAGTCAGTTCATTAAAACCAAGCTCAAAGAGGAGGACAAGGAGGAGGATGACGAGGAGGAGGAGGAGGAAGAGGAAAAGAGAAAGCCCTTATCACCAGAACGTTGCATTAATCTTTTTCACAGCCTCACTGAACTGAAAGACGATTCGCTGGTGAAAGAAATTCAGTGGTTCATGACCTCCAGGTATCATCAGAAGTTGAGTGCTGCTCAGTGCACAGCTCTGGCCTACATGATTACCTCATCAGAGAAGGTAATGGAGGAGTTTGACCTCAGGAAGTACAACACATCAAGAGAGGGTCAGACAAGACTTATTCATGTCGTGGAACGCTGCATTAGTGCCAAGTAAGTAATAATCCTGTTAATAACTTCTGATCTAATTTCTCATCTAATTTAGGATGAGAACATGCAGATTTAATGATTAACAAATATTCTTAAGTTCTAAAGGTACAGCAAATACTCAATGCTCAAATTCAGCAAATACTTTTAACTTAAAGCAACACTAAAGAGTTTTTCTTACCTTAAAATAATGTTTCCAAAATCATTTCAGCGGTTCATCAACTCATAACAAGGTGAACGGCACTTCTGCTTTCACTTCGCGACCCTCTATCGGCTATAACCGCACTATGTAACTTTACGAGATCGGGTAGCGTATCTGTAGTTCAATGAAATGAGATATAAGAAATTACAAATTTGACTTGCTTCAATGTCGCAATACATCATACTTTCATAAAATCATGCAACATACTCTACCTTGTCTGTGGACATCGGTATTTGCTGGATAAACAAATAGCGTGGGTGTGACAGAGGAAAAGTGCTTTAGTGTTGCTTTAAGATACTGTAACTATGTCCAAATGACCAGTGTAAATGTTACCCATGGGTCATTCCGTGTCAAATCATCACACAAGAGTATTTGCTGAAAGTATTGACTAGTATTCAACGTTAGATTGACATCAAGGTGCAGCTAGGATCAGCAGTGATGGGAGCAAGTAGGCAGATGATAATAATAATAATAATAATAATAATAAATTACATTTATATAGCGCCTTTCAAGATACTCAAGGTCGCTTAACAAGAGTAGGAGTGGGGAGGGTGGGAGGGGGTGGGGGGCTAAGAGGGGTAGGTCAGAGAGAAGAGGTGTGTTTTCAGGTGCTTTTTGAACATTGACAGGGAGGTGGCAGAACGGATGGGAGATGGTAGGTTGTTCCATAGGGTAGGGGCAGTTACGCAGAAGGCCCTATCACCAAAGGTCTTTAGTTTGGTGCGGGGAATGGTGAGTAGATCCTTGCCTGTGGAGCGCAGGGACCGTGATTGGGAGTAGGGGTGGAGGAGATCAGTAATGTACTTGGGTGCCAGTGAGTGTAGTGATTTGTACGTGAGGAGGAGGATTTTGTATGTGATGCGTGCTTTGACAGGGAGCCAGTGGAGTTTCTTGAGTATGGGGGTGATGTGCTAAATAAATGAGATAAATAAAATGTAACACTTGCTCCCACGCCAGCACCAGATTTGACTATAAATTTGTTTTTTACTCAGGCATTTTTTACTGCTGCGGTACATAACTTAAGTACGTAACTTTAGGTCACAGGAATGGACTAGAAAGACATTTCCACAAAATAACTGTAATAGGTGGGGCATTACTTGCCGACTTTAAGTTTCAATGAAGTTCAGTTGTGATAAATAACCAAACCAACTTCTCATAGAGTGATTTTATCTACCGTATTTTCCGAACTATATGTCACTCTTTCATAGTTTGGCTGGCCCTGTGACTTATGGTCAGGTGCGACTTATATATGAAATTGAACATGTTTTTGAATAATTCCGAAATGAAAGGGGAGTAAATAGGGCCGCAGCTATTGAATATCGAGTATTCTATCGATTTCGATTTTTTTCAACGATTAATCGAGTATTCGGATAAATTAGACTTTTGTGTTTTTAAACACATAGGCCTATATCAATAGTGTATTATGCAACGTAAAAGGCCTCTAAAAATAAGCAGCCCGTTGGCTATTATTCCTTACTAAAAAAGGTTTTTATTTACACTCAACATAAGATCAAAGCCCAAGTGGTAGGCTAGAGTTGTTTATCTATATCCTTGTCTGTCAGATATCAGAAAAGTTTATAATTATAATAAGGAATGCATATTCTTATATGTGTGTTCGAAAAAAATATTTCATTTCAGATATTCCGGACAAAGCTATCCATGCTTTGCTGTGATGTACTGTGGGAGGATTAAAAAAAAAACGTATTTGTACAATGCTTGCTAAATTTCAAAAAGTAGCCTAAGTAAAGCAAATCTGTATGCTAATGAATTTATTTATCGGTGACTATTAGGCTACATCAGGGTGGGTGTGTGTGAGCGCGTGTGTGTGCGCGCGTGTGTGACAGAGCATTAGAGTGAGTGAGATTTAGGTGCTTTGCTAACGTTACTTATGTCTCATCACTATAGATAAATAACACACGTTACACATACTGCCATTATAACAAGTGGTAGTGTTCATGTTTAGCAATCAAGTTAGCAATATCCGCACAACGGTATCTTCGTTTTCTGCCATTGTCAGTGAGCAAGTAACATTAAGATCGAGCACCGCCGTAAATATTTGAAAAGTGCGTCAGTAATTGCAGTCCAGGGGAACAGTGATACTGCAGCCGTGCAGTGCTGTTGTGTACAATGTTGACGTGATACGATAGCAGCTGCATTTTAAATAGACATAATTTGGTGACATAAATTAAACGAAGCCTCGAGGCAAAATCGTCCGTGTATGCTTCGTTCATTTGATATTCAATTAAGAACCAAAAATAAAAAAAAATAAAAAATGACTTGTTATTTCATTATTTGTTTATGAATGTAATACGAAGAAGAAAATAACGCTTTGTTTTTCAGACTTTTGATTTCGTGGTCAGATCAAAAGTAGAACATTTGAAAAACGGACTCAGGGCTAACTGATTTTGATAGGCTATTTATTTTTTTCCGATAGCTGTGACCTGGAAGTCAATTCAAAGTCACTTTCTTGGTCTTTCAGTGCTCAGTGTTGCCAATTTAGTGACTTACCAGAAACTGCGCGACTTTGCGCAACTCAATTTCATTGTTAAATCGTCAGAAAATCATCTCCCCTCTCGTGCCTGTTTTCTTGAACATTGCATTCGCCCAAATTGTTGCTCCATGATTAGGCCTATAGAAGTAGCCTAATGATTAGTCTGCAGTAGCCTAGGCTATCAGGCCATGTTATTGCATGGAAGTAGGCTACAGTGGGTTGACACACTGAGGACGGCTTAACGCCGAAGCGCGTTTGTTTTTTAGGCATGGTGCTACAATAAAGAGATAAAGATAACGAACCAGTGAGTGCGGTTCTTTTGCACATTGGAATTCCCTAGAAGTGGCCACTTAATTCACGCACATTGAATTGTATTACAACTTATAATCATATAGGCTACAGCTGTTGCCTATTTTGCCCCTTCCTGTTTGGTGTTGGAGCTAGGTCACTATTGGTTTTTAATGTTCATGTCACTATTCGCATGAGCCACGACTGAAAAGACTTCTGATAATATCAAACGTGTTTGACATTGTTGTAACGGCAAAACTAGAAAAAGACTGACTCCGACGGACTTAAAACCGCTAAGATTGGCACGGTTACATGCTGCCACTCAGACACGCCACCACTACGACATGCTTCCATTTAGACATGCCTCTATTTCGACATGCTGCTATTTCGACATGCTGCCAATCCGACACATTTTAGTACCCCCATTCCGACAGTTTACAAATCCTATTTTTTTCCAAGTCAATGAGCCCGACGGACGCAAAGTGCATCAAAAAACACACCCATTCTTCTCTGTTACATTGCTCCGCGATTATTAGTCACATCGAGATGAGACCTATATTGCATGAAAGGGCAGAGCCGGGGCTTTCCAACGAGACTAGACACGTGTCTGTACGATCAAGTATGAAAATAAAATATAATCATGAATTTAAATCAAAGTATATCATATTTACAGTCTATTGCTCTGCGTTCACCCACGCAGCCACTGCTCTCGCTTAAATTACTCCGGGACCAGGCATCGTACAGACATGACACGCATATCAAATGAAAGAGGAGAAACAGAGCTTTCCATCGATACCAAACACATGGATCCTTTTGTGTTATACAAACAGACGAAGTGACAAACAAATAAGAATGTCATATAGTTTCGGCTACCGCTACTTTCGTTTGATTTACTCGTGAAACGATGGTCAAAAGATATGGCTTGCATGTCAGATAAAAGAGGAGAGCTAGAGCTATCCACAGATACCAAATACACCTTCTAGGCCATAAAACAGACGAAGTGACAGCAAAATAATAACTTACTTCAGCTCCACTTAATCCGCGAATAATGAACTTGCCATGTACTGTACAGAACTGCTTTCACTTCCCCGAGTAGCGCACGCAACAGACACATAACCATATCAAGAAGTCTTCACAATAACATTTTAAATGTGAATCTATATTTTACACAATTGGATATAGTTATGACATTAATAGCCTATTAATGACCTCATATCGGAATGGCACGTTGTTTGAAAAAAAAGTTAAATACCGCCACTGCGACCATGAAAAAAAAAAATGTCGGAGTGGTGGGACTTTTTCTCATAGACATGCCTCCACTACGACAATTGGACGTCAATGTCGGAGTGCTGGTATGTCGGAATAAACGGCGGATACCGATTGGCACCTTACACTAAGGCAGGGATCACACTAGCCAGCGGCAAACGGCAGGTTTCCTATTGTTCTCTATGGTTCGGCAGCGGAACGGTGACAACGCTGGCGTAACGCTAGCGTTGAGCAAACTGAGAGTTGAACTTGGTTCAACTTTGAAGCGCAACGCTCGGCTCACACAATCAGTTTTAGAATGTTTAGGTATTTTAACCAATCAGATTTGTCTAAGACCGTAACAACAAAGATTGAACTTAGGAATGACATAGAATGTTTTGGATGTATTATTGTGGTCTGAGCGTTGTGTTGCACTTGCCACTGCCGCTTGCCGCTGGCTAATGTGATCCCCGCCTAAAGGATTTAGTTGATGGTAGCGCGCCGCGATTCCAGTGCAACTCTCATTATTTTCCGATTTTGGAAATTTAGTCGCAGACTGTTAAAACAGACCAAAATCGTACAATGTAAGCCAGCCTTTAGCTACATTTTGTTGTACCACATCAGCATTTTTGTTCAGTGAATCTTTTGTAAATAGCTTTACAATTATCTTCGGGGGCCTTCCTCTTGGCATCCTTCCTTATCACTGCCATTCACTCCTACTCTTCATTAATATTAATCTTTTTGGCCTCTATGTGTCAAGTTACATCGCCTCTAAATAGATGTGACTTTTAGTCCGATGCGATATCTTTTGTAAATAGCTTTACAATTATCTTCGGGGGCCTTCCTCTTGGCATCCTTCCTTATCACTGCCATTCACTCCTACTCTTCATTAATATTAATCTTTTTGGCCTCTATGTGTCAAGTTACATCGCCTCTAAATAGATGTGACTTTTAGTCCGATGCGATATGTTTTTTCTCCTCTTCATGAGGCATATTTTGACTGATGCTATTATACAGTACTCCAGAGCAAGTCCGGAAAATAGGGCATTAGTATTTTATGTTGTCAGGAAGTTTGTTCGACACAGTTACATGTTTTTACATGTTTTTTCATTTTTATTTTTCAGGCTAGCAGGTTGCTCATTGACAAAGGAATGCTGTAAGACCCTGGCACAGTCTCTTCAGTCGAGCGGCTCGTGTCTGAGAGAGTTGGACCTCAGCCACAATGATTTAGGGAAACCTGCAGTGGAAGCTCTGGCAGATGGACTGCGAAGCTCCAACTGCAAACTCACCTGTCTTGACATCAGCTTTAATGACCTGGGAAAGGCAAAACCGATGGACCTGCTGGGTGCCATTTTGTTGGGACCCCACACACAACCACATACTCTGAGGTAAGGTGAAATTGCACAATTTTTACAGGGACTGGCAAGGTTTTAAATAATTATATGTTGCTGCCTCAGCTCTCTACCAACAGCTATTTCAGAATTGCAATTGAAAATAGATAGATATTTTTATAGAATTCTAACCTATTTTTATTGATAGATTTTAATCTGTAAACTGCCTGTTTACCAAAGGAAGAAGCCATATTCACCAAAAATATATCATATTGATGCTAGATGAGAAAGTGAAATTAGACCTTTGATATTTAGAAGTTGATATAGTCAGTCATCCTAATAGCATTCTATGTTATGTTCCTAAATAGACTCAGTGGATGTGAATTGAAACAGGACATCTGTGACATACTGGCTGAGGCCATGGAGATGCCGTCATCCCAACTGAAGAATCTTGACTTGAGTTACAACCCCTTGACAGATGCTGGAGTAGAGACAATTCTTCAGGCACTTTTAAGCAAACAGTGTGAGCTGGAAACACTGAGGTATTATGTTCCTTATCTGCTTGTCGATGAAACGAGGGAACACCTTTGTCTAGGCGAATGCAAAAGAGCGAATGCAAAAGAGCGAATGCAAAAGGGCATAGTGCATTCGCTCTTTTGCATTCGCCTAGACAAAGGTCTTTTCAATGAAGGTTCAGGTTATTTCAATGAAGGTTAAAAGCATGTCTTTTCTAGATAATCCATTCACCCAACATGTGTGTCACATCAAAATACTTACTAAAATGCACAGATGTCACAATAAAGGGTTGCTCTAAAATGTAATCACAACAAAATACCACTGATCTCACACGTATTAAAGGAGCGTGCAACTGGCCTGCTGACTGCAGGAAGATCCATCAGAGTAGTTTGCTTTGAACCGAATGTAATTAACAATTTTTACCACACATTCTCACTAATATTTGTGAAAAAACAAATGAAAAGTTTCTGTGTTGTGCACCTGTGGGTTCTCTTACACACTCTTGCCTATTTTCTCACCAGGTTGTGTGCCTGTTACATCACTGAAGCATCCTGTGTGACGTTGGCCAAGGTCCTTCAGCAGTCGAGTCTCAAGGATCTGGACCTGAGTGGCAATCTGTTAAGAGATGAAGGAGTTAAGCTGGTCTGCACTGGACTAATGAGTCCCCACTGTCGGTTAAACACACTGGGGTGAGTATTAGGGAATGTACTGTACAGCAGGCACACATTCAGTTGACCTTGCTTATGTTTTAAAAATTATGCTCAATTCAGCTATTCTAATATGGACATGTGTTCCCTGTGCACATTTTGACCCTGCTAGATTGAAAGAGTGCAACCTCTACAAGAGTTCCTGTGCAGCTTTGGCTCCTGTCTTGTGGTCTTTTTCGGAGTTGAGAGACCTAGACCTGTCCGACAACGACTTACCAACCGCAGGAGTAAGACTACTTGCGGCCGGATTGAGGAATCCCAACTGCTTCCTTCATGTCCTCAGGTAAAAATTGCAAACATGTTTTTACCGATCAAATGATCATGTAACAAAGAGTTCTAATCTGTCAATTTTCAGTAGTCTATTTTCCCACATCTTTTGGTCATATACTTTTGGTACATTACTCACTCATATGATCATCGAAAAAACACTACACTGGAAAGGCAGCCTGAATTTCGCCCCACCCACAAAATTTGATGTTGGGAAGTTCGGTCTGGTCCATTTAGAAGCTATTATCTTCTATAGTTTGGCAGAGCCAATCCGCCTCCAGCTCTTGGACGTTGTAAGAAATCCTTACTAATGCTAGGGTGCTGAGTACCCCATATGAACTTAGATATCATTTTATCAAGTTGGCAGAAAAAAGATTTTGATAGGAAGAAAGAAATACATTGAAACAGAAATGAAAATCTCGGCAGGACGTTCATTTTAACACAGTTCACTCTGCCTGCTAAAGTATAAGATGCAAAATGTCCCATTTTTGTAAGTCTCGTTTAAGTTTAGACATGAGTGGGGCAAAATTTCCATCAAAGAGGTTTTTAAATGCAGGGGTTATGTTAATACCCAAATATTTGAATCCTGATCCAGAAATATGAAATTGCAGCGCATGATCTGGAATTTGCAGAGCCAATTTATTTACAGGTAAACATTCACTTTTTGAGAAGTTAAGCTTATAGCCTGAGATCTGATCAAAAGTATGTGACACTGAAATAATTGTATTGATGCATTGTATTGGATCTGATATGTAAAGCAACATATCATCTGCATACAATGATAATTTAACTTCCAGTCCCCATCTACGTATACCATGTATTGAAGGTGTTGATTTGAGGACCAGAGCTAATGGCTCTATTGCTAATGTGAATAATAAAGGGCTCAAAGGGCAACCCTGTCTGGTACCTCTAGACAGAGAAAAACCTTGGGAGCGCATTTGATTCGTGATTACTGAGGCTTGAAGGGAGGAATAAAGCAGGTGGATCCATTTGGTAAATGTTCTACCAAAACCAAATTTCTTTACAACAAAAAAAAGAAAATCCCATTCAACACGGTCGAATGCCTTCTCTGCATCTAATGACACCACAACTTCTGGGCAATCCTCAGATGAGGGACTATACAACACATTCATGAGCCGTCTAATGTTGGAAAATAAATGCCGCCCTTTAATGAAACCTGTCTGGTCGGTTGATATTATGTGCGGTAATGATGTCTCCAAACGTATAGCCAATAATTTGGAGAGTATTTTAATATCAGTGTTTACTGGTTGATAAGATCCACATTTTGAAGCATCCCTACCTGGCTTTAACAGAAGAGTTATGGATGCTTCATTAAGGGAGTCAGGCAGTTTAGATAATGCATCAATAAACATATCTAATAGCAGAGGGGTTAGCTGATCAGAGAATTTTTTATAAAAGTGAATTGGAAAGCCGATGGCTGTTTTTTGTAGGTGAGTGAAAGTGAAAGTGCAGCTCAGAACAGTGAAAGTGCAGCTCAGCTAGCGCAATGCTAACTGAGAGAGCAATTGCCCCATGGTCAAACATGGAAGAGCTAAATACTATCAGACCAAGGGTGCCTATCGTATATAGATAAATAGATAGTAGTTATGCGCGGATGGGCTTTTTTAAAACCCGCCCCAACCCGATTCTTCAGGAGATCCAACCCGCCCTGCCCAACCCGCAAAAATATGTTCGAATCGTGACCCAAATCCGACCCGACCCGAGGAAAAGAAAAAATGCACCCAACGTCTTTGCACGATGTCTGAATGAATGTAAATATGCATTGCTCCTTTGCAGGATGTCTGGTTGCCAGATCACAGAGAGAGGCTGTGCTTTGCTTGCCTCCGCTCTCATCAGAAATCCCCATCATCTTGAAGAGCTGGATCTCAGCTACAATCACCCCGGAGAGTCAGGAATACAGCTGCTGTCTGCCAGACTGGAAGATCCACACTGCCATCTACAGAAGCTGAAGTAGGTTAAAGATAATATTGTGGTATAAAAGGTAGATTACTGATTTAGCATGGTGAATGGTTTGTCTTCCAGCAGAGGGCTGGCTGATTGACATTCTGCACTAATCGTGCAACTGAAAAGGCTGAAGGGCAGGACATTGATTGCTGAGATCTTGTGAGAAAGTGAACTACACTTCTCACTGGTCCGCACCCCCGCATTGACTTTGAATGGCGTTACCGCCGCATTGACTTTGAATGGCGTTACCCGCGAGAGCGGGAGAGAGACTTTGGACATTTACACACACGCATACATACACCCGCACGCTGCTTTATAAAAGGACTTGTTATATGTGCACGATAACTATGTGTGTACTGTTTGTGAACACGGGGGATTGTGTTTACAGGGAAGGGAAAAGTAGCAAAGAGCTATGCGCCACTAACGCATCTGCGTTAGTTTGTTTGTAGCGCGGTCAGTCCGCGATTTCATTCATAACACTCAAAACTCATTTGTCACTTCCCATAACTTCATACTTTACCACCTCCATGACATGTAGTGCGGTACCCACTATTTCATGTCCCATTTACTCGCTGTTTCTGTCTAAAATCCCAGTTAACTCATACATATTCCTACTCACACACTTCCTGCTTCCCGGTCTGGTTGACTGTGTCTGCGCGGCTGCGCGCGCCGTTGTAGGGGCAGTATTTCTCCCTGTCCCGGGGCAGAGGGTGCAGGTGATTGTGCACAGGGGTGTCTGTTTGTTGTAATGTTTGTATGTATACGTGTGGTGGAAATGGGATGTGTACATATGGTATAATATGGTTATGATAGCTTAATAATAATATTTATTTTGTCATATAATGTTTATTTTCTATTTTTGTAATTATTTTCATGACCATAGAATGTTGACAAACCCTGATGGTTGGTACATTCCAATTATCCCTGAATGGGCCAATTTAGTTTAATGCTTTGCCCTATTTAAGAGGGCCTCATTCTGCATTGTGGGGGAGAGAGTGAGTACTAGCTTGTTGCGAGGCTATGTACGGTACTGTTGCTTTGAGATTGAAGCATTGTGCTATTTTGATTTACTTTTGATTATTTTGCTTTATAGAATTCTGAGTTAATTATAAATAAACCTTATTATATTTTTGATACAACTTTATGCTCCGGTTGCTGTGTTTTCCACCTCCACCATCTCCAAGCCAGTGAGCCTTACACATCCCAATACTAGGGGTGACGCTCGGTCCCTCACAGATCTCATTAAATTAATCATTGTATTTATATCAGGGTCCAGAACTATTTGGAGAGTAACACATTTTTGTTTAATTTTGCCTCTGTACACCACCAAAACGTTGATTACAAAAACATCGCTGTTTAGGAATTACAGTCTTTACATACATTGCTATACATTCCTAGATAGACTGTAAACCCAGCCCGATCTGCCGGCGATTGAATTTTGTCCTGCACCTCAGGCTTGAAACCTGGACATTTATCTCTCCTGCTTCTGTTACAAATCTGTGGGGACCAATCACAAACTGGCTTATTCACCTGGTACACCCAGATCATTGGTCTGATTGGTTGAAGGACTATCCAATTGCATAGGCTACAGAGTCATTTGAACTATGTCCGTTCATCACGCAGTAGAAAATACCAGGGGGTCAAGACTGTGTAGATTAGCTTCGGCATACGTCATTTTCAAAGATGGCGCCGCATGGAGCATTTAGAACCAGCTCCGTGCACGAAAATCTGTGTTTGGCACGAGCTCTCATGCGCGTGCGTACATGTTGGTGGATGGGTACCTATCCGGCGGCTACAGCCAATTGTTACTCAGTGCGGGATTCCACTCGGACTCAGGTGTGCGTTCCCGAGCAACTTTTTCTTCTTCTTGTTATGCGGCAAGCAAGATATGTGCATTATCGCCACCTTCTGAACTGGAGGATGGCTCTCTTTTTACAGAATGTCCAATAAAAATCAATGTAGGTCCATGCGTCATTTGCAGCTTTTGAACTTTGCGCATGGTCAGAGCCGACTGGGGCTGGATCGGAGCTCCAGTGCTCAATATGGCGTTGACTATGAATTGGCCGGGTTAACTAGCCTAGCCTCCGCCATTCATTTGAATGGAGGGCGGGACTTAGTCACGCTCTCCAGTTATATATAATACTTCCAGGGAAAATACAGAGCAGACTTCCCAGACTAATGTTCAGTCTTAAAAGACTGAGCTTGGTCTGGTGATAAGCCAGGCCAATGCATTCATTTACTGTGTCCATAATATGTAAATGATGGTATATAAAGTAACTATTACTTTATTTGCTTTTTTTTTACAGCATGGAGCATGTTGGGGAGAGGCACCTAAAATGGGGGCTGAAAAAATGTAGGTTCATATTATTGAAAATATTGAAGAGATAATGGCCGACAAGGTGACCTGTTTGATGGAAATAATGGCGAGGTGGGGGGCTCGCCTCCGACCAACAAATTAAACTACTTCAAAGATAGCCTGTTGTAATGGCCACCCCATCAGCCAATCAGAGAAGAGAATCCGATTGTTAAGGGAGATAACTAATTTTTAACAAGGTCTTTTTGTGCATACTGGTATTTGTTAACATGATTATAGTGTTACAGGGGCATGTCTAGGGGGAGGCTGGGGGAGGCAGTGCCTCCCCAAAGATAACCTCTGCCACCCCAGAGAAATTATCTGCGACGGGCGAAAAATGGAAAATGCACACCCATACTTCTCTGTTGGATTACTCACGAAGTTCTAGTCATACTAATATATAGTTTCACTTGTTGACAGAGCACGATGTTAGCTTTCTGATGGTATTAAGAACTTAGTTGCTGTAATAAGGGTTCGCGAGAAAATCAATATGAATTTAGGCAAGGCCTGCATTAACATTCGCATTATCTGCGAAAAGTGCAAAATGCACACCCATTCTTCTGTATTGGATTGCTCACGAAGTTCTAATCACACTGATATCACATGCATATCACCTGACAGAGCACGATCTTAGCTTTCCGATGATATTAAACACCAGTTGCTGTAATAAACAGTTCGCGAGAAAATCAACCTGAATTTACATGAAATGTAGGCTAGCCTAATCGTTTTTATTCCATCTCCACAACATTACCCTCGGTAAAATATCTCAAGCTCTTCATTCAATCTACACGTGGCAAACCATATCAAAACAAATGGCAGACCTTACCAACTACGAGGCTATAAAGCATTCATTTGTACAATAAGCCATTCCCGAGTAATCCAGCTTTTAAATTGCAGGCAGCACATACACAGGTCTCCAACTTCGCTCTGTATGTAATAGCACCCCACAATAATCACTGCATGCATATTGTGCTGTTATTGTTTGATTTTTTGAACGTTTATTTAAACCACATAGAATCAACGCATTGCTTCCACATATTTCTATGCATTATGCCTATTTTAGACTAGCCCAATATCATTACTCAAGCCTAATTGCTCTCACTTTCTCTTAAAGGGACAGGCACTCAATGACATTAAAGATAGCCTAAATGTAAATCAATATGACAATCATGTAAAATGTGAGTCAAAATAAAAAAATCTATATGAAATAGTCAACTTAATATAACTAATTACGCATAGGCTAGCCTATCATAATGTAAACTTAATATGAATTTCAAAATGTTTGAAATACAAACAAAGCGTGTGTTGGGGGAAGAATATGCCTTGTAATGTCTTTGATCTCCACTGGTGTGGTTGGACTCCCAAATCAAATCAATACCAAATCAGTATCAAAACAATTGTGACACATAGTCTTATGTATTTTTCATCGACTACTGTATGTCTCCTGGCTGATGCATGAGAGATAGATAGATAGATAGATAGATAGAATGGCTACAGATCTATGATTCTGTATATATTATTGTATTAAATGTGAGATGTATCAGTCACAACACCACTACAAATGATATTGGGAAACCCATACATTTATTCACCTGGTTTAACAACTACTACATTGTTTAGTCTAGAGCCTAGACTATGGGCCCTGTGAGTCTGCCAAGTGGCCATGCGCTAAAAGATCATGCTTTTTTTGTTGCCACCACAAATAAGCCAAATGCCCCCCCAAAGATTGCATCCTGGTAACCCCTCTGTAGTGTTATATGCAACCTTTTGTTCAATCTCTTATGTTTTATGTTAAAGATGCTGTTGACCTCACATGTCATCAGAGGAATGGAGTGGATCTTTCTGAAGACGGAAAGAAAGCCACAAGAAGTAGACGTATGGACATGTTTTATGGGCCATTTGATACAAGATGGATGCCAAGTGGTAAAATGTTGAGAGAGAGGCAAGACTCACAGCTCCAGGTGGAGTGTGTTCAACGTCTATCAGGGAGACGCTTCTACTGGGAAGTGGATTGGACTGGTGTGGTTTCCATTGGTGTGAAACACAATTCTCAAATACTCTGTATGAGATGTTGCAAGGATGCCTACAGGGACACATTCAGTACAAACAGGGCGTCATGTTCTTTTAAAGATTTTCAGCGGATTGGTGTGTTCCTTGATTGGCCAGCGGGCACTTTGTCTTTCTACAATCTCACTCTGATGGTTTCCATGCACACGATTCACACCACATTTAGCTCACCGGTCACGCCTTTCTTCGGTTTTGAAAAACCATTTCCTTATGCTGTCATTAGTTCAATCAATATTCGCACATTTTGAAATCAGTAAATGAGGTAATAGGACAGAAAGCACAGCAAAAAAACATTGTACACTTGTGTTATTCATCTTATATCAAGATTAAAAAAAATTGGTAACACTTTACATTACAGATCAGTAATAAGTGGGTAATGTTATGGTAATATATATGCAATTTCATGGTAATAATATTTTTAAACCACATATTACAAATAATTAATGTGTAATTTCTAGACAATTACTGTGAAATTACCATACGACAACGATGCAAATAACTTGGATTTAAGGGTAAAATAGAATGGTAATAACTGCTGTAAATATGTACTTACCGAAGCAATAAATATTTAGGATTTACTTATTGTGACATAATATGTGACCTGTTGTCGGTTGTCATGATGAAATAAAGGTGAAGGTGAATTCAGAGGTTAGAGACTTAAAATATTTCTGCTGTAGGCTAGCCTAAACTATTTGCACTTCAGAATTTTACACAAGTGGAATAGTTTTGATAGGCCTACTGCATTATGGCCTATGCAAGATTTTTTAGCTTAATTTCCCTTAACTAATCAGCTTCGTAGTCATTGGAATGGTTATTTGACTTATTTTGGGTTGAATGACTCCGTCACACTTTTATAGCGCCTCTGAGCGGAAAAAACACACACGCAATTTTTGTGACACTGGGTCAGTGGCACTTCCGGCACTTCGTAACAGAAAGTCTCCAGCCTCGCAATCATGCTCATGAAAAGGCATGACGGATTGAGGAGTTTTGTAAGATATACACGCTGAAGCTGTAATTAAAGCTCTACAGAGAAATCTGCAAGCATAAAACGAGCGAAAACGAAAAGCGAAATCAAAACCTGCGATGAAATCCTGCTTATAGCTTCCCTTTAACTTCACAACCACAAAGTGTAGTTTCACAGTTCAGAAATAGTCCAAAACATAAGCTATAACATGCAATTATGCAGGTCTGTGTTGTTCAGCTAGTTCAGCTAGTTAATCTAATTGTAATGGCCATGATCTAGAAGATATTGCCAAAAGTATTGGGTCACTTGCCTTGACCCCATATGAACTTCACACCTATCCTGTTCCAACATGACTGTGCACTTCTGCACAAAGCAAGGTCCATAAAGACATGGATGACAGAGTTTGGTGTGGATGAACTTGACTGGCCTGCACAGAGTCCTGACCTCAACCCAATAGAACACCTTTGGGATGAATTACAGTGGAGACTGAGAGCCAGTCGCCACGTCCAACATCAGTGTGACCTCACAAATGCGCTTCTGGAACAATGGTAAAATCCCATAAACAACCACAAAAACCTTGTGGAAAGGCTTCCCAGATGAGTTGAGGCTTTTAGCTTCAAAGAGTGGACCGGCGTCATATTAAACCCTATAGATTAAGAATGGGATGTAACCGAAGTTCATATGGGGGTCAAGGCCGGTGACCCAATACTTTTGGCAATATAGTGTATATCTTCCTATTTCAGGATATTCTGGGCTGTATGTGATTATGTTCACATATGTCAGGCTTTATAAGTGGGATGTCTGGAATAATAATAATAATAATCTTTATCTATAGAGCGCTTTTCTGAATATAGTTAGCCTACAATGTGCTTTACATACACAAAAGAATAAACAGAACCCAAACAAAACAAAAATTAAATGTTTAAAAACAATGCAAATCAAAGTAATTATACACTACATAAGGCAGGAATAAAACCAAACAAGGCATAACAAAATTAAACTTAAATAAACTCTTTAAATGCTTAATGGTATAAGTGTGTTTTAAAGGAACACTTCACCGTTTTATCAAATTATTGTGTTCCCTTAACTAACTATCAAATTAATGTTATTCCCTTAACTAAGACGAGTTGATACATACCTCTCACGTTTCAATGCGTGCACTCACAAATAAGGAGAGTTGAAATAGGATAGTAGTAAAGTACCACACATAGCCAAACTATCCATATCGTCACTTCAGGCAAACATGCATGCAGGTTTCAAGAAAGTTGGCTGAACAAAGAGGATTTCAAACACTAAAATATTGCCCATTTCTTTATATCGGAGGTCAAGGAAATTCTGTTTATGGTCAGGGAAAGTCAGAGAAAAGTCAGGGAATTTTAAGTCTGACTTACTGTGCATTTAGACCGAAACCGTCAAAAGCTTAAAAATTGCTGGTGAAGCTCATAGCGCGACGAAAGCGCCAAAGCCATGACGTGAAACATTCGAAAAAGCCACAAGCAGAAATCCTGAGAGTTCGACATTCTGATTGGTTGACGCCGAACCGTGTCATAGCTTAATACCATAAAGTTAACTGAGGCTCAACTTTTTTTTGACGCCCGTGACACCCATGAAGCCACGCTCAAGCCCAGAACGCTTTTGACGCCAGTAACGCCGACTCTCCGTAGAAAATGATTGATTTCCGGCACTCTTGATGCTTTTGACGGTTTCGGTCTGAATGCACAGTTACAGTGGGAACCCTCATGGGCTGCTGCATGCTTGTCTGCAGTTTTGTAATAGCCTGAAACGTGACCTTCACGTATCCATCATGCCCTGAACAATTAGAGGCCAAGCCAGGACTTGATGCACTTAACTTAGTCAAGACTTTCAGAAAACAATTTCAACAATGACGATGGCTGTTGTGCTTTTTCAATGTGCACAGAGGCCTTTCATAACATTAGGCTACTGTTCATGTGAAGTAGCTATCAGAATATCAGAAAATATGTATACAGATGTGTAATTTCCACAGAATAAGCCTGATCATATGCACTTCCAGGGTGAGTCCAGGGTTAATCAAATGTAGTAGCAGTAGTAGTAGTAGTACTGTAGGCTTGTAGTACTGTAGTATAGCAGTAGTAGTAGTAGCAGCAGCGTAGGCAAAGGCCCTGCATTATTTTTTACTTTAGCACTGTTATTATAAGACTTTAATCTGAGCAGTTAGTGTGACAGTTACTTCGACTGTTCTAAGAAATATGCTGAGTTGTTTCATTAAGGGGTGATATTTAGTTTGCCATAGCCAGACATCGTAACATGTTCTGATCAGAATCAAAATTCTTATCAGTCTGGTAACATGTAATTTGGATTAGATTATGGGCATGTTTCAAGCTAGCCTGAAAGCCAGTCTAAATTCACCATGCCCCACAAAGTTTGAGGATGTCAAATGCCGTAATTGCTGTTTTTCTGTTTGAGCTGTCAATATCTTGTACATGTCTTGTGTATATCAGATGAAATGGCAGGCCTTAACCATCTCACTTCTCCAGTGGCAGCAGTTGTGTTGTGAACCAAATCAACTCAAGGGTGCTCCACTCAAGTGAGGTAGATGACTCCTATACACTGTTGTGATGAATTTATGTGTTTTGTTTCAAGTCTGAGCATGTTTTATTAACTCTATTTTATTGAATCTTTTGATGAAACACTTCATTCATTTTCTTGCTATGGACCATACCTATATGATGTGATGATGTTATGAATAAAGTGTGTTTTGATTTTACTCACTTTATTCACTATATAAGCGGCTGCATATATGAAAAAAAGGTTTCTCAGCTATTTTCTGTAGTATTAGGTGTCCTTAGTAACAAACTAAAAGTTACCAAAGTTTGACCACTGGAAAGGTGCAATTTTCAAGATGGCGTCCAAGACGGGCAGAAAGCCCTTAAAATATGCTAACTCCTTTATTTTTTGACCTAGCCAAGTGTTTTCTGGGTCTATGAATATGTGTGCTGACATCATTTACTGGGGAGCACTGTGCCATTCCTATTGTACTCATTGTGAATAGGCAAGAATAGAATAGAAGGAAGGAAGGAATAGAAGTACCGCAAATAAGGTTGGGGTTTTTTTGCCTCACTTCAAACTCTGGCGACGAGAGATTTCCATTCACTACAGCCTACTAAGCTCAGCTAGCGGTGGAGCTGCCGGACAATACATGCACAGAGACAAATATGTTTTTCTAAAATTAAATTAAAAAGCAGATATAGAAGAAAATAAATAGCCTATATAATTGTATAATGAGCAATATACAAGATGGAACCAACAAATTCCAAATGCAGTGCCATCTGAGGTCCAAAATATATATATATTTTTTTCAACCCTGTCCCTTGCTTTAAATATTTCTCTGGCTTCTCTGAACATTTTAATGACATCATGTCCTGTAGATGATGAAATCCCCAAATCCTTCACAATGCCATGTTAAGAAACATCATCATGTGATTGCCAAAGTTTTTTTTCTTCTTCTTCTTCTTTCCTGTCATCTACTTCCTGAATTTTTGGTCAACGATTCCGATACACAAACATCCACAGATTCCACACACATATGCAAGCACACATACACACACACAGACATACAGTACACGCACACACACATATCCACATTCACACAGGCACACACACACTCTCTTATACAAAAATGCTAACTCACACATGCACACACTCATTATGACCTGCACAGGCGCGCAAACACACACACACACACACACACACACACGTATGCACGCACACATACACACGCACACACAAACTCTCTCAGGCAAAGCAAGCAAACTCACACATGCACATACTCATTTATATACACATGAGCTGCAAGAGTAGAAGATGCATATAAATTGCACAAATAGGAGATGCAGGAAAGTTGACATGCAACATTTATTTTTGTGCAGAGAATAGTGCAGAACTGAGCTGCAGTCATATTGTGTACCGTTATGCGGTGCATCTAGTTATTACATTGTTTCATTAGAAACTAGAGGCCATCGGGCCTTTGAGTCACCCTCATGAAGTGTTTCTGACAGTGTGGTCTGAGACATTCACATCAGCGGCCTGCTGGAGGTCATTCTGTAGGGCTCTAGCAGGGCTCCTAATGTTCCTCCTTGCACAAAGGACCTTCTGCCACTCTGCCCTGCTCTCCTAGAGCAACTTGCCTATCTCCTAGAATCTCTTCCATGTTCTTGAGACTGCAGTGGGAGACACAGCAATATTTCTGGCAATGGAAAGTATTGGTGTGCCATACCCGTGCAACTTGGCTTCAGATACTCATGCCACCAGTAGTGACACTGACCCAAACCAAATGCAAAACTAGTGAAAAATCAGTCAAGAAGGATAAAGATGGAAAAAGTACCAGTTGCCACCACCTGTAAAGCCATTCCAGTTTTGGTGGTCGTCTCATAGTTGGCCCTCTAGTACACTTGTAGTAGGCTACATTTAGTTGACATCAGAGCAGGTGAACCTGATTCACAACAACACTGGCCAGATCATCCCACAAGTGTGAGTGACTTGATGACATACTCCTATGAACCAGTGTCCCCAATATTTTTGAGCAGTGTACATTACTACGTAATCAATTGTTACCTAACACAGCATTAGAAGGCAGCATACATTTTTATATTCATCCATAGGCCTCTTACGCCCTCTATGGGATGTAGACCAGTTTGCGTAAGTCTGCAGGGCGGAGAGAAACTTGCGCCTATTGGATGCGGAAGCATAGACAGACGGTCAAAGTTTTCGGTCGGTAAATTCTAGTTTGACCCGACGTCAGGACAGGTAAGACAATTTGCCTGCATAATGAAAGAATAGTCGGTTCTTTAAATGTCAGTCTGTCTCTGCAACTTGTTTAATGCAGCCTAATTCAATGTAGTTTTGCAAACCGAGAGCAGAATAACCAGAATTTTCAAAAAGATGAAGGAAAATCGACCTGACGATCTTTCTTTCTAACATGATTTATGAACTCATAGCCTATATGAATGTTAGTCTAGCTTTAAACCCACCCTGTATTCGGGCCGAAATTAGCATTAATTGCGTAAGTCGGCTATTGTCTACTAGCCTAGGCCTACTGCAAGAAACTACTAGACTAAGCTATGAGGAAGGCAAGCGGTATCGCAGCCGAGGGTGTTGGTCTGTGCGGTTCCGGCGGCTGTTATTCGACTGTATTCGTTCTGCATGGTAAGTAGGCCTAGACAGAAATGGGCAGATTCGCGGTTTGCAGTTCAATTTCATAGGCGAAACGTTTTCTATCTGACTGTCATGAGGTAGCCGAGGCTAAACTACAAGTTACAGCCCAGTTTTCATCTGAAAGAAGCAAACATACAGTGCTCTGCGTAAGTGAATACACCCATGATAAAGTTGACTTAAAAGAGGAGTAATAATAAAAACATCTTTTGGAAATTGATCTTTTAAAAATGAGGGAAAATCCAACCCAAGGACAGCTATTTTCTTTTTGAATGAATAATGTAGTGTAGCCTAGGCTTAAAAAATAAATGTTCTTCCTTAAAATACAGGGGGCATGTGAGTTCAATTTCCAAAAGATCCTTCCTGTTTTAAGTCAACTTAGCCTGCGTAGCCTATTTACAGTATGCAAAGCACTGGGGAAATGAAATGCATCCCTGTGAGCATACTGCTTTTGGCTGAGCATCTAGGCCGGGATCCATCTACAAAGAGCAAAACTGCAAGTGGATACAAAGATAAATTTGTCAGTGTAAAATATAAATTAATTGCACTTTTATCCTATTTATTTTGTGTTTTTAGTTTCTATGGGTATTTTATGTTTTTGCCGTATTGTTGTGTGTCTTGTCCTTATGTATACCTGTCTGCTGGCTGCACAAAAATTGCCCCTTGGGGACAATAAAGTTACCTTGACCTTGACCTTGACTTTATAACAGTCTTTATGTGTGTATAACAATTGGCTTTGTGATCTCCCCCATTCTCACATTCTCTTTCGTACCAGGATTCAGCATTTGACAGCTGACTTTCAGTAGGCTAATGGCCGATTCCAAGTCCAGTGAGTCGGCCATTACGGTTCAGACTGGACCTCTCCAATCCACCATTACGGCTCATACGGGTGGAGTTGCAGTGGTACCTCAACTACACTCTTGTCACATTGAAGGATCGGTCAACATCAACGTCAGCACATCCTCAGTTCCTGTGGTAAAATCAGATGCAGAAGTCATGGGTAACACTATCTATCTATCTATCTATCTATCTCTACATAACTCAATATTTACAAAGCATTATGGGTACAGTAATGATGAAGGGTATCAGAATGTACAGTAATGCTTCTTCTAGCCCTTAATGGCTCCATTGGTCTCTTTGCCCCATGTCAAATGCTGCTTATTCACCAAATGCTCTTTGTTATAGTGTAAGTTATATGCCGTGTTGGGGAGTAACAAATTACATGTAATGGAATTATGTGATTTAAATACAAAATAAATGTAACTGTAATCCAATACAGTTATAAAGTTAAATTTCATTTAATGTATAGTTAAATGACAATTACTTTTGAAGAGTTTCGTGATTACAATGGGGCTACATTTTATTTGAAAGTGTCGTAAAGTATTGTTCTACTGTATTTCAAGTTTGATTATTGGCAGAAAGATATAGAATACCTATACAAGGAATACTGTATGCTGCCTTCAAAATTTGGCATCTTGGAAGGCAGTATTTTATAGAAATATTTGATTTGGACATTCAGTGAGAGATTCTTCGCTGCCACATAATGCTGTCTTAGAGGGCAGGATTGTTTTCAGAGACAGCCCATATGACCTCAGAATGATCTGACTTTGTGGTGGCTGTTATTTCAAATTCAATTATTATAGTATTTACTGTAATGTATGAAGGATTTAAAGGGAGTTTGACAGTAGTCAGTGTTACTGCTTTAAGGTTAAAATTGCCAGGTTTAAACATTTAAACCATCAAAAATGGTTAACAGTTGAATATTTAGAATAAAAAAGTAATAAAGTGTATTTACTTCAATTAGCCTACATATTACACTATTATTACATTTTGATAACTTGTAACTTGTAATCCCAAACTATTGTATTTCAAAATGAATCTTCCCAACATGGTCACATGTGACCTCAAGCATTAGTTATAATGGTATGCTACAATATCATAACACTTCGTAATCACAGTCTTGTCTATAAGCAGTTTCAATTATAGACTTATGTCAGATGCTGTGATGCATATCAATGCTGCCTTTTTTTTCAACAGATATCCACATTAAAAGAGTGTTTGAAAAACTGAAATCAAGTCAGAGAAAGACATTTGGGAGCATTTTAGAAGGCATCTCAAAGAAAGGAACCCCAACATTGCTCAATGACATTTACACAAAGCTGTACATCCTTGAGGGAGAGAAAGAGGGAATAAACCATGAACATGAGGTGTGTAACTTAGACAGCATTTTCAAATCACAATCTTCTCAAGACACTCCAATTGACCTCAATGACATTTTCAAACCTTTACTCAATGAAAATGATCAAGAAGATTTTCGAGTTGTCCTGACAAAAGGAATTGCTGGTATTGGGAAAACAGTTTCTGTGCATAAATTTATCCTGGACTGGGCAGAAGAGAAAGCCAACGAGGACGTAGATCTCATTATTGTGCTTCCCTTTCGAGATCTGAACACATTGAATAAAGATGATGAAGGGTACAGTCTTCAAGAGCTGCTGGAGGAGTTCCATCCTGTGCTTAGAGATGTCAAAGACCCAAAGGGCTATGAGAACTGCAACATTGTGTTCATCTTTGATGGTCTGGATGAAAGCCAACTTCCTCTTGATTTCCACAACAACAGGAGGACGTCTAATGTAACAAAGAAGCGTTCAGTGGATGAGCTGATTACAAATCTCATACAATCTGATCGTCTTTTGCCATCTGCACGTATTTGGATAACTTCTCGACCAGCAGCACTCCACAAAGTCAGCGACTGGACACAAGTGACACATCGTTTGACTGAGATTCAAGGATTCAGTGACCCACAGAAGGAGGAGTATTTCAGGAAGAAGATCCGTGATGGTAATTTAGCAGACAGAGTTATCTCCCATGTCAAAATATCAAGAAGCCTCTACATCATGTGTCACATCCCAGTCTTCTGTTGGATATCAGCGACAGTGCTTTCTTATCCGGAGGTCTTGGACACTGCTCGCGAAAACATCCCTACCTCCCTGACTACCATGTACACCCGATTTCTTCTTTATCAGATGCAGAAGAAGAATGAGAAGTACTACGGCAAACACAATACGTTGCCATTGTCTGAGACAGACATGAAGATAATCCTCAAATTGGGTGAGCTGGCCTTTGCAAACTTGGAGAAACAAAACCTGGTGTTTTCTGAGAGGGACCTGAGCAAGCATGACATTGACATCACTGATGTCTCGGTACATTCAGGAGTGTTTACAGAAGTGGTCAAAGAGGAAGATCCCATCTTCAAAGAGAAGTGGTACAGCTTTGTCCATCTCACCATACAAGAGTATCTTGCTGCATTCTATACATTCTACCAGTTTGTCTCTGAAGGATCAAACCCATTTCCAGTACAAGAAACCAGACAGCCATATCCAAGAGAAGACAGATATAATCTCTACACATATGACTATGAAGAGGAAGGTGAACAGAGTGATGATACAGAGAAAACGAAAACTCTGCATGACCTACACAAGGCTGCAATTGGTCAGGCGCTGGAGAGCAGTAACGGACATCTGGATCTCTTTCTCAGATTTCTTCTTGGGCTCTCGGTGGATGAGAGTCTGGGGAGATGTTTGAATTTACAAATAACCAGAGATCAAGAGAGCATCATGAGAACCAGCCAGCTCATTAAAACCAAGTTCAGAAAGGACAACGAGAGAAAGTTTCTATCCCCCGAACGTTGCATCAATCTCTTCCACTGCCTCACCGAACTCAAAGACGACTCAATGTTGAAAGAAATTCAGAACTTCATGAGGAATCTTTCTGATCAGACAATAAGCGCAGCCCAGTGCACTGCTCTGGCCTATATGATTACCGCGTCAGATGAGGTGATGGAGGAGTTTGACCTGAGGAAGTACAATACATCAAGAGAGGGTCGGATAAGACTAATTCCGGTTCTGGGACGCTGCATCAGAGCTAAGTGAGTATCGTCTTGGTTGATAACTTCATCCTGGAGGGAAAATGATGATTTAATTATTCTACAGTACAGTTTGATAGTATACAGAACCTATAAAAACAATTCACCATTTTACATTTTTACTGCTTTTATTAATGGAATCTTTCTTGATTAATTAAATTTGGACTTTTTTTGTAATAATTTACAAAAATCCTTTATTTAATGTCAATGTGAAAGCATATTTCCTCTAAGTAATTTTCATTCATTAAAAATAGAGATGCACCGATCGACCGGCTGCCGATTGGAATCGGCCGATTTTCACGTGATCGGCCACGACCGGCGACCGGCCGGTCAGTCTGAAACATGCCGATTTTATGCCGATCAAATGCACTCGCACGTACTTGTAACAACATCACACTCACACAGCTGAGTTTGCAAAGTTTGATGAAGCTAGGCCAACAGTCAGGGCTGGATAAAGCGCTAATACTGAGTTTTTCTATGCAGCGAACGCTGTGCTTTGCCATATTGCGTGGAATTTACTATACTAAGCTGTCACTTCAGGTTACAGCGCTCATCAAAGCCCGTCCTTGCCGCTAATTGCGTGCCCACAGCTGAACCACAAGCGCTATCAATAAGCAGCGACATAGCACGGCAGGAATAAACATAGTTTTGCTTCGGTTTGCCAACTTATCATGTATTCTTTCACACTACTACAACAACTAAGTCCGATTTACACATTTAGAGGTTTATTTCATTACCTTTTGTCTGATCACGCCTGTATATTTCTTCTAAATTCGCCAAAAGTTAGCATTCTAACGTGTCATAAACTACCGCGACCGTGATACAAAACATATCATGCGTGGTGTCGTTGGAAAGCTCCTGCATGACGTTATGCCATCCAAATATGGACACTTCCTTAGTATCCGCAAGCAATCGCGAAAGTTCGAAGAAGAGTGTGGACTGAGAATGTAAGTCATTTGCTGTGTTTCAAGGCTTCTCAAAATTATTTTTTCCAACATCTCAGCCTATGTAGCACTAACTTCAGTTATCAGTATTCTGACGATATTTACAGTTGGATATTGCATATGGATGTGAGAAGAAAAGAAATAGTGTTCCTAGTGCATTTCTACATGTGTGAAATGAATGTCCCACACTGGGATTACTGCAGCTGAAGAAGACTTGAAGAAGAATCTGTCTATTCACATTTTTCTACCAGCCATTGATAAGTTGATTACATTTCTAACATGTTGTATTAAAAAAAATATAGGCTAGAAAATAACTCTTTGTTTGTGCTGTAAAGTGGTTAGAAGAAATTAAATCGGAATCGGCTAAAATCGGTATCGGCCGGTCAAACTCGATGAAAAATCGGAAATCGGAATCGGCCAAAAACTTGCAATCGGTGCATCTCTAATTAAAAATCTATAATGCAAAATAAGCTATTGCATAAATATTCACCCCCTCCAAGTCAGTATTAGTAGTATTAGTAGCATCCTGACTACCAGAGGTTTGTTTTGTCCTCTCTAGAGGACATCTGCAAACTTGAATATCTCCCAGATTATGCATGCTACTGACATAACTCCTTTCGTTCTCTATAGAGGACATTCAGGACTTTTAATTGATACCAAATTTATGGGGGTGGGGTTTTGGGAACTTCCTCTTTTTTTCTTGCAATAGGCTCACTCGACATGTCAAGTCGGCGCAAACAGAAACATAATTTGCGTCATATGCAGATGCAGTGCATGCTGGTTAGACGTGTTGTTCGACTTGAAGAAATGTTGTGATCATGTCACAAAAATGCGACCATGTCACGTCACTCAAAACTCGCGGGATGAAGACGCTTACAGTCACATTTTGCAATTCTCCGCATCTGCTTTCAAACGCCTGCAACCGGCTGGATCCCACCCCATGACGTCAGTTCAAAAACGTGATTTGCCATTTGGAACAGGTTCGGAAGGAATCTCCCCATGACGATTATGACAGGGGTCTCGTTCTGCCTCCTTACCAAAGATTCTATCTGGATCAAAGAATCTGGGTGTTCTCATTGATAGTGAACTAAACTTTGACAGGCATATGAAATCAGTTACTAAGTCAGCATTTTATCACCTGAAAAACATTGCCAAGTTAAGAGGTCTTATGTCAAAAAGTGATTTGGAAAAATTGATCCATGCTTTTATCTCCAGCAGAATTGACTATTGCAATGGCCTGTTCACAGGCCTGCCAAAGAAGACCTTAAAACAGCTTCAATTAATTAAAAATGTGGCCGCAAGAGTCCTCACAAAGACAAAAAGAAGTAAGCACATCACCCCTATCTTAAAGTCCCTTCACTGGCTCCCAGTCAGCTACAGAATAGATTTTAAAGCACTCCTTCTTATTTATAAATGCCTAAATGGGACAGGGCCTAATTATCTCACTGACATGCTGCACCCATACACCCCTACAAGAGCACTTAGATCTCAACAGAACAACCTACTGGTTAAACCAGCCGTCAGAACTAAGCATGGTGGGGCAGCTTTCAGTTATTATGCGGTCCTGAGGCAATTAAAAAGGCCCCTACTGCTGCGAACTTCAAAAGCAAACTAAAGACAAAGCTTTTCTCCGATGCCTTTTGCTGACTGCTGTATTTTATGTCTGCATTCTTTTTTCCATATTTATTCTGCTTTTAACTTTAATTTTACTCTTATTTATTTTTTCTTTTTAAACCTTTTATCTTTTTTATGTATTAATCTATTGTATCGTTTCATGCATTTGCACTGATACTTCCTCTTTTAACTTTTCTCTTGCACTTGTTAAGCACATTGAGCTGCCTTTTGTGTATGAAATGTGCTTTATAATTAAAACTGCCTTGCCTTGCCTATAGCGGAGCAAGATGGATCAGTTAACATTTTAGGATCAGCACTGTAGCCAGCATCTGGGATGACACCTGGGCTTGTCAAAAGTGATCTATCTTGTTCTGTTGTAGAATCTTTGCCCCTTACGTTAGAATGTACTAAAATGAACAGATATGGAAGGGATACCTTCTTATTTGTGATGTCTGGAACAGCGGTAGGCTAGCCTCCTGAAAAGGTTGTGATATTCTGCTATTTTATGCTGTTGGTTACATATACACACGGAAAACACATTATATTTAATTAATGTGCTACAATGCAGGCCTGTTAACTGTATGACAACAGTGATTTATTTAAACTACATCATATCAATTTATTTCGTCAGTCATCATGCTCATTTTAATGAGTGAGAATGAAAGTTAAATACTGTATTATTTAATGCACACAAATTCTGTGATATCTCCCGCGAGGTCTCACGCAAATCACGTCTGTCAAATTTGCTAAATCGTGTTCGGGACCATCTGCGTCTAAAACTTTCGCCCCTCCCGGTGAGACTCAAGCTCTCGTTGACGTATGCAGCCAGCCGAAGTCAGCCGTTTCCGAACTCGAATGCGCCTATTGTCATGGGTCAAATTGACCCAATTTTCCAGGAAGAAAAAGAGGAAGTTCCCAAAACCCCACCCCCATATATTTGGTATCAATTAAAAGCCCTGAATGTCTTCTTTAGAGAACAAAAGTATTTAGCTCAGTAGTATGTATGGTGTGGGAGATATTCCAGTTTAGAAAGGTCCTCTAGAGAGGACATGGATAGATCTCAGTAAGGATATGTTCAGACTTAGCATCTTTTTCTGGCAAAATAATTTATCCAGACCACAGATATCTAGTTTGAAAAAAAAAATCTGTCAGAGTTCCAAAAAAATTGCTGTTCCAAAAAGCAGGAAGCATCCAGCGAATTTGCGACTTTATAATGGCAAATTTGCGAATTTATAATGTGGCAAATATATGAGTTTATTTCTCGCAAATTTGCGACTTTATAATGTGGCAAATATACAAGTTTATCCCCCCCGAAAAACCCCCCACACGTGGCCCTAATACGGCGTCGGACGTATGGATGCAAAATATCGCGGAAGAAAAAACTGGGGTTGGCTATTGCTTTTCATATGTTATGGCAAAGAGTGAAGTCATGTCGAACAATTCCCGTTGTTCAGACACTAAAACGAATCTCTCAACAGATGTCCTGTCACTTTCTCCATTTTTTAAGTTGTTGTCATTGGTGTAGTGGGGATTTTTTAAGTGGAGGTATGCTATTTGTGACGTCATCACAGTGACGTCACCACCCCCTACCCCCCAAAAAGAAAATGGGCCTACTCAGCTTGACATGCAGAAATACACAGGTGTCATATTGGGTAACACTTTATTTGAAGGGGTCTACATAAGGGTGACATGTAACCGTCATAACAATGACATGACACTTGTCATGCACATTAATGACACATTATTGATGTTTATGACTGTTGTCATAATGTGTCATTCGGTTTTTGGAATGTCAAGTTGACATTGTTTGAGCGTCATCATTATGACAACTTGACATTAGGCAAGATGACATTATTTGACGGTGTCTTTGTCATGACAACTTGACATTAGGCAAGAAAATGTAATCCGTTTACAATATTGTCATGACAACTTGACATATAACTGTGTTTGGCCTGAGTTATCTCCTATAACCTGAGTTAAGGTTTTTTAAGTGATGAGCCTGAACAATTGGCTGTCATGACACCATTATAAATTGGTCATGAACACTTTTCTTGACCTCAACTACAGTGGTACAGTTTTGACTTGTCATTAAGCTGTCACAAAGAACCATTACTGACCAAAATAGTTTTCTGACATTGTCATGAATATTTACCTTTGACCTCAAGTATAGTGAACCGTCTGAGATGTTTCCTGAACATGTCATGAAGTGTCATTACACTGTCATGTAGGTTTCATTTCTGTACATTTTACATTTCTGGAACATTGAGTCTAATTTCAAGTATAATAACAAACACCATACTCAAGTCATGACTTCAAAGAGTTTATTTCAGCAATGAATTTTGCAAAACCATAATACATCAGCGCCTCGTTGCCATGGGTAGGTAATGGTATCCTGAGTTCTTTAAAGTATTAAATAAACAAATGAATGCAAGCGTTCATTCATCACCTCTATGGAATATAACCACTTAGCTTAGTGATCCCACACTTATATGCAAATTCCCTATGTACTCTTATTTACACATGCATTAATGTCAAATTGTCATAATGATGACACTCAAACAATGTGAACTTGACATTCCAAAAACCGAATGACACATTATGACAACAGTCATAAACATCAATAATGTGTCATTAATGTGCATGACATGTGTCATGTCATTCTTATGACGGTTACATGACACCCTTATGTAGACCCCTTCAAATAAAGTGTTAGTTTAGTTGAAGCGGAGCTCTGCTACCAACGTCGAGTGGTTTCAGTTTCTCTCGCACAGAGAAACTGAAACTGGGCTAGCTAAGTGTTATCAAAGTAGCGCCGCGCGCCAGAGCCTTTGAGTGCACACATTGAAACGCGAGAGGAATGTATCAACTCGTCTTAGTTGACAGAATAACATAGTTTAATATGAAAAAACGGTGGAGTGTTCCTTTAAGTTGTAGGCTATTTTATATTTGTTACTTTTTTATATCTCACGTCGGGAGAAGTGGGTGGACGGTGTACCCCTGCATCCAACACCCACTACACCCCTGCTTGTTGTAATGGGAAACCACAGGTCTCGGTAATCCGCTTGTGATTGGTCAGCTGTAAAAAAGACAGCATGACGTGTGCCATTTTTCTGCTAGAAGTTGAATATTTCTCAACTTCTGACCTGAAGAAAAAGATGGTTGCAGCTGATGACTTTTTTGAAAACACGGTCTACTTCATTATAAAGTAAAACGGACGGCAGCAGCTGCGAAAAAGACGCTTAGTCTGAACGTACCTTAAGCTTGAACTTCTTGATGATGCAATTTTACTCATTTTTTTGGCAAAACTGTGAACGGCGTTTCTCAAGTCCAGTCACAGCTTTGGATTGAGGTATGGACTTTGACTCTGCCTCTTCAGAACATTCACCTTGTTGTCTTTAAACCGTTAGATGTGTAGTTCTTGCTGTATGCTTCAGCTCATTGTCTTGCTGGAAAGGAAATCTTCTCCCAAGTCATAGTATCCCTACAGGATGATGCTACCATCACCTTCAATATACCTTCTTCCACAATTTGACCTTGGAGTCTCCCACATGACTTTGGTCAAGATTAAATACGAGCTTTGCCACTCACCCTTAGAGCTTTGATTGGTGAGGAACCTGGGCTAAAGTTGTTGTATAGCGGCCAGTTTTTTTTTTATTAATGCTTTTTATCATCCACTCACCTTTCCTTCTGCTCTATCACTCTCTCTCACGCTCTCCTCTTTTAGTGGACACTATTTATTGGCAGTCACCTGCGACATATGTGACGGAGGGTGTCGCTCGCCTTCCCCTCGTTCATCGTGAGTGGCGGTTTCGTTTGAATGGTCAGTTAGCAGTTCATAAGCAGTTCGTTTTAACTTGTCTCAAGTGTTTCTCACAAATGGACCACTATTTTAGGCATGTATTTAACAGCATACGAAAATATTAATAGCCTACACAAACTATGCAAGCCATTTTCAAATCTTGTTTTATTTTAACTACTCAATGCAATCTCAAATCCTCACCAGAAACACCAACAGTCAATGTATTTCTCCAAATCCAAGTTTAATTTATTTACTAAATACTATACTAGCTGGTCGTGGAAGAGATGGTTAAACATGAATTTGTCTTGTAAACGGAACCAAGTTTCACAGGCACTGTTTTAGTACAACAACGGCCCTATAACCTCGTGCTTTCATTGGACAGACGCCTCGCGTTCAACGGACTCATTTGCATAGAGCTGGGCATCGGCCAGCTTTTCTGTCGCGCGACACGTTTTCAAATGCAGCGCTGCCTTCCCGGAATGCTTTGTGGGTGCGTTAAAGTCGCTTGACGTCACCCATAGGGAAATAGCAGATTACGACACGACAGAGTGAAGTGACGAATATGTGTGGCCGTACCGTAAGTCAAGAGAAAAGTCTGCTGCAACCATAATTTTGATCCCAGTTGTTTTATTTTAAAAAAACAAAACGTGACATTTCTGTTTTGAAAAAGAAATTGGGACTCTTCTCTTACCTTGTGAAATGTAGCTAAGCTAGGCTAACAGACAAAATATTTGTTCTTCCTTCATAGACTTTGTGGATGCGAATTGGATCAAGATACCTGTGACATATTGGTGAGGTCCATGGAGATGCCATTATCCCAACTTAAGATACTTGACTTGAGTTACAACCCCTTGACAGATGCTGGAGTAGAGAACATTTTTCAGGCACTTTTAAGCAAAAAGTGTGAGCTGGAAACGCTGAGGTATTGTGTCACTTACTTGATTGACTGTAGAAATAGACTTGTTGTATAAATATGATATAAAATATGTTTCTATGTTATTAACTGGTGGGCTTTCTTACACATACTGGCCTATTTTGTTACCAGGTTGTGTGCCTGTCACATCACTAAGACGTCCTGTGTGACACTGGCCAAGGTCCTTCAGCAGTCGAGTCTCAGGGAACTGGACCTGAGTGGCAATCTGTTAGGAGATGAAGGAGTTAAGCTGGTCTGCACTGGACTAATGAGTCCCCACTGTCGGTTAAACACACTGGGGTGAGTATTGGGGAATGGAAATGTGAACCCTTTGTGAGCTTGTAAAACAATATGAATGCAACAGTTCGTATAGTAATGTCTTGTGTTAATCCACTGATCTGCTGTTTTCCCAATACACGGACCGTCGCTCATTTCGACTAGTTGGCTCTTGTCCCTCTGCCTTACTCCATCCCTGAGCTAGTCGACACAGGTTTTCTATCAGTCCAAACTCTATTAGTAGCTGTATTGAACCTGGTGGTGGTAGTTGCCCCTCCTTACGTTTAGTACCAAATGAAAACGAAAATTTCCCAAAAACATTCAGGCTGTGTGAGTGGAGAAAGGGACAGAGAGTGTGAGGAAGACACAATCATTTAAAATAACGTTCACTGTGCCTTCTGTAAACATGTTTCTTCTTCAATAGCACCATGGCTTCATTTGTTCATTCAGAGCTAATCTTAGTCAGTCAGCCTTTGCACAAATAGGCTATAGCCTATAACTGAGCAAGTGACCACATTAAAAGATAGCCCAAAACAGGTCAGACTGAATGCCTAGGCTATAGTGAGGTCAGTGTTAGTTGAGAAAGTAATCAATTCCACATTGAGGCCAGAAGTCCAAGTAGCAGTGATACAGTATTAGCCTTGTGCTATCATCTTTACACAGAGGCTTACTCTGATTAAGTCTGACTGAGATATACCCTGTTGTTTTGCTCCATGTGTGTGTGTATTCCATTCTAGATTGAAAGACTGCAAGCTCTATAAAGGATCATGTGAGGCTTTGGCTCCTGTCTTGTGGTCTTTTTCGGAGCTGAAAGACTTAGACCTGTCCAACAACGACTTGCCAAACGCAGGACTGAGACGACTATCGGTTGGATTAAGGAATCCCAGCTGCTCCCTTCGTGTCCTCAGGTGCAAATATGATATGGAAAACCATGCTGTCCTTTATCATCCTACAGGATGGTGTCTCATTGTTTTGAATCTGCTTAGGCATTGGTCATATCCTAATATGAAAACCCTTTTTTCCAAGAGCATCTCCTGTCCATGCCTAAACTCACACTTACTGTGTAGGCATCTTTACTTAATGTCTTTGAACTTTGTTAGACTTAGTAGAATTAGTACATAGTGTTTACTCTGAAGTCTCAAATTACTGTACCAAAGTTGGATTGTTATTCTTGAATTGCAAGCTGCCTTAGGTGAAAACCTCTGCCAAAATTAATGAATGTAAAAATACACTTTCTCCTTTGCAGGATGTCTGGTTGCCAGATCACAGAGAGAGGCTGTGCTTTGCTTGCCTCCGCTCTCATCAGAAATCCCCATCATCTTGAAGAGCTGGATCTCAGCTACAATCACCCCGAAGAGTCAGGAATACAGCTGCTGTCTGCCAGACTGGAAGATCCACACTGCCATCTACAGAAGCTGAAGTAGGCTAAAAATAATCTTGTTGTATAAAAGTCAGATGCTGCAATTGGCAATAACTGAATAATGGCTGTTAATGATTTGTCGTTCAGCAGAGAACCCAGGAACACAAGCCTTGAAACTGAAGTGAGGTTGAAATAGGTTTGAAAGCAGAAATCTCATAACAGGAATATTTTCATGTCAAAGTGAAATATGTACAGTATATACATTTTTAATCTTAAAACGTATATTTATGAAAGTGCAATTATTAAATCTAACTAAAGTTAATTAGATAGCTAATTTAACACAATGAGAAAGACCTCAATCCACTTGTCAACAATATCTACAGGGTCCAATCACCCACCCAAGGCCATTTCATACTAGGGATGGCGAAAACTACAAATTTTCTTAACCAACCACCGAGCCTCATTATAGCCGGTTGAAACCGGTTAACCGATTAGTTTAAAATATGCTACGTTATTTGAAATATATTTTTTATGTAATTATTTGAGATATTGTCACATACTGTATCTCTGTCCCCCGCTCACACACACAGCCCCGGCGCTGCCCTTCCACTCATGTCACCTTTTTTAAATCCCCTACAGCGCGAAACATGAGTCCCGCAAACCAAGGAGCTTGTAGCCTAAGTAGGTGGAGGACAAATGGCTCCTTCATTTCGAAATGGTTTAGGTACAAGGTGATCGCGTTGCAAATAAAGGTGTTTGTCTAGTGTTAGAATCAGTTAAACAGTCACCGGTTAACATCCCTATTTCATACCTTTAAGCAGTTGTGTACACATCTGGCATTTCCCAGGGATTAAAGTTTTCCGGCACCGTGCCGGAATTCCGGCGTGCAGCCATTGACTGCGTTCATTTTTAAAAAAATATTATTTATTTGCTAACGCTATTGAAAAACACGCAGCATTCGTTAAGCTGAATTTCCTTTCCCTGCTCTCCCTCTCTGTCACTCAGCGTCACGCTCCCTTTAATACACAAACACACACACACACACACACACTCAGACACAGACACAGTCTCCCCTTCGTGCACACCGAGTCTCCTTAACGAGATCATCCCTGGAAGCGTGGTCGCACTGATGCACCTGACGCTGCGGGTGGAAGCATAAGTTCTTCCGCAAATTTTGTAGACTATGCGTGCAACTTTACCAAACAGTATAGAAGTAAACGAATTCTCCTTGGCCCACTCTCGTGCGCACTGACACCCGCTCCTCGACATGCACATTTAATCCAAACAAAACATTCACAATCGTGAACGCAATGACGCACAGAAGACGACTAGCTGAATTATTGTTAAATACGGTTAGCATCAGTAGGCTATGCTGCACACATCTGATTAAAACTCTGCATTCAAGTTGACTGACCATCTCAATACCAATGTTTTTCAACTCCAAGATTTAAAGGGCCTGTCCCAAGGAGGAAAAGTATGAGCTTACCTTGAAACTTAAACACACGTGGGGACACTGAACAGTCCAACCAGCTAGAGTATGATAAACTAGCCAACTATGCTACTTTGTTTACAATATTTTGAGGCTTCAATCAAACAGCTGAATTTAAGAGGTGAAGTTGTAATGTGAATAGCAGGCTATAAGCTGCATAAAGTTTGCTGTTATGAATCTCAGAAATGTCAGTATATAGAATGTATAAATAATTGTGTGTGTGTGTGTGTGTGTGTGCTTTACATCTTGTTAAAAAATCATTAAATAAATAAATTCACATTATATGAAAGCAAAGCGATAAAAAGTCAGACATGAGGCGACCACCACACATTGCCTTCTAATCTGTGGGAAACACTGTTATTACTCTTTAGAAAGAGAATAATTGTCTTTTTTTAAATACCTTAACTTAAATGGTTTGCAACTAAATCTTATTCTTCAAATGCCTGCCTTCCAATTTCACATATCCTTGACACCTTATGATTGTAGGTCAATTTGTAACCTGTCAAAGACAAAGATTAGCAGCAAAACTTGATATAAAAAGAAATCCTAAATGCTACATAACAAGTAGCATATTGTAGTGTGTTGGACTACTATTGCCTATTGGCCTTTCTTGGTGTCCAACATCACAAACAACGCCTGTGTCGTGTGCAAACACTCCAAAAAATAAACCGGTTTCCAATCGATCGACCAACATAGTGTCGTATAGAGTCGCATGCACGAGTCTAAAAAAGTTCAGGCTCAGGATTTTTTTTTGCTTTAATCCCTGATTTCCACAGAGAAAGTGCAAAGTGAGCTTGCTCAGCAGTTGCAGAGGAGCACATCTGGCATTAAAAAGTGATCTCACACTTGCACTAAGTCGTTAGTTTTGGTTAGCGCCCATTTAGCGAAAATCTAAATCTTGACATACCGGTGATGAAAGCCTACTTGTAATCAGATGAGAATGAGAAATGCGTAAGGAAAAACATCTGTAGGCTTTTTCAGACATCTTCCTCACCGTGAGAGTATAAAAGGTGTGATAGGAAAAAAAAACCTTGCAAGTACCCAGATCTCCTTCTATTGACAGACGCCAGCTTTGATGTATGCAAACCTCAGAGGTCTATGTGGCCCCTGGCGCGTATCTGTTCAGTTCAGACTATAAACTCTATGCGGACACATGCGCTTCTGAATGTGGTCTTGAATGCATATTGAGTGCATACACAGTGTAGCCTGACGAGCCAGACACCCACATCAAGATGTAGGGTCTGAACTCACCATAGCAGGGCTGAATCGGAGGGGTGGGATAAACAGTTGTCTTTCAAATTCCCTCTCCAAGCAAAAGGATAGCTCTAAACGAATCATCTGCTTGTTTTCAAGTAGCAGGATGCTTAACTGTCACAACTTCTGGTCGCAGTTCAGTCGTCATTCTGTTACCGACTCTATACACGATGTGATATTGGCCCAGCCCTCATTGAAACTGGCCAGCTCCCAAGTCAACGGAGAGTTGCTAGATTTGCTGCCACTAGGGGTGTCTAGATTTCTAGGCTATACACAGTGGGCATTAGAGATATGAAATGGAGATGAAGTGGGCACTTTGCTGATACTGTTTCCGTGCAATTTGCTCATCTCTCTTTCTCTCTCTACCTCATACTCTCACACTCACACACACACACACGCACACACTGGCCCTCTTTTATGAAATGTGCGTACAACATAAAACAGGGGTGTGACAGGTGTACGTTTATTTCCATGCAAAGGATGGCATTTATCAATTTGATCGTGAGCGGTGGCTACACTCGAATCTCATGTCAAGTCTCAATTTGTGTACGCAAGTTTTTCAGGCGGCATAGCAGCAGTAAATCACCGGTGGATTGGAAAGTTCATGGAATTCATGGAATATCTCTGACATAAGACTTTTCTTACACATTTGTAGCCTACTTGCTGTAATTTAGCCTGTCATGTTTACACATTTGATGGCTTAAAATAGCCATAGGCTATGTATCTTTGGAAAGTGCAACAGTCGTCCAACAGTCGTTTTTTTAATTATTATTAAAAAATTGTAATGGATGTATTTGTAGTATGATTTCTCTTTCCGAAAACAAAGTCTGTTGCACTTAAATCACCATAGTCCTAGCTTTCTTAGTGACACTTTTCTAGCTGTCATAATTAACAAGGTTCAGCTGGGCTTACACACACACACACGCACGCACGCCTGCGCACACGTGCACACACACACACACACACACACACACACACACACAATATCAGAACTTCCTTGAAGGCCCCCTTGACATCATCTGTGTTAATCCAGGGTAGCTACAGTACCTGTATACTTTACATTTAGATATACAGTATGTATTTATGTATATATACAATTGTTTTTTTTCACACATTTCATTATATCCATAATGAAACATGAGTCAATTGGATATTAAATGTTTAAATATTTTTCCACAGCATTGAGCATGTTGGGGAAAGGCACCTAAAATGGGGTTTCAAGAAATGTAGGTGCATTTAAAGTTTTACATGATTTTAGAAACAATTTCTGTGTATATACTGACATTCATTCAAGATGAATTTTGTGTTTGTTTTTTATATTACCTTTTTGCTCGGTTTGAAATAGATGCAGTAGACCTCAAATTTGATTGGAGTGACGGAGTAGACCTATCTCAAGACAGAAAGAAAGCTACAAGAAGAAATATGGAGATGTTCTACAGCCCATTCGACTCAGGCGATGACGATATGTCTATTTTGCCAAAGTCCAACTTGCAAAACTCCCAGGTGGAAGTGCAGTGTTTCCCAAGTCTGTCGGGGGAACGCTTCTACTGGGAAGTGGATTGGACTGGTATGGTTTTCATTGGTATGAGACAAAGGTTGGGTTTCAACTCATTTGAAAAGTATTATCTGGCTTGCAGCAGGGATCAGTTAATTGCTTTCCACAACAACCGGGTCAGTACAAAGTCGGTGTCACATTTAAAGAAGCCAAATCCAGACCCTCAGCGGATCGGTGTGTATCTGGACTGGCCAGCGGGTATTTTGTCTTTCTACAGCGTCTCTTCGGGCGAGAGGACTTTCCTGCACACGTTTCACACCACATTTAGCGCACCCGTTGTACCTTTCTTTTCCTTTGCAAAGCCACATCCTTATGATGGCATTGGTTCAGTCACTCTTCGTACATTTTGAATCTGTAAATGAGGCAACTGCATAGACCTAAAAGAAATGGACAAACAGACTCCGTTGTTCTCGATGGAAGGGGGCTGAAACAAAATTCCGTTTACTTTCCGTCGTACTGCGCAGACTCGTACTCAGTTCGTGACGTTAGCCTGCTGTAACTCGTCTGATAGATCGAAAACCTCTGAAATTGTTAACGTTCGTTTTTGAATATTATTATTATGTGTACTTGCCTCTAGGTAATGCTTTACCATATCAAACAGTAGGCTACTGTAGGCTACACGCATTTTCACTGATCTTGCGAATGACTCTCCGTCATGGTTTTCGTGCAGGCTCACTCAGCTTCTTATCCAAACATTACGGGCGAACGTTAGCTTCCCTACAACCGACATGCTAAAATACTTCTTTACGGGAAACCAACGTAATATACGGGGAAGAAGTGAATTAATTTTGCCTTCGATACCCTATATAGAATACACAGAAGCTATAAGGGAGACAAAGGGCACATGTTACATGAAGTTATGCGATCGCAAAAAAATCTGAAATCTATGGCCGTCCAAGGGAGTTAACAGAGCGTTGATCACCAGCTCATTTCGTGTTTCTACTTCCGGGAATATGCCTGCCCCCTTGGGCAACTGCACTGTGAACACAGCAGAAAATATGTACACAGATGTGTCATTTCCACAGAATAGGCTAAGCCTTATTATATGTACAGTACTTCCTCATCACCGACATTAAAATGTGCGCTTTTTAAATCAAATGTAGTAGCTATCAGAATATCAGAAAATATGTATACAGATGTGTAATTTCTACAGAATAAGCCTGATCATATGCACTTCCAGGGTGAGTCCAGGGTTAATCAAATGTAGTAGCAGTAGTAGTAGTAGTAGGCTTGTAGTACTGTAGTAGCAGTAGTAGTAGTAGCAGCAGCGTAGGCAAAGGCCCTGCATTATTTTTTACTTTAGCACTGTTATTATAAGACTTTAATCTGAGCAGTTAGTGTGACAGTTACTTCGACTGTTCTAAGAAATATGCTGAGTTGTTAAGTTATCATTAAGGGGTGATATTTAGTTTGCCATAGCCAGACATCGTAACATGTTCTGATCAGAATCAAAACTCTTATCAGTCTGGTAACATGTAATTTGGATTAGATTATGGGCATGTTTCAAGCTAGCCTGAAAGCCAGTCTAAATTCACCATGCCCCACAAAGTTTGAGGATGTCAAATGCCGTAATCTTTTTCATCTTTTGATGAGACATTTCATTCATTTTCTTGCTATATGGATCATACCTATATGATGTGATGATGTTATGAATAAAGTGTGTTTTGATTTTACTCACTTTATTCACTATATAAGCGGCTGCATATATGAAAAAAAAAACACCTAACCCTAAAAAAATTCTAACAAAAAGTGTCTCAGCTATTTTCTGTAGTATTAGGTGTCTTTAGTAACATACTAAAAGTTACCAAAGTTTGACCACTGGAAAGGTGCAATTTTCAAGATGGCGTCCAAGATGGGCAGAAAGCCCTTAAATATGCTAACTCCTTTATTTTTTGACCTAGCCAAGTGTTTTCTGGGTCTATGAATACTGTATGTGTGCTGACATCATTTACTGGGGAGCACTGTGCCATTCCTATTTGTCCTCATTGTGAATAGGCAGGCCATAAGAAGTACCGCTAATAAGGGGTGTTTTTTTGCCTCATTTTAACTCACAACTCTGGCTACGAGAGATTCCATTCACTACAGCCTACTAAGCTAAACTAGCGGTGGTGCCCACACAGGTTTCCTCCTTTTCCTGTCTATTCCAATGAAATGTCAACTGTGGTGTGAGAATGGGTCAAATTGCGTGACTGTCACACTCAAAGCGTGAGGCTTGGCAGCCCTGGTGCCATATGGTGTCTCACTGCCATACAGACAGCCATATAGTGTTCCATATGGTGTCACATTGCCATACACTCTGCCATATAGTGTGCCATATGGTGTTACACTGCCATTCAGTCTGCCTTATAGTGTGCCATATGGTATCACACTGCCAGGCTGTGTTGGATAAAGGTGTTAGCTGAAAGAGCAAGTTGTTTTGTTATCCCATCTCCTCTACTGTGACTGTCACTCAGATAACCAAAGCTTTGTCTACATTTTAGCAGCCTACACACTATTAGTGATTTTGAAGGCTAATGAACATATAATTGCTACCCCAGATAGCAAAACTACACTGGGACGGAACTGGGCCACACCTACCACAACATCCAGCACGGATCTGCATAATGGACCTGATCCGGCGTCCAAACGGACATCGGTCCAAAATTGGTTTGGATCCGTTTGACGGATCTGCGGCAGATATGGACTTGCACTGGCCCAGGTCCGTCCCAGACAGATCTGACTGTGTGGGCCACAATAAGCAGACCCGAATTGCAGATCCACACAACACGGAACAAGCGGACCCGTAGGCCTACCACACACAATAAGCGGACCCGTACCACCACACACAATAAGTCTGTCAACTGTCATGTTGTCTGTCTACACTGAATGTATTAAATATGCCCTTCTATTGCGTAGCATTTCTTTTTCAAAATATCTCAAAGCGAGTGACCGAAAGAAAAAAGAAACCAAGCGTCCGACAAAAGTCATCTCAAAACATGTGTGCAGTCAGGACACTCCAATTAAACGGATTTTATGCTGATGTTCACTCGCATTGCGTCCGGTTAGGACATGGTGTTAATTAGAAGTCCTGAAGCACCCAGCAACAAGAAAATCATTCTCTCAAGCCATTTACTCTGTTTTGTGTGTGCGTGCGTGTGTGTGTGTGTGTGTGTGTGTGTGTGTGTGTGTGTGTGTGTGTGTGAGAGAATTGGGAGAGAGATTGGGATTTGTGTGTGAAGGAGAGCAAGAGAGCGAAGGGGAGTGTGCGCGGCGTGCTGTCTGTTTTGTGTCACCGTCCATCTTTAAATTATAAACAGCAGGAGTCACTGAATGGTACAGTGACTTTGTCTGGAAGTGTGCGTGTTCTCAGGTTCGCCTCCCAGCATTTACATAGCTTATCATCTTAATAATGGCATGTTAGTTATGCTTTTTAATGTAATAAGACATTCCTACTATTGATAAAGGATCATGCATATTTGATAGCCTGTACAGTGACATTAAATCAGATGCAAGCCATACAGTATATCATTCTGTAGCCTGTATAGGGCTCAACTGTGTGCTACACAAATTAAATATTAAATGACAAGTTGAAAGCCATTGCATTTCAGATATTTCAATATCACTTTGGCAGGACTATGAAACTTATGGGAGACAATGGTATTAAGTTGATATCAATTTTATTGATGACCACCTACATCTAGACACTAACACCTAGATGTGAACCCTTTTAACCTAAGAATGTAGGCTGAAGACAATCAAACTCATAATTGATTTCAAACCATGATTGTTGTTTAAATCTATGCTTTCATTGTTATATAGTCTTGGCGAGGTTGATGGAATACTCTGGCAAAGTTGTTATCACAACAACAGTATAACACACACACAAGGCAATTAGTGAAAGACAAGTGCGAACTACGATAAAACACAGTCTGAATTAAGAGTGGGAGGTATTACTGCAGGACAGACTGACATTTGAGAATGTACAGTAGGCTTAAGCCAATCTCAAGAAACACAAGGCTCTGATTTGCTAGTGTAATTAATTTATGGTTTTTGCTTGCACAATTTACAATCCTTTTAAAATGTAGATACAGTTAAAGTAAATCTCACTTGATTAAAAAAAACTACCAAAGATAATGTAAGCCATATGTTCCCAGTCAACATGCTGTTTGAATTACTTTCATCTTGGTATCCAAGATCACTAGTCTTATAAAACAGCTTTCAGATATAGTTACATTTTAGAACTAAACAAATGTAGTGTCTAATTTACTGTTAAGTAAGTGAATGAGAGCACTCTGTTCACAAGAGACAATTCAGTATGTTTTGCATTTACAACCTATAAGTGTAAAAATAATGGATCCCAGAAACAAGGATTCTGCCTCCTCCTAGCCTTTAAGAATGTTTCCCTTTGTTATCCTCATAAGACATGGTTTGGGGAAAGTCATAGGGAATTAAAAACAAACTCTTTAGGAAGATATGTCATGAACAAATACCACCCATAAAACCAAACCCTAAGGGACCTAAATCATGAAATCACAAAAGACAAAATCTAAAATCAAGAGCACAGAAAAACACTCAGTACATCACAGGCTGACAATTCTGACAATTGTAAGGTAACTATCTTGGTCATCCAGATAAAACTCAGGGTACAGAGGTTTAGTGAAGGCACTGTGGAAAGTATGAAGATGTGTGAGCCTATCAAAAGCCATTGTGTAGAAGGACAGCGTGCCGGCCGGCCAGTCGAGATACACCCCCACACGTCTGGACTCTATGTCGGCCATGTCGATCCTGAAGAAGCTGTTGTTGTGGCTCGCCTCGTAGTGAGCGCTACGGGAGTTGCAGTAGAGGCTCCAGGACTCTTTGTGGTACCTGGAGTCTTTCCCCTTGTACTTCACACCGATCACAACCTTCTCTGTCCACTCCACCTCCCAGTAGAAGCGCCCTCCTGTTAGGCCTTTACAGCAGCTCACCCCAAGCCAGGTTAGACGACATGATTGGAGTCGTAAACAATTTTTTGGGTAATGAAAATATGCCTCCTTATGGTCCTCGCTCAGGGAAAACATTGATGGAGACGTTGCCTGACTCATTGTATTTGGGTCCAGGGTGACATCATATGCATCTAAGAAGTGTCAAACGTAAAAAAGATTAATGAATTCACACATTAATCATGAAACGCATTGACATGCAAATGTCATAACTACTTACATAACCTTGAGTAGTGCTATGCATCAGACCTGTGCCTATTACTATTTTTCAATTCAACTATATTAAATGACTTGCAGTCAGATAAATTACTTGCAGTCAGATGTCACTGTCATATATTCAAACATGAAAAACTGAAGCCGATGATAGACAGGTAGATAGATGTTTTGAAGCAATGTTGATGTGAAATGTTCTTGAGTTGTTTTTGCATGTTCTCATTGATATCGAGCAACAGTTTTTTTTTTTTTTTTATGGAACATATACTGCAAAGCATAACTCCTGCTATGTTTCACAGTGGGTCCGATTTAGAAGTGGCCACTTTCCCCCACGCTTTCCGTGATTCACGCAGATGCATGAAATGTATTACAACGTATCACCACAAGGTGACAGTTTAAGTCCACTATAGCATTGCCAATGTAGTGTGCCTTCTGGTTTTTACTGGTTTCTTTGCCCGTGCTCGCGTTGCTCACCACAGCTGCAGGAGTTGTCAAACATTCACAAAACAAGTTGTATTACACGGTTTTCAGGCCGCATTTCATATCTGTGCCATTATCACTAGACTACAACCACTCTGACGAAAGACATGTAAAATATAGGCTATATTTTAACAATCTTTATAGTATTAAACTGGATTCGATCCTGCAATAAATCAATATCCTGCACACCTATAAACCAGCACAACTCCTTGTACGAGCCTATTTGGTTTTCGAAAGTCAAATGCTCCCTGACACAAACATTCGAAAATAAAGAATGTGTCTTGACTCGAAAAATACGCTAATATTTGCAAACTCGCTTCATTCAACCCTTTGAGACATCGCGGGCTGGTGCACTTAAATATAGGCTAGATAGTTTGATTTTGTGCAATTTAACTTCTCAGAATTTAGGCCTACAACGTCAATACAATACATCTTTTATTTAGTTGATCAAACACATTAAATAGTCTACTTAAACTGCACTGACGACCGTGGCAGCCAGAGGCAACCAGTTGTTTTCGATCAAGGGCAACCACTTGTTTCAGATAGCCTACAGCAGGGATTCCCAAACTGTGGTATGCGTACCACCGGTGGTATGCGAGCTGCTTATGTACTTGAGATGAAAAGGTCTACGGCGGAGAGGCATTAAAATTAACTTTTTTTTTGTAATTAATTCATGAATCAATAAATAGGCTATGATTTCATTTATAAAAGGGTGGCTTATTAAACATGATGCCTGGAATATGTCAATAGAATCGGTTGCGTTTTTATGAGTCGGATGGTGGGGGTACACGAGCCGAGTCAGGAAGTAGGTGGTGGTACGCAGGGAAAAAAAGTTTGGGAACCACTGGCCTACAGGACAACATATTGCCTGGGTGTTGCCTATGGTAGCCTACAATAGTTCATTGTATTGCTGAATTGCAAGGTTAAGTTGGTTTAGTAGGTAGAGATCATGCTGGAGAGAATAATACATGGATTGATTTTGCGGTATTGAATTAAGCAATAAGCCCCGAGAGGCCGTGGGTTATAACTGTATAATCGAACAGCTAAGGGGCGTTGTTAGGCACGACGCGAAGCGGAGATTTCATGACCACAGACGTCAGGGTGATGAGCCTGTAGTCATTTAATCCTGTGATGGAGGATTATTTTGTGACTGGGATGATGGTGGAGCCTTTAAAGCAAGAGGGCACTTCACCCAGCTCCAGCGACCGGTTGAAAATCTGCGTGAAGATTGGCAGCGGGTCTGTGGGTCTGTGCCAGCTGTTCAGCACAGACCTGCAGACAAGAGGGTGATACTACTCCATCAGGTCCTGGAGCCTGATACAGATATATACACCTCTACTATTAAAACGTTTCTCCATTTCCAGGCCTGGATTAATCTGTTATTATGATGGTTTACCTGCTGTAGATACAATTTGGGTTATTGATTCAACCCTTACAGAAAACATCCACTCACACACGCACACTCACACGCACTCACACTCAGAGGTGGAAAAGTCAAGCTTCAGAGAATAAAAGTTCAATCACGTATTGGTTCTATCTGTGCACTTGACACAGGTGATCTCACCAATTAGCTGCTCTGCCTGGCTAAAGAGTTGTACTAATTAGAATCAGCTGGTGTTCCACCTCTGCACACGCTGCCCCTTACCAGCATCTTATTAAGCCACATACATACAACACACTGCCCCCCCCCCATCTACTCCGTCTCAAGCTTTAAGCATACAATCGGACATTTGTTTCACATTTTATCTAAATGTATGTCTTGCTTTTGCATGCACTGGTAATTTCCTTGAAATTAGTTATGTAATTTCTAGTTAAGTTTTTATCTGCAGCAACCAATGTCATGCCAATATCATATTGCATCCTTAGTTGATGCGAAATAAAACGGGGGCCAAACATCTTTTTTCCGTAAAAGACTACTGGGGCTACATACCCATCAAGTTTCATGAGCCCAGGTGTTACGCTGTCCCGGGAATCGTTGACTAAAAATTCAGGAAGTAGATGACGGGAGAAAAAAAAGAAGAAAAACTTTGACAATCACTAGCTACGCTAGCGGCGGTCATAATTAGCCTGAATAATTTAGGTAAATGTGTAGATTTATGCCTATTTTTTCACATCCTCATGGACATCACAATATTTTTTAGCGTAGCGGTCATATAGTGATTGTCAACATTTTTTTCCCTTTATTTCTTCTTCTTTTCTTCTTATGCTATGTTATGGCCAAACATGCGCCCCTGATATAGAATCTGAATAACACAACACTGACTTTAGACTAGGTTTTTCCTGGTCTGTGGCGTAATTGTTTTCTGAAGCTGCAAAATAGCACCTGGGAATGTTTGCCTCCTCTTTTCGCTGAAGCTCCGGCCCTGTATATGTATGTGTCCAAACTTTTCACTGTATGTTTTTATTAAGCACATGTGATCACTGAAATACTTACATTTCTTCAGCATAGGCTTAATCCTTTGCAGTCCACCATGTTCTAAACTGTAAAGAATCACACATATACACACATACACACATTGAGAAAGGGAGAGGGAGAGTAAGTGAGTGATCTTACAAAGTGTTTCATTTCGCATTTTCATACCCTGAGGTTCTATTTGGTGCAAAACTCCTGAGCACCTGTCACTATATAATACACTGCTCAAACAAATTAAGGGAACACTTGTTCATAGGAGTATAGCATCAAGTCAGTTACACTTGTGGGATACTGATTTAATTTACTACAGGTGTACTAGACGGCCAACTTTGAGATGACCCCCAACATAGAAATGGCCATTTTTATCCTTCTTGACTGATTTTTCACTAGTTTTGCATTTGGATAGGATCAGTGTTACTGGTAGCATAAGCCAGTATCTGGAGCCTACAGAGGTTGCACAGGTAGACCAACTCCTCCAGAATGGCACACCAATATGTACCATTGCCAGAAAGATGGGAAAATTACCGGAAATCTTAGTCACTTTTAAGCGTGATGCTAGGAGGCAAGATGCTAATGGTCTAAATCAATTCACTGATCTATGCTAGGCTGGGGCTAAATGTTGCATCGCCAGACTCACATATTGGCTGGATGAACGGGAAAAAGGTAACTAGAAAAGCACTAGAGAGAGCGCAAACCTCCGCCAAGCGAACACATAACCGCCTCCTGCATCCAAACGGTGATACGGATCTCTCCCAAAATGTACACGTTCCTCCCTAGGCTGGCTTCTTTTGAGGGCCACCCAAAAAAAAGGGTGCAAAAGGTATTGGCACAATCTTTAAGTGCAGGCCCCTTGCCAGACACACGGGGCTAGGCCTAGACCATACAGTAGACTACATAAACATGTGATAGTTGTTAAACCAAGTGAATAAAATATACCAGTATGGGATTCTCAATGTCATTTGTAGTGGTGTTGTACACCGATACAACTCACATCCAATACAATAGATGCTATTTACAGAATCATACTGTGAATGTCATAGGTGGTTTCATATCAAATGTTTGTATTTCAAACATTTTGAAATTCATATTAAGTTTACACTATTCATGATCTGCATAATTAGCTAAAATACATAGTAAGTTGACGATTTCATATTGATTTTTGATTTTGACATATTACACGATTGTCATATTGACTTACAGTTGAGGCCAAAATTATTAGCCCCCCTGAAATTTAGGAACATTACTCCCTAAAATTCTCCCTAAAATGTTCATCCCTGAAAAAAATGTAAAAAATCAAACATTTGCCAGTGATATTATGTAGTATCTGGTGCATTTTGGAGTGTTAATATTATTATCATGAATGCTACATTTCAAATTATGTGAAAAGTGGAGTGGTCAAAATGATTAGCCCCCATGTGATTCTTTTGCTTTTAAACACACACGTCCAGCCTGTCACCTTTCAAGCCGCACCTTTGCAGTCAGTTAGTGCCCAGACAACACCTTAACATCCAATCAGCAGTGATTGTTTACCTAAAGACTCCAAGGAACAGGCCTACAGGTACTTGAACACCTGTCTGAGAGGGGACTGCCTTCACAGGCATGCTGAAGATGAAAGAAACCAGTCTGGACCTCAGAAAGAAAATCATTGAGGCCTATACCATGGGAAAGGCTCTACTGTAATTTCTAGATGCTTCGCAGTCTTTCATATAGCTGTGCAAGGCATCATTACAAAGTACAAAGAGTTCCAAGTTTGTGCATATAACAAACGTAAGTGTCAAGGTCCTGGAGTGGCCTACACAGAGACCATGTGCTTAAGGCAAGAGTCCATGCAAAAAAAAACATGCAGTTTGGATGAGCTGGAGCTAAAGAGTGTCTAGAGATATGTGCCAACCTATTAAAGTCTATCCAAAGAAGTCATTGCCAGTTGAAGAAAAGAAAGGCTACTCTAATGACTGTTAATGGTCTGGGGGCTAATAATTTCAAACATGTCAATTTTCCCTTTTCTTGTCACAAATCAGAGCATGAGTAAAAAATTATCATCAAACTTTGTGGGCATGCTGTCTTTGCTCTTTTGTAATCATATAAACTATGCACATTTTGGAAATGATCATTTTCAACTATGTTTGATTTCTCAAGGGGGCTAATCATTTTGGCCTCAACTGTACATTTATCCTTAAAGAGGAACCATGCAGGATTGGCATCTCTGGTTTCGGTTTCGTTTTTCATTTTCGCTCGTTTTATGCTTGCATATTTCTTTGCAGAGCTTCCCCGACAGCTTTAGCGTGTATATTTATACATATACTGTATAGGCTATACATAAATATATAAATTGCAAGCGTGGTTCTTCTTGTTCCTTACGCGTCTATGACTTCCAGATGTAAACAAGGAGCGATCGTCTACTGCAGAAACTGCAAGGTTGCAATAGCGGATAGGGACACTGGGGGCGGGAGGAAATATTACTGTTTTCGATGAAACTGGTCGGTCAAGCAAAACGATTTCTGAGCGATTTTATGACTATGAAAAAGTTGCATAGGGTCTCTTTAATGTCATTACACTATAGGTCAAATTGAGTGCCTGTCAATTGAAGAAAGATTTTTGGATAGTCTAAAATTATGCCTATATAATATGTGGAAGCAATGCTTGTTTTCTATGTAGTCAAAAAAACAAACAAGTGGAAGAGCAGTAGTTCATTATTTTGGGGCGCTATTACATACAGCCTGAAGTTGGAGAACAAGTAGAAATGTATTGCAATTTAAAAACTGGATTCCTCGGGAATGGCTTATCATACGAATTAATGACATTATTGTAGCCTAAATTCACATTGATTTTCTTGCAATCCGTTTATCACAGCAACTAGTAGGCCTATAATACCATCGGAAAGATCGTGCTCTGTCAAGTGTCATTCATATCAGTGTGACTAGAACTTTGTGAGCAATCCGACAGACTTGGAGACGAATGGTGCGCATTTTGCACTTTTCGCCTGTCACACATGCGCTGACTGAAAACGTTGTAGACAGATATTAGACGTATACCTGCTGTTGATCTAAAGAGCCTATCTATACCTTAAATTTGTCTTCTGTCTACACAATATGCTCTGCTGTGGTCTAGTCACCAACTGATAATGAACGGGTTGAAGAAAAAGAAGAATGGATTTAAGCGTGACATTTATTGCATCTGTGTGAGAGCGTGAGATTGATGCTGAAAGCGTGAGTGTCATGCCAGATGCATGAGAGTTGCCAACCATGACGAGAGGCGTGCTCTTTCGGAGGAGGGGCGGGACTTTCAAGCTCTATTGGCAAATCATGACTCCGTAGGTTTGTATAATCCTTCAACCAATCAGACCAACGATCCGGTGCATCTTTTGGATAAGCTAGTTTGTGATTGGAGCCAAAGGTTCCGGCCGGGAACAGAGGAGATAGATTTGCACGTATCCAGCCTGAGCTGCCGGGCGAAATCCAAATTCGCTGGGAAGTTCAGGCAGGGTTCACCCAGCCTACACATTTTCAAATACAGGTGTACAAATATGTTTTACATCAAATATTTGACCAAAAACTCACAGGTAGGGTGACCTGTGAGTTTTTTTTATCAAATATTTGATGTAAAAATCTCCACAAAAAATCTGAAAACGAAAAGGTTTTCAGTGCCGATTGGAAGATAAATTGGAAACCATTTTTTGAGTAATTGTAAACCTTTCTGTGAACAGAACTAGCCTCTTTGTGAGCCTCTGGGTGTATGGAATGACACTGTTGTTAATTATTTGAGGAACTAATCAATCAGATGTTTTAACCAAACCACACCATCAAAGACAGAGAAGGAGGAGAGATACACCATGTACTGTACACCTGTGTTGCTCTGCAATAGAGCTTGGTCCATTAATCCAGTACTAAAATATAATGAAATGTGTGCTTACTTCAGCGTTGCCAGCTTGTAGTTGGGATCCTCCAGTGCTTCTGACAGCATCGCCACCCCAGACTCCCCTGGGTGATTGTAGCTGAGGTCCAGCACTTGCAGGTGAGATGGGTTTGTTTTGAGGGCAGCAGCCAGATAAGTGCAGCCTTCCTCTGTGATCAGACAGCCAGAGAGCCTGACAGCAAGGGAATACAAATAAAAATTGGATGTAAACACACACCTTTAGGGCTCTATAATGACAGCCTAACACACATTGTCACTCACAAAAAGCTGATTTAAATTTAGTAGGCTGTCTTGTCCTCTTGTTCACTATGTTTCTTAATCAATCACGGTTGTGTTCTGGGCGTAACATCCTTTAAACCAATGAGAGTGACACTTCAAACAGCACATCAGGATTTTAATAGTCATCAGCGCATTTCAAGGAATCTGCTTGCATGTGACCATATGGAACAGGTATTCCACTGACCCGTGCTTTACTAAAACCTAGCAGAATAGCACTGGTGCATAGTCATGTTGGAACAGGAAGTCCCCACTGAAGAGAAACAGCCCCACAACATGATGTTGTCCCCACCATACTTCATAGTAGGTATGGTGTGTTTTGGGCGATGTACTGTGTTTGGTTAGCACCTGGAGTTCAGTCCAAAAGGTTCAATCTTAGTCTCCAAAAAGTTCAATCTTAGTCTCATCTGACCAAAAACATTTTTCCATAACAGCCTAGTGGTGTGGGTTGCAGTGTGTGGAAGTGCTGTGCTGTGTTAAGTGATCAACTGGGTGGACTGTTCCCCTTACGTGAATTGAACTGTTTCCTGTTATAACACTGAGTGCTGTGCTGTGATGAATGTTCGAACAGAGTGACTGTCTTGTATTATTGTGGGTGGTGAACTGTTTGCTTCCTGTTATTCCCTGGGCCTGGCTGTACAAAGAGGGTGTGGCCACGCATGGTAATTTGCCTCTGTCTTATTACTGTCTGAACAGCTGCCACGGCCTGCGGAACTGCTGAGTAGGGAGACTGGGCCTACCACCGCCAGCAGGAGGGACCGCCACTGGAGGAGCCTCTGCTGACCACCCTGGGCCTTGGTTGGTGGGACTGCTCACTGCACTGGACATTGGACATTGGGGTATTTTAAATACTCTATTCGCCACTTACTAAATAAAGTGACATTTCATACTTTACCACTTGATCCTTGCCATTATTGAAGAGTATAGCGTTCTCCCCACTGGCAGAGGTCTTTTTAGCTAGGGGGCATCAGCGCCCCCTACCTGTGACAATTGCGTATGGGAGGTATCAGCGTGTCTAGCTGTTGTTTGTCCGTATCCGGTAACCTTGTCCAGTTATTCCAGTGGTTCTCAAACTTTTTCTTTCATTCCCCACTTTGATCAAGGGGGCTTTCTCGAGCCCCACCTGTCTATCATCGCTCTATAGAAAGTATAGGTCAAGCTCAAAATTGTCATATTTATAACGTCACTTGCTAAATATACATCAGTAGGCCTAGCAAATAACAGTTAGGCTACTAAAGATAAATATCAGTTCAAAAATAGAGAAAATAAAAATCTAAATCAATGACCAATAACGTCAGTTTTTTGTCATTGACAAGGTGTCAATCCTTGCTTCAAAAAAAGCTGATTTCCAATAATACAGCAAAAGGGCCAACTATATGCTACCATTGTGTTAGAAATGAAGTTCAACACTCTCACAACCTCGTTCAAAATCTTATTCAGGTCAAGCCTTGACGCGAGCGCTTCCCTGAATGAAACAGTCCGTCTGTTGCGCATCGGGCACTACCCTTTTTATCACGACGATAGCATTTCTTTTACCTGCTATCGTCTGTGCGCCAACCGAGCAAAGTCCCTCACAGTTTTCCCATTTGATGTCCTGTTCTGCCAGGTAGACTAATTGTTGAGATCAATGTTGAATAGTCATCTGCACTGGCCTTACTTTTGGCATACTCACAGAATAGAATATCTTCGCCCGCTGTCAAGTTAACAAAGCGGATATAAGCAATAACTAAACCACCTTTGTAACTGTCACATGAGTGTTTGTGTCAAGCAGTTGTTCTTCGAGATCGCAGAACAGCAATTGTGTCGTCGGACAGATAGCCAAGACATCCTTCAATTTTACTGCGCTCGTCTCGAACATGAACGGTTTTTTTTTGTTTCCGCTGCAATTAAAATTCCGATATCAATCATTTTTTTCGGACTATGGTTCCAGGATAGACTAACATTTTCATCTGGTCAATGATAGGCCTACAGGAGTCTAGATTAGGCTAGCCTACCTTGTTTGTGTTTGTTTTGTGAGATGGAGGTGCATTCTCGTAATTAGGCTATCAATAAAGGAAGGCACAGGCTACAGATCAAAAAGAAATCTCCGTTTTTTCACGTCAGCTCGCGCCCCACCTGGCATGTCTCTGTGCCCCACAGTTTGAGAAATGCTGAGTTATTCAGTGTTAACACTTAGCGCAATGCCGGCGTCATGAGGGGGCCGTAGGGGACCAGTCCCCCCCCCCCCCCCCCCCAAACGGGTCACTTTGCCCCCCCAAACAGAGTGTTCGCTAGAGATTTTGCAGTGAGAATTAAACTCAACTAGTGGCGAGTTAGGTAAGGGAAGCTACATCAGGTGCGCAACTAGAGCCATGGCCGTAACTACCATTGAGGACACCGAATTCATGTCCCAAGTATTTTTTTCTTCAAGTTTTGTTTTATTTATCAAGTACAAATATCCGACGAGACAGTTATCCTTGTGTTTACACACCGTCTCGTGACCATAGACAGTAAAGCTTGTGACACGTCGTTGTAGACAGGCTACCTCTGCTATGTCTCTGACATGTCAAAACGAAAGTAGAGTCAACTCGGCTACCACGGACTGTGTAGTCTGTGTAGGCTAAATAAAACTATTTACACAGCTCACATACAGTACACTTCAATACCCACCCAGGAAAATATTCCTTTTTGTTATCATTTAATCTGATTATGTTATAAATAAAATACAGTCTGAAATGTGTTCAATGTCGTATTTTCTCTACCCTAAGGACTGCAGGATGCAGGTTGGCTTTGCCAGGCCAACACACAGCAGCTTCACTCCTGAATCTCTGAGGTCGTTGTCTCGCAGCTCTAGCTCCTTCAGCCCAGAGGAACTCAGAGTCTTTCCCAGCACATCACAAGCACCGTCTGATAGACCACATTCCCTCAGTCTGAAAGAGGGGAGAAGACAACAGGATATGGAGATTCAGGACACTGAGACGCTGTTGGTTTACATTGTCATTCATAATAACATATCATCAGTATACACTATATTGCCAAAAGTTCGGAATTTTGGACATAGGACCTCATTTCCAAGTTTACCAAGGTGATATAGGTCGGTGGAGACCGTTTTTATTGCGTTTAACCCCTTCCTTCAGTTGCAGCGTTCCCCTTTGCAAACGCTGGTTCTAAGCTAACGCATTTAAACGGTAACATCAGTCTGACATCAACAACAGTCTTACTCACTCCACAGCACACCCGAGACAAGACAATTAAACGTCAGACTATCGATATACATGTCCGTGTTGATAGAATAATTTTAGAAGTAAAACTAACCTTGCAACTCAATGATTTATTACATTTTGAGGGACTAGTTTCTCAATATCAATCCGCCACTGCCATACAGGGAACAAAGTAGGCTATTGCAATGCGATGCAAGGTTAGTTTTATTTCTAACATTGTTCTATCAACACAGGCATGTGCATCGATAGTCTGACGTTATCATTTATTTGTTTCGGGTGTTCTGTGGAGTGTTTTCAGTGGCAGGCTGGATGTTACCGTTGACTTGCGTTATCTCGGAGCCAGGTTAGCACGAGATGAACGCTGCAACTCAAGGAAGGGCAGAAATTCACTGAAAATGGTCTTCACCGACCTACAGTATATCACCCCAACTAAGTTGGAAATGAGGTCTAATGTCCAAAATTCCGAACTATTGCTTTAATCCATAGAGTTTAATATGACGTCAGTCCACTCTTTGTAGCTATAACAGCTTCAACTTTTCTGGGAAGGCTTTCCACAAGGTTTAGGAGTGTGATTATGGGAATTTCTGACCATTCTTCCAGAAGCGTATTTTCCAGGTCACACACTGATGTCACTCCATTCCAATTCATCTCAAAGGTGTTCTGTTGGGTTGAGGTCAAGACTCTGTGCAGACCATTCAAGTTCATCTCCACCAAACTCTGTCATCCATGTCTTTATGGACAGTCATGTTTGAACAGGAAGGGGCAATCCCCGAGCTGGGCTTGGCCTCTTATGGCCTGGTCAGATTACATGATTTCAGCCCGATTTTGGCCCGAATTTGTCGTGACCGACAAGTTTACAGCGTCGTATCCGATTTCAAATGGTTGGGCACAACATCGAACGCGGAGTGAATCTTATAATGTGACATGCTTCACGACTTGTGATTTGTCGTTCACGACGTTCTAAAACAGCCCGACAAAAAGTTGACGGGAGTCGTATGACGCGACCGATGCTTTCGGTGTATCTGGCCACTCTCCCGACCAAGACGCGGAGAGGTTTTCATGGTTCTAAAATCGTATAGTGTGACATGGTAGATCGTAAACGACAATCGTGAGAGACAAAAAAATCGTTTAGTCTGACCTGGCCATTAGTTTCAGTGAAAGGAACTCTAAATGCTTCAGCATTAACCAAGAGATTTTGGACAATTCCATGCTCCCAACTTTTTCTGAACAGTTTGGGGATGGCTCCTTCCTGTTCCAATATGACTGCACCAGTGCACCAAGCAAGGTCCATAAACACATGGATGACAGTTTGGTGTGAATGAACTTGACTGGCCTGCCTCAACCCAGTAGAACACCTTTGGGATGAATTACAGCGGAGACTAAGAGCCAGTCTCCTCGTCCAACATCAGTCATCCCATTCTTAATCCATAGGGTTTAATACGAGATCTATCCACCCTTTACAGCTATAACAACACTCCTAAACCTCGTGGAAAGCCTTCTCAGAAGAGTTGAAGCTGTTATAGCTGCAAAGAGTGGGCAGATCTCGTATTAAACCCTATAGATTAATGATGGGATGTGACTGGAGTTCATATGTGTGTCAAGACAGGTGAGCAAATACTTTTGGCAATATAGTGTATATACATACACACACACACACACACACACACCTTCAGTTAGTTACTATCATTAGATAACACTAGGGCTTCTATCACGACAGTTAAAAGCGTGGCACAAAGTGTATAATAATCACGACACAACACTTATTCCTATTGTATACCGTAAATCCTCGAATTATGTCCGGTATTCTATTTATAGCCTGGTGTGTGGTCGATTCGGACAAATAAAGGCCGGCCCCCAAATACAAGCAGGTGTAATCATCAGGTGAAACAAAAGAGTTCATCCAGCAGCCAAATCATTCATCTGCCGGCAACTAGCCTATATGGACTTGGGCAAAGTTCTCTTATGGATTTATTTGGGCTTACTTAGTATGCCTAGGCTACGTACATTTATAGTTGTATCTTCTAAGTTGTATATCTTCTATAGTCTAGTGCAGGGGTGTCCAAACTACGGCCCGCGGGCCAACTGCGGCCCGCCACGCACTTTAGTGCGGCCCGCGGAGCATGTATTAGTTTATTATAGATATGGCCCGCCACACTTATCATTGGCTGTTCGCTATTTCTTTCCAGCAACGACGTTGTGGTTAACATTACTGCAAACTCCTTTACAGTCTTCTTAGAGAACGTTTACAATGTCAATATCAAAACAGCATGTTACATAGAGATGATACTCTTTGAAATCTCTATTGCAGCAAATCTAATTTGCGTTGTTACATACTCATAAGTCATAACGTTACTCATAACGTTGGCTAATTGGGAACGCGTTTTAGCGCGCACGAAAGGGAGAGAGCGCGCCAGCTGGTTTGTCATTGTTGATAACGGTTATCTCCTTCTTATAAGAAACGTTTAAAAGAAAAACGTGAAGACAACAGTAGTTTCACTACTGAGCAACGGTGATTAGGCACAGCAGCCACTGAGTGGAGCCAGCAAGAGTCTTAAAGTGACAGTGCACCATTTATAGATGATTTCAACAGCCTCATATTAACCGTATTTATTAAAGAATGTATTTTCTACAACAAAATAACTTTGTCATTATTATCATTGAAATAGGGGGGGTGTGTTATGGCCCACCGGTCAATTTCCAAGACCCAATGTGGCCCTTGAGCCAAAAAGTTTGGACACCCCTGGTCTAGTGGTATCTTTTACAGCTAACTCATGCAGCGTCAAGTGGCGCAACACTAGGTCTCTCATCTTGTACTCAGGCGAACCGGGTTCAATCCATGTCATGAGCGAAATTTTATAGCTTACATTGACTGAATTCAATGACCGTTTTTCAACGTCGACGAACAATTCATTTTCGTTAATGGTTTTTAATAACAAACTATCTGGAATAGCCTAAACAAACGTTTTGAAATAAAGACAAATAAGCAGTCCAACAGATCGTCACAAACTCGCGATAGGGCAAGCACCTTTGTCTGCTCAACTTACCACGGATATGCTTCATGTCACAAAAACGAACGCAATGTTTAGGACAGTTTGCCATTGTGACAAAGTGACAGATTTTTATATTAATAAATAAAGGGGGGCAAATTATAAGTCACATAAGAGATAAAAACCTATTGCTGAAGTTTTAATGGCCCTCTGTAAAATGCCGCTTTGAAAATGTACATTTCAGTCTTTTTCTCTGATAACCTGTTTTTGGAACTGGGAAGAACATCTGCGCATATTCAGAACACATTTCTTCCCTGAAAACGCACACAGCTATGTCTGTAGGACAACCTAAACTGACTCCCCCGATGCTTCCCCGCAGCACATTTGTAAAGGTTGCCAAAAATCACCTTTTTACATGGTTGCATAAACGTTGCTTAAATGAAAATGTGTTTCTTCTTCTTTACTTTTCATATGCCATCTACTGTAGGTAAATTTCATGTCAGCTGACAGATGGACGCGTGTTTTGGGCACGAATGAATGGGTTTGCCCTTAGTTTAAATGGAGGCGCGGGTAGAGCACACGGTGGCTATTGTTACCTGTATCGAGCCGGCTCAACAAAGTTACGTGGTTAGAAGATTCCTGTATGCTGCATTGCCGTGACCCTTTCCTTGTGGATTTTTCTTATTGGAATACTGGACTGCTGTTTCTCCTGTTTTAATGTTGTACAGTGTCCTTGAGTGTTTTGAAGGCGCTTTGAAATAAAATGTATTATTATTATCTATTATTATTAATACAGCTAACGAACGTGAAAGCTGAGATTGCGTTGCACATCAGTGTTGAAACGACTAACAAACTCTGAGATAAACATTGTTTTTCGTTTCTGGGAGATCTCGTCGTTTTGGACTGTCGGATTCTTATGCTTATTGTTTGGACTTATGGACACTGAACTTTAAGGGGGTGTTTTGTTTGTGCTTTACGAAGCTTTGTGTTAATAGCCAAGTGTCGGGCCTTCAGCTCAGCGTAAGTTGCATGCTAGGTGGCCACGAACTCATTGCTTAATTTGTAACACAATACAGTGTGTATTCAGAATTCATTTGTGTTTTTTCATTTGTTAGATTATTGCATGTTTGACGTAGTTTGTAAACAGGCCTTCTGCTCGTTTATCCTAAGTCAACCGAGGCCCTCTATGCGGTTGCTCATATCCGACCGTAACCTTGTGCGTCGTGGCAGTGTGTCGCCTACTCTTGATTATAATAAGAGGCAAATTGTTACACATTTCATTTTAAAAGCGTATAATGAACAAAGTGTATGGACTTGCTATATTAAATCGGAGAGGCATAAAGACGCCTAAAGACGGTACAGACGGCCGATGATCGGCGCAGCACTTTAGGCCTACATAACACACTATCCATTGCAAACATAGCCTATCTGAAACCTTCGCACATGGAGGCATTCAATAGAAGAGCCATTAGCATAAGATCATTCCCCCTCCCCCATACATTCGTCTAACCAACTGTCTAATCACCTATGCGGCATTGAGGACAACTACATCCCCTCAACCCCCTCTCTTCCCCCTGCATCTTTTAGATGAGAACATCTCCACAAGGGGGACTGTCGAGCCCTATGGTCTGCAAGTTAGAGACGGCAGGTGACCACATTGTTTTTTCCTGCACTGTCCCATTTCAAGATTTTGGGCTAGCTTGCTACCTTAACATGTATTCTTTAACACTACTACAACAACAAAGTCCGATGTACACATTTATTTCATTACATTTTGTCTACTCGTGCCTGTATATATATCTCTTAAATTCATCAAAAGTTACCATTCTAATGTTTTATGCAATACCGCGACCCGTGATCCAAAGCATATTATGTGTGATACCATTGTAACACTATTTTTCCTGCATGACAGTATGCAATCTAAATATGAACATTGTCTTTGTATCAACAACCAATTGTGAAAGTTCAAAGCCAAGTCTAGGCTGAGATTGGAATCTAATTGGCAGTGTTTCAAGGCTGTTTTCTCAAAATGAGTCTCCTCTCCTAGCCTAACGAAGATGATTCGTTTAGCGTTATCCTATTGCGTGGAGAGGGAAGGTTACGCATCCTGCTACTTGAAAACAAGAAGATGATTCATTTAGCGTTATCCTATTGCGTGGAGAGGGAAGGTTACGCATCCTGCTACTTGAAAACAAGAAGATGATTCATTTAGCGTTATCCTATTGCGGGGAGGAAATTTGAAAGACAACTGTTTATCCCATCCCTCCGATTGAGCCATGTCTACGGTGAGTGTCCAGACCCTACATCTTGATGTGGGTCTGGCTCGTCAGGCTACTCCTCTCCCACTCTGAGCAAAATCTCTACTTCTAAAGCACTTACATACACCAAAATGTACAGTCATGTGCCAAACTATAGGATTTTTACAGAGGGGTTTGTTGATTCTTTATTCCTAGCCTGATTTATATGTCTTTTTTTTCTAAAACAGCGAAAACAAATTTATTTAAAGCTATTGACAGTGAATTCTGATTTACAGGACAATAAAAGTAGATATCCATAAATCCCCCTGTATTTTTTTCTCCCCTCTAACACAATGAAAAAATAATTTTGAACCTGACTTTATCCAAAGCTTAGATTCCGTGTCAAAAATATTTAAACACTGTGTTTTAACATTACATTTTTTTCTGAATGCTTAAGCACTAATCTGATTCTTGTAGCACAATTTCTAAAACTATTAACACATATGGCAAAACCACTCGTCTGCCCAACTAAAAGCACAAACACTGCTTTGAACTCAGTTTGCAATTTTGTATCACACACTTTGCAAAACTGTAGGCACAATTCACTGCACAACACTCTTTTTGCGGAACTTTAAACACAACTCACTGCTTACTCTCAATTACCAAATTTCCAACACACTCCTAGCAAAATCATACACATGTATGGCTATTATAACACTATTTTGCCAACTGTCTGGCACTTTTTCACACGTGAAAATTGTTTTAGATCATTAGTTGCAGTTAGCAGTGTAAATATTAGCAGTGTAAATAAGGCACAGGTAAGATATCCGTGTGGAGTACAATGGAGGGAGCAGGAAGAGTGAGAATTAGAGGAGGCCTAGGAAGAGGACGTGGAGGTGAAGAAGTAGGAGAAAGAGGAGGAGGAAGAGGACAAGGAGCCCGGTGCCTTGGACAGGAGTACATTGCATGCGATGTACAGTAGATTAAATTTTGTGGCCGTACCCAGAGAGACGTCAGTTTTTTTTTTTTTTTTTTGTTACTATTTTGAAATTAGTATTTTGTGTTTTGACTTTGTATTTGTTTTGATGATAGTGAACACCAATACTTGAAGTTTGGATTCTTACTGTACGTTTACAGAACTATGACAAAAGTATGACCTCAAACTGACATACTGTAGCCTACCTTGTGCACAGAGAAAGCAAAAGCCAAATGTGTCTTGTATTCATACCATCAGTGTGTAGTTGACACATTGTGTGCTTAATAAATGATGGCTTGTGTTTACTGTTTGATACAGAAACACCATTTTTACAAAGGTGTGGAGAGTTAATCAAGCTGTGTTCGCTTTTGCAAGAGAACTACAATGTTTTGATAATTTGGTGAAAGGTTTTGTTATTTGTGTGTAGAGTTTTGCAAAAATAGCCAATAGTTACAAAAATGTGCTTAAGCAATCAGACAAAACTGTAACCAGAATGTAAATGGATAGTGTGCTTTGGAGAGTATCTATCTAATAATAACGCACAACAATATAAAACCCACCTCAGTGTTTCCAGCAGAGTCGATGTTCTGGAAAGAATCATTCATTTTAATACATTATAATACATGCAACATTCACTATAATACATCATGCATATTTCGACTGTTGTATTAGACTGTAATAATAGGGAGGGAGATTATCTCCGTTAACCAAAAACTATAGTTTTGCTAACATGTCCATTATTAAGGTGAAAGATGTCTCCATGCATGGTACTGTCAAGCAGTGAAGTGATAACCGTATGCTGGTAGCAATGTCCAGGTCACCTAGCTAAGTTAAACATAAGGCGAGCCCGGCTGCCTCTGTTTAGGTATTTGTGTCCCTCCCAAACTGTATTAAAATACGTCTGTGTTTAACTAGGCTGGGTGAACCCTGTCTGCCAGGGCCGATTTTCTGTCCCAGTCCAGTCTTGGGCTGAAATGTGATCAGTTCAAAGTAGTTTGTAACCAAGTAGAAAGAAAACACAATAGTCTAACCTCTTTAGCTATGTGCCAGTGCTTATGTGCCACACAATTATTCTGATTGTGTCCGAAGAAACTACAGGGTTTCAGCTTTCCAAAGAGGTCAAGCATTTGATGGTTGGCTAAAATAGTTGGGAACAGTGCCCTCTGAAGTTGGCACAGTGCAATGTCGGGGGTAAAGCGTAAGTGGCATAACCCAGAGGAAGTTAAATGGCACAGTAATATGATGGGAGGTGTTCAGCTGTTACTCTGAGATTAATTAATCAGAATGTACATGGAGAGTGTGCTTTGGAGAGCAATTATCTAATCTAATTGCAATTATAATGCACAACAATATAAACCCACCTCAGTGTTTCCAGCAGAGTCGATGATCTGGAGAAGATCCATCTCACCAACATTAGTGAATGAAGCATCGCACTGTGACCAGAGACAATGGTTAATTGAAGAATTTTCTTTACATATACAGGTCTAGTTTTAATGTAGTGCCTCTGAAGTCCAAAAGATCACAGCCATGCAATATTATTATTCAGCCCTGTTCTTTGTTTATGAATATTTCTCTGCATTCTGAGCATTTCTTTTGTTGCATTCTTTGCCCAGACAAGTTTTCACAGAGTGATGACTACATCAACATCTTTACTTCTGAGAAGCTCAGCCTCACAACTTTTTATAGACGATATACTTCAAATTGAGCTAATATTTTTGTCACTATCAACATTTGATTCTATGTCCTTTTTGAAGCTATATATGGTTTTATGAGATTTACAGTGTAAGTGTAAGCTGGTTCCTCTTCTATAAAGAAAATGTTCATATCCAATACAACATTTGAATTTTGCCCTGCCTTTTAAAAAAAACATTGCAATCAGAATATAAAATGCATTATTACACAGCTCTAAAAAGTGATGCAGAAAGTTCCATTCACATGAATGGGCCTTCCCAACGTTCGGAGGTCTGATATTTCTCGATAACCGTAGGTTATAACAGACCGCTGTCAAGGAAAATGGGTTTTGTGCTTCTAATTCAGGTCTTTCATATCAATCCACAACAAATACGTAAGGGATAACGGCCGACGAGGTGACCGGTTCGATGGAAATAATGGCACGGCGGAGGTAACTCCGTCTCCGTGCTTCGCACGTCGCCGGAGTTCTAGACCTCCACCTAGCCATTATTTCCATCTAACCGGTCGACCTCGAAGGCCGTTATCCCGCTTATCTCCCGTTTGTAGGCTATTCATAACCTGTATATTTAGAACATAGTTTTATTCCACCGTTGCGTCCGTTAACATCGCTAAAACTGTCTTGACTGTGGGACTACTTTCCGCCACATATCAACTTTCTACTTGCAGGACAAAACTGCCGTTACTAGTTCTAAAATGGATGGTTGCTATGGCCAAAGGCCAGTCGTTAGTTCTAAATGGCTGGTTGCTACGGCCAAAAGCCAGTCGTTAGTTCTATCTCTCCCGTTGTCAAGCGGGCATATCCCAGGATTCTGATTAACTTTAACTTGGAAAGATAGCTACAATCCACCTCCGTCATATCATATGCTACAATGTTACTATGGTTGTGCGCGTCTGTATTTCAGCTTGGATGCAACGTGACAGTTCATTTAAACTTCGCAATGAGTTTGGCGAATTTAATATTCAAGTGTGATACGGGAACTACTTCAAGGGTAGCAGGTTATACGAAGTTAATGGCCACCCCATCAGCCAATCAGAGAAGAGAATTCCATTGTTGAGGGAGATAAGCTCGACAGTGAAATCAAAGCTACTTTAAATACCCTTTTCAACCGTCTCTGGTGAAATTCAGCTTGTAAGACGTTGCCATGCAACCATGCATGCAACACCTGAAACTGTCAAGTTCTATCTGTGTGGCGAACTATTTATTTTGTTAGCGGAAACACGAAACGGTAGCCAAGTCATCGCTAAAGACACACTGGCCCTCATTTATGAAACGTGCGTACGACCAAAAACAGGCGTAAAACAGGAGTGCGCTTGTTTCCACGCAAAGTATGGCATTTCTCAATGTGAACGTGATCGGTGCTATACGCTCAAATCTCACGTCTAGTCTGAACTCGCGCACACAAGTTTTTCAGGCGGAATAGCACTGTGCAGTAGTAAATCGCCGATGGATTACAAAGTTGATGAGTTGAATTTATGGATCTCGGACATAACACCTTTCCTGTACATGCGCAGCCTATTTGCTGTAATGTAGCATTATATTGACACATTTTATGGCTAGCTATAGGAGATGATTATACTTTCTCTTTGGCAAACGCAACATTTATGAATGATATATTTTAAATTATTTTCAAAGGGCAAATTTCAGTCTTGTATGGTTTTGTAATGAATGTATTTATAGTATGATGCGTTCTCTCTGCGAAAATAAAGTCTGTTGCGCTTAAATCGCTCTAGCTTCCCGCCTTCCTTGATGACAGCTTCTAGCTGTCAAAATGAACAAGGTTCAGCTGGACGTCACTGTGGCTCCAGATCACTAATGATCTCTTTTGGACGTATAATGCACCTTCATGTCATAAATTCTAGGGCCAAGGCCATTAAAACTTAGCCTGACGACGTCATACTCAATTCTTATCAGAATATGAGTCTGAAACTGCTCCATTCAGCTGCGATTATGGGGCGTGATTCAACCGATACAGTGCGGGGGGATAGCTCTGCACTCATTGGATAGACCAAACCAAACAGAACAAGTTATTGGCTGTCAGTATCTGCGAAATCTAAGACAGAAATATGTAGCAGGGTAGGCTATGGAAAACATCCTCCTTCGTTTTTAAAAATAATTCCTTCAAACTGTATGCAATGAACAGCTGGGGAAGTGTGTCGTTAACCCAACGAGCAAACAGACATTTTTAAACAAACGGGAACAACATCACCCAAACATGCTGTTTTAACTGGGTGAAAGTGAAACTGAAGTTTTCCCACATATTCTCGTTGGTCTAAGTGTTCAGAAATAGTTGTGCGAATCCGTGATAAAACCTCAGTTTCAATAGCTAAGATAAACGAAAGGCCAAACTGCATGAACAAATTATGCATTCATAGCCATAGCGTTTCTGTTGCAATCAAAATCAACCTAAGCGAACATGGTCTCACACCCAACTCGTTGAACGAGGACGCATGCAGCCGTGAACGTCACTGCTGTTCATATGTCAATCATCACGTAAAGCCCGCCCTGTGAAATGTGATTGGTCCGAGCAGAAGTGTATCTCGAATAGTAGCAGCTGAACGGAGCAGTGCCAGACCGAAGTTCCCTGCAGAAAAAGAATGGAGGCGGGGCTAAACTTCGGTCTGGCATCCAGGCTAATTAAAACTAGAATATAGGGGCGATATTTAAATTACGCTTGTTTCCAACCGCCACATTTATCAACACACATTTATTCTTACCCTAGAATTGGAGTGATACGAAAGTTTGATGAATCACGCGTGAGCCTCGTCGTAAGATATACGCTGGTTTCTACGCTCGGTTGATAAATGAGGGCCATTGTGTTAAGTTTCTTTTCTCATTTTGGCAAGTAGCCGTATAAGCGGGATAATGTATAGAACTCCCGGTCATTATCGAGAAATAGGTCCTTTCAGGGCAGAACAAGATCGCCAAGATCGCCAGTTTGGGACCAATTTCCTGATGATGACCGGCGTTCTATACATTATCCCTTACTTAACACTGTGCTTCAGAGAACAATGTTCAAAAAATCATGTCCAACAATATGAAACCCACCTCAGTGTTTCCAACCAAGTCAATGTTCTAGAAAAGATCTGTTTCACCCCCTCATCTCCCACACTGCTGCCACTCAGGTCCAGTTCTCTGAGAGAGGAGAACTGTAGAACAGAACCCAGGACCTCACAGGATACCTTAGTGATCGCACAGCCGCCCAACCTGCTCAGAGATAAGAAACACTTACTGGAACAAAATGGAAAATTTACATGCATGCAGAATAAGGAACATAAGTCAAACGGGTTTGAATGTTCCGATATCAAGCTCTTCTTGGATAGCAGTTTTTCCTGAATTTAGGGCTGTCTCAAACATGTTTCTAAAGGATTAATCCAGTGAGATTAGCAACATTTTTTTCAGATTATTTTTCTAATCAAATTATTATTTGTTTGATTAATCAACGATACATTTGTAGATTACTGTAGCAATTACTTTCCCATTCCCAAATATTGTAAGCTTCTCATTAACATTAACATTTCAGAAATGTTTTACTGTACCCTTGTAAAGCCCTTGTATGTTTTATAAATCCTGTCAATCCTGGAATAGCATTTCTAGTTTAAATTGGGCTACAAAATCTTACAACTTATTATACAAACTCCAATCAGGATTTCGTAAATCACACTCAACCGACACATGTTTATTGTACCTATCTGACTATATCAGGAAGGAGGTTGACATGGGCAATTTTTGTGGAATGGTCATGCTGGATTTGCAAAAGGCTTTTGATACGGTAGACCATAGTATCTTATTGTCTAAACTGAGGGCAATTGGTTTTAACAACATAGCAGTGAAATGGTTTGACTCATATCTGAAGGAAAGGAAGCAAGTGGTGGATGTTGGGGGTAATTTATCCCAGCCACAAACTGTGCAATGTGGAGTCCCTAAGGGGAGTGTTTTAGGTCCTCTTCTTTTTCTTTTATATATTAATGATCTTAAATCAGTTTGTTCATGTGAACTGTTTTTATTTGCTGATGATTCCGCACTAGTGTTTTCACATAAGGACAAACGCACTGTAGAATCAACCTTAAGTGTTGAGCTTTTAGAAGTCAGCCATTGGCTATCGTTTAATAGATTATCTCTTCATTTAGGAAAAACTGAGTCCATCTTGTTTGGGTCAAGAGTTAAGTTAAACAAAAACCCAGGTTTTGAAATATTAGCTGGTGACTCTGCACTCAATGCTAAGGCTTCAGTCACCTATCTTGGGTGTGTACTGGATAGCCAGTTGTCTGGAGCTGGTCAAGCCCAGAAAGAAATTACTAAAATAAATCAACGAGTGCGTTTTCTGGCCAGAATTTCCAAGTATTTAAATAAGAAGGCTATGCTGACCTTAGCAGGCGCTATAATTCAGCCCTACTATGATTATGCCTGTTGCTCCTGGTATAATGGCCTCACTAAGTATTTCAAGAATAAGCTCCAGACCTCACAAAATAAATTAGTCAGGAGCATTCTAGATCTGGCCCCTAGAACTCACCTTGATCGTCATCATTTTGAGAGGCTGGGATGGCTGAGGGTGGAGTTTCTAAAGGATTAATCCAGTGAGATTAGCAACATTTTTTTCAGATTATTTTTCTAATCAAATTATTATTTGTTTGATTAATCAACGATACATTTGTAGATTACTGTAGCAATTACTTTCCCATTCCCAAATATTGTAAGCTTCTCATTAACATTAACATTTCAGAAATGTTTTACTGTACCCTTGTAAAGCCCTTGTATGTTTTATAAATCCTGTCAATCCTGGAATAGCATTTCTAGTTTAAATTGGGCTACAAATCCTGATATTACTAAATCTACATCTTTTGAATCCCATGTCTAAACGCATTTCATTTACTCGATTAAGCCAACTATACTGTACTGTGTTGTCCCAGCCCTATCCCACACCATATGCAGTAAACACCGAGAAGTTAAGTGAGGGGTAGCACCTAGCTTGAGGGAAGTGGTGTATGACGCATATATGTCTTCTACTGTCACGTTGTTTGTTTACCACAGAGTATGGTGGACACACAAACAATGTGACTGCCTTCTAGGCCTGCTGTTTGTTTCTGTTTTGTCTCCCATTATCAGGTGCACTTGTGGGCGTGGTTGGCTCCTTACCTTAGGGTAATGCAGCACAGGTGCAGGAGACTCCAGGAGACCTTTTTGCTTTTCGAACATGCAACACGCACGCAGTACATTACACAATTGCTACAACACCCCGACACTACTGACTACTGACCCTCTACTGTTTGACACGTGTTGTGCTTTAAAAACCCTGTGCATACCTGTGCGCCGGTGTGCTGCATTGCCCTAAGGAGGCGGCCACGCCCACAAGTGCACTTGAATGTGGTAGACCAACCAGAAACAGACAGCAGGCCATCACCTTGACGTTATGTATTTATGCTTTGTGTAGTTTTAGAATAAGTAATGATACTTTCTTGTGTACTCTTCATGTACCTAATATTTTCACAATTAAGCACTGACTGTAAACAGAAGTGAGTGGACTAAGATCAAATCGAGTTTGGGTGCCATACACTTCGAGGTTGTTCTGTTCGGAGAAAAAAGAGAACAATCCCAGGAAAACGTGTGGCAACCGCATGCGCTTGTACCCAGCGTGTTGTCGTGGACACAAACATTATGGCTGTCTTCCTAATTTGTGGTGTTGATGGCTGCAGGAGATGATGTTATGTATGAACATCAGAAATGTCCAGGAGAAAATAGCTCCTGCGCTACTTGATCAATAAAATAGCTTAGCTACAGAAAAGTTACTTGGTTTTGTAAATAGCGACGTTACCGCCAAGCTACTGAAAATGTGGTTATAGTAGCGTCGCTACAAAAGTAGCAATGCTACTGCCCATCACTGTACATAACCTATTCTGAAAGTAAGCAGTAGCTTGTAATAATACCAGTCTTGCTTGCATTCTCATGAACACAAACTGGTGTCAGTTTGGAAGTCCTACTTAACACTTTGAATGCCGCACTGTTTTGGAAACTATGTCCCAGAGTACCGGAAATCTAGATAATTTTTGACTATTTTGTAGAGCCACAGCGTATTCTATGTTTTCATCAAAATCCCTGTTTTTTTCTAGAAAAGGAGATATAAGCCGCTTTCAGACAGACGTGTATTTCCGCAATGTTCAACTTTTTACTTTTTACGGCAGGGTTTTTTTTTCGTTGTGCTGTCTGAATTCATATATATGTCCGTATATCTACTACCGGAACTTTTCCTGCTGCCAACCTAGTCATGTTTCCGTAATGTTGCCGCCACAGCTGCTATGTGAATGCAATCGCGGAAAAAATCTGCACTTGTCAGTGATGATCAAGGGAAGTGTTACGTGTATTTAAAGCGCCCTACGTCAATTAACAGTTCATTAACATCATTTCATTAACATTAACATCTCTCTAACACGCAGCAAGGCTGGTCTCCTCCATAGTCTACTCCCGGGGTGGCTTTCAAACTCTCTCCTCGATTAATATTCTCCTTTTTTAATAATTTAAATTATTTAATATTCTAAAACTTAACCATGACAGCCAACTTAGAAGGCCTACTAAATGGCTTGGACAACGGTAACAAGATAACATGATTAGCCGTGTTAACTTGCTACAATGACAACATGAGTTGACATATTTTAATGGTATAAGTTAAGTACACGCGCCGTTCTCGGTTAGTTTGTGGCGTAAACAGGTGCGTGGCTGGCCATCAATCAAGCTGTTTAATTTAGTTGCAATTCAATATTCATGTGGAGTTATAATAACTTTATCTAGGTATTCATTTTTTGGTGGCATATTCATAATCCATTGCATGTAGCCTACTACAGGCAATTTTGACATTTAAAGATACATATTCATATGTTTTTTTTTTTTTGCTTTACTGAGACGTGGTTGGATGAATCGATAAAGGACGCTGACATTGAAATAGAAAACTACTGTTTAATTAGGAAAGATCGAAACAGAAAAGGTGGAGGCGTCTTTATTTATTTAAGATCCGATATTTGTTTTAGTAAAAGAGAGGATATGCATGAGGACCAGATTGAAGCTTGCCTAAAAGCAAACCAATACTAGTGGGAGTGTGTTATCGGCCTCCCGATCAGACAAACTTTTATGAGCTGTTGGATGATGTATGTTCGAAATGTTTGGACTTCATAAATTCGGAAGTTATCATGTTGGGGGATTTAGAACCAACGCGGGTTTGCATTTCTACTCAAACCACGATTGATCTTGTTTTAGTTACTGACAAATCAAGAATTATCAACAGTGGGGTAATACACTACGGGTTAAGTGACCATTCTATGATCTTCTGTACCAGAAAGGTAAAGAAAACAGTATTTAGTACTCACAATACCATCAAAATTAGATCTATGAAAAGGTATAGCAAAGAGACATGTACAGATTGCCTAAATGAAGTAAATTGGTCATCTGTGATGCAATGTAAAGATATTGATCAGGCTTGGCACTATTTTAAATTATAATTTCTGCAATCGAAAGACAAAATTGCACTTCTTACAGAAGCAAGAGTGAAACAGAGAACAGAACCTTGGATAAATGATGGTATACTGGAGGCCATACGGAGGAGAAATGGTCTTTAAGAACAATTTACTGTAGGAAAAATAAGGATGATCAAAGCTGGGCAGCGTATAAAAACCTGAGAAATGAAGTGAGTAGATTAGTAGTTTGTTCTAAAAAGACATATTTTAATGAGAAAGTTAAGGAGTATAAACATGACACGAAAAAGCTATGGCAGTCATTGAAAGAGCTGGGTTATAGCAAAAGGCTGAAAACTAAAACATGTAATATTAATCTAGACCTTGGAGATAATATTATATCAGATAAGGATAAAGTAGCAAACAGTTTTAACACATACTTCTCAACAATTGCTAGTAAGCTGGTTGAAAAGCTCCCTGCCATGTCGAAACAATATGAAGAAAGTTAAGTTTTATTCCAAACAAGGGGTTCAGGCAAATTCATTTTTTAGAGAAGGTATCAGAGGAAGATGTACTTATGAAACTTAAAAAAACTAGATAGCTCTAAAGCTACAGGTCTAGATAATATCCCACCTCGATTCTTGAAAGATGCTGCGGAGAACATCACTCAAAGTATTACTCACATTATAAACCTGTCTATTGAGTATGGCTACTTCCCTAAGGAGCTCAAGTTGGCAAAAGTGATTCCACTTTATAAGAAGGGGAACAAAATGGATCAGGGTAACTATAGACCCGTCTCCATTCTGTGTACTCTATCAAAAATAATTGAAAGACTTGTTTTGGAGCAGGTGAATAAATATCTTTTATCTTACAACTTATTATACAAACTCCAATCAGGATTTCGTAAATCACACTCAACCGACACATGTTTATTGTACCTATCTGACTATATCAGGAAGGAGGTTGACATGGGCAATTTTTGTGGAATGGTCATGCTGGATTTGCAAAAGGCTTTTGATACGGTAGACCATAGTATCTTATTGTCTAAACTGAGGGCAATTGGTTTTAACAACATAGCAGTGAAATGGTTTGACTCATATCTGAAGGAAAGGAAGCAAGTGGTGGATGTTGGGGGTAATTTATCCCAGCCACAAACTGTGCAATGTGGAGTCCCTAAGGGGAGTGTTTTAGGTCCTCTTCTTTTTCTTTTATATATTAATGATCTTAAATCAGTTTGTTCATGTGAACTGTTTTTATTTGCTGATGATTCCGCACTAGTGTTTTCACATAAGGACAAACGCACTGTAGAATCAACCTTAAGTGTTGAGCTTTTAGAAGTCAGCCATTGGCTATCGTTTAATAGATTATCTCTTCATTTAGGAAAAACTGAGTCCATCTTGTTTGGGTCAAGAGTTAAGTTAAACAAAAACCCAGGTTTTGAAATATTAGCTGGTGACTCTGCACTCAATGCTAAGGCTTCAGTCACCTATCTTGGGTGTGTACTGGATAGCCAGTTGTCTGGAGCTGGTCAAGCCCAGAAAGAAATTACTAAAATAAATCAACGAGTGCGTTTTCTGGCCAGAATTTCCAAGTATTTAAATAAGAAGGCTATGCTGACCTTAGCAGGCGCTATAATTCAGCCCTACTATGATTATGCCTGTTGCTCCTGGTATAATGGCCTCACTAAGTATTTCAAGAATAAGCTCCAGACCTCACAAAATAAATTAGTCAGGAGCATTCTAGATCTGGCCCCTAGAACTCACCTTGATCGTCATCATTTTGAGAGGCTGGGATGGCTGAGGGTGGAGTCTCTCAAATTGAGTAGAGCATAGTATACAAGATTGTCAATGGAGATGTCCCTAAATATTTAAATAATTTCTTCAGCAGAGTGAGGGACGTTCATAGTTACTCCACTAGGGGGAGATCCACAGATTTTGTTCCTCCAAGAGTGAAAACAAAAGTAGGGAAGAACTCCTTTTTATATGTTGCGACTAGTCTGTGGAATAAGTTACCTGGTAATATTAAGGTAAGCAGTAGCTTGGATGGATTTAAACGTTCTGTGAAAACATGGCTTAGAGATCTGGTAGTGTAGGGCTTGCACTTATAGAATATGTAGGCCTACATCTGAAGAATACGGTTTATGTAAATTTTGTTTTTTACAGTTTTAGTAATGTCACAGCGCCATTCTTGTCATTTTTACATCTGCTGCCATACAACATCAAAGGACCACAATGGAAATAATCTTTCGAGCTTTATTGTGTTATCCTGACTCTCTGTTTTTTTAGATTAAGTATGTGGTGTGGTATATTTATAACTAAATCATGTATTTATTTTTTTTATGTAAGAACTGAGAATGTCAAATAAAATCATTCATCCATTCATTCATATGCGTTCGTCTCCAGTTTATACCAGAAAGTTGACAAGTCAAGGTGCCACATCTGTCAAAGAAACGTCATAAATCGTGGAATGTTTGACAGCCAGTTAACACTGGCAGCCAGTTAACACAGGAGCCAGTTGCCATGTAACACCTGCCCAGACCCAGCCCAATTCCGGTGTTACAGATCTTGATGGGATCCATGTTAACCAGGCTTGTGCACAATTCCGAATTTTAGAATTTGCCTCCATTCAATTCATGAGTTGGAATTTGAATTGAATTGGCCCCACCCCACAGGAAGTTGAATTTGAATTGGAATTGGAATGACAGGAAGTGGAATTCAATTCATGGCAATTCAAAACAAATTCACATGTCACATAACAGGAAGAATGTGTTGAATCTCACATACATTCAGTTCAGGGAAACTTACATTGGAAATGTAATTGATTACTGTTTTCAATCATAAATTGTGTGTTTGTTGAGATCATATCTCACATTTTGTGAAACTTAATTGTTAAACACTGCAAAAAAGGGTGTCTAAAAACAAGATAAAAACACTAAATCTGAGGTAAAAGGTACTCAAAACAAGTGAGATTTTCTGTCCATGCAGCAAGATAATTTCACTTGACAAGATTTTGTGAATTAAGATAAATTAAAAAAAATCTAGCAATAAGCATGTCTACAGAGGTATTTGGAAACTTAACATAAGCTGAAATTGCTGTTTTTAAGATTACTTATAAATATATTTTTTACATCCCCAAAATAAGTAAAATATACTTCATATAAGCATGAAATGCTGGTTGTAAAATGAGGTTACTTACATTTAAACAGCCTCAGATTATATTCCTTTTTTTTTGGAAGAACATTTTCTGGACTTTTTGCCTTTATTCAGATAGGACAATGAAGATAGACAGGTAGCGGGTAGGTGAGTGACAGAGTTGGAGAGAGATTCGGATATGACCGCAGGTGAGATTCGAACCGGGTCCCCGTGGGTAGATGGACGAGTACAAGGTACTAATGCTGTAACCTGTTGCGCCACAGTACCACAGCTTGAGACAGGTCTAGATTATGTATATTTAAAGTTGTTACATAAGTTGTTATAAGCATAAACTGCTGTTTTAAGATGATATCTTAAATCTTAAATGTCATCTTAAATTAAGTCAAATTTTCTTGTCACTTAATCTTAAAACAAGCTTTATTTTGATGAGAATTTGAGGGAGAGATGTAAAAGATCTCATTTTAACAGTATTTACCTCATTTTAAGATTTCATGCCTATTTGAGACAAAAAAAAGATGTGCTTGATTTAAGATAGTGTAAAGTTGAACACTTACGTAAAGTAAGAAATTCACGCTTCAGACAATATAAATGATCTAACACTTCTAATCTATTTTTTTTATCTTGATAAGAATCAAATAATTTGCAGCGTACCCTTATATTATGTATATGAATTGATTTGAATTTCATTGAATTTCAATTTTACTTCCCTTAATTCAAATTCGAATTGTAATTCTGCATCCTGTTTTTGACCTCAATTCAAATTCAATTCAAACTCAAGAATTGAATTGGAATTTAGGAGTCATTCTCAATTCAATTCTGAATTTTGCACAAGCCTGATGTTAACATGGGGATAAACAATTAGCACGTCATCATGAGCAGGCGTTTTACCTTATTTACTGCAGATGTGACTCTGATTCGACAAATAGTCCATCATAAAAGCAAGCCTACTTCTGCGCGCTACAGAAGTCTGTGCGAACATGGTATTGACATGTCCAAAATACATTTACAAAAACCAACCTTATTTCTGCGATTAGTTGAAGACTACAGAACCAGTTATCGCTCCACAGCCCTAAGTTTGTGTTAATTTGGGAGAGTGCAGCCTGCAGCTCATACTGAATTGGGGAGGTGGAGAGATATAGCTCGCTACGGTAGGCCTACATACTTTTGAGTGTGTTGTTAAGGAAGGGTTTAAATTACATTACACAGGTGTACTGGAAAAACATACACTTTGCTGCGTTTGAGCTAACGCCACGCAGAACACACTGCCAACATGGTAGGCGGACACGCCGGACAGGATACCAGGGGCGTCACCTCAAGTTTCTTTCAGGGTTTACGTGGCAGATTAGACCAATACACTCACTGTTGGCTACGTAAGGGATAATCAACGACGCGCCGTGCGTTTATAGGAAAATAATGCACGTTCGAAGTGGTAATAAGGACCCGACGCCGCAGGCGGAGGGGACTTTACACTTCGATAAGTGCATTATTTTCCTATAAACGCACAGGGCGCGGAGTTGATTATCCCGCTTATACCACTGCTACTATCACTTTCGTTTATATTGCCGCTGTCTTAGATGCAACGTTGTTGTTTTTACCGTTACATTGACATTGGCGAATTAATATTCAAGTGTAATAAGCCCAAAAGTAGGGAACTACTTCATAGCCGTGCGGTATATAGAAAAATAATGCACGTTCCAAACAGCGCATCACAATAGGAAATTTGACCAAGCAGTGGTATAAATGCGAATAATGTAGTAGCCTAATTTTGCCGATTATAGACCCATAGCCTACAGCAAGGCCATTTTAAATTTTTAGGCAACCTTTAGAGAATGTTACTATTTGGTTGCACTAACATTCCCCTAACCTTGTAAATTAAATAACCCCTCCAAAAAAACAAAAAAACAAACGTTATTAGAAGGTTACTGAAAAACTAACCTCAGGAGAGCCATAGGCTAACGTTGCTTAAAGGAACACTTCACCGTTTTTTTTTATATTAAACTATGTTATTCCCTTAACTAAGACGAGTTGATTCATACCTCTCACGTTTCAATGTGTGCACTCACTGGCTCTGGCGCGCTGCGCTACTTTGATAGCACTTAGCTAGCCCAGTTCATTCGTTAGGATCCAAATAGAGATGAATTTAGACCAAATATCTCAATGTTTTCCCTATTAAAATACAGTAACATTAGTAGTCACATGACCAAGTATGGTAAGACAAAATAAAATGTGGTGCAAGTCTAAGAGGTTAAGAGGGATAACTATGCTGTGTGGCGGAGCGATTCCTAGGTAAAAAAAGAATGCTGACTTGTATGTCCCCAAATATACAGCCTGCCTGTTTAGTTTTTGGAAAATGTACAGTGATCCTTCGTTTATCGCAGGGGTTACGTTCAAAAAATAACCCGCGAGTGAAATCCGCGAATTAAGTAGCAGCTTTATTTTTTTTTTACAATTATTATAGATGTTTTAAGGCTGTAAAACCCCTCACTACCAATGTTATACACCTTTCTCAGACAGGTATTATCATTTGCTCACAACTTCTCTTGTTTAAATAATCTCAAAGTTCAAACCTTCATAGAAAAATAAGGACATCAGCCTATTAAGAGAATGAAACCAAAGATCAAAAGTTGTTTTCGGGCCCAACATTTATCAGGGTTAGGGTGAGAATTAAAATAAATGTCTTTCTATAGATGTTTTTTAGAAACCTTAACGATTAACCATCAGGTTGAACACATTCGAAATTATTAAAAGTGACTCGCGTATTTCACAGTTCCTCTGACCGGGCCTCTTCGTCCTGGCGCTGCTCCGCTGTAGCTGAACTGTACACGAGACACGGCACGGAGTAGATCAATTGACAATGTTCTACAGTCAATTAGCCAATCAGGGCGCAGAACTCAATGCGCTGCAAAAAAAACCCTAAATAAAACAAAAAAAGCACTAGAAAAAAAGTCTGCGAGACCGCGAAAAGTGAACCGCGATATAGCGAGGGATCACTGTACGTCTGAAAACTGTTAGAGATACTATGTTGATTTCTAATCATATAGATGAAAAAATACACAGCTTTTATTTCTACAGGTACATCAATTGCCAGGAAAGTTACCTCAAAGTGTGAAGTTTACAGTTTGGACTTCTGAGTTCAGTCAGGATCTGTGTGAGTCCAGCATCGGTCAGACTGTTATAGGAGAGATCCAGTAAGGTGAGCCTGGAGTCCTCTGACTGAAGAGCTGTGAGCAGGACCTCACTGCAGTCGTCTCCCAGATAGCATCCGCTTAGTCTGTGGGGAGGCAGATGTTTGGAAACCTTGATGTTTTAGCTAGAGATGCTCAAAAGCCAGCCCGAATCTAACCCCACTCACAAAAATTGAGATTGGGAAATTCGGTGTGTACTTGTTTTTTGGTTTTATACAATTACAGTACATTACATTTAGTAGATACTTTCATCCAATGATGAACTGATAAGCAACCATAAATATGTAAGCAACAGTGCTTATTCATTCATGTCAACTGAGCTCGCTTCTGTTAATTTTGTTTACAACAAAAAGTCTGTCACTAGAGAAGCTAGACATTTAGATGTTGTTATTCGCCTTATTATTCGGCAGGCATTGTAAGCCAGAATGAGGCTACTGAGTAGATTTGCCATAAACATCTCAGTCCAGCAGATGGTGGTAATGCACTCTGTTTGCAAAATGCCCCCCAAGAAGGGTTCGCTGGCCAGAGTAACCTTCTGTGAGTTTTATTGTGGCAGTTTGCAAACAGAGTGCATAACTGTCATCTGCTGGACTGAGATGTGATGGCAAGTGTACCCAGTAGCCACGTTCAGGCTTACAATGGCCACCGGATGAATAAGGCAAATCCCATCCTCATGCGAGCAGTATCAGACATATTCTGAATAAAATTGAGTATGGCTACTTCAGGTAGTATGGCTTAATGCTGAAAGCCAAGTACAAACTAATACTTTTTATTACGACTACACCTCTTTTTTGACTTCCAAGAGTGTACCTCAGACAGTTGGGCTGATGATGAGGTCCGTGCAGTACATAATATAGCGGCCACCCCCCGAACAGCTCCAGGTTGATGCAGTTGAGGTTCAGAGAGTCCAGGTTGCAGTGGGGACTGGCTAGACCCTCACACAGTATCTCCATTGTCTCTGTAACCAGGAAGTTGTGACTTAAGTCCAGCTCTCTGAGGGGGGAGTCAGCCATTTGAAGAGCTGAGGATATTGTCTCGAAGCATTTCCGTGTAAGTTGGCAGCTGTTAAGTCTGAGAGAAAGAAATACCATTGGAATCATTTTATCATAATTTGTTCAAATTACTGGATTATTGTGAGGTTTCAATCGTTATTTGATTTGAGCAGTATTGCAGAGGCAGCACACACAACCTTTTCCCCGCAGTAGTCTTGTTATACTCACAATGCTCTTGTGCAGCACCTAACCAGTGGAACTAGTCTTCGGCGACCTCCTGCAGAGGTCCTGTACCTCTTCAAGTCAAACTCATCCAAAACGTTTTTGGACGTCAACATCATGTAGGCCAAGGCAGAACACTGGGCTGCAGTCAGCTTCTTTCCTGGAACATTCTTGGACGTGAGGTAGGACTGGATCTCCCCTGTAACTGTGCCACCCAACTCACCCAACTCAGAGAGGCAGCGGACCAGGTTAATGCATCTTTCAGGAGTAGGGCATTTCCTCTGGTCTTCCACGTTGAGCTTGTTTTTGATGTATTCTGTGGTTTTACAGATATCCTCCCGAAAAATCCCAGGGGGTAAGCATAGGCTTCTGAGGAGGCTGTAATTAGCTTCCAGCGAAAGTCCAAGGAGGAACTGTAAAAAGAGGTCCAAATGCCCATTCTTGCTCTTCAGGGACTTGTCCACAGCAACCCTGTGCCACTCATGTAGTGTGAAGAAGTCTTGGGGTGCGGGCTGTTGTTGCGTTTGATCCTGGATGTCTGACTTCTTCAACGGCTCATCCTCCGAGTCACAGTCAGAGTCATCTAGTACATAGGATAGGTACTGCTCACGAGTAAGTAATGATTTTCCAGATTCATTACGAGGTTGTACAGAGTCTTGCAGCCAGTTCTTGTCAAAACGTGTAAAAGAGTTTTGAGAAGTTATACCTTTTTGTGCATTTAACTGGAGCATGTCCATTCTCTCTTGGACAAATGAAAGGAACACGTAGAGAGCAGCAAGAAACTCCTGAATGCTCAAGTGTATAAAGCTGTACCATTGCCCTTCAAACATGGGATCCTCCTTCTTCAGAATCTCTGTGAAAAGTCCTGAGTGGACTGATGTTTCAACAGTTTTCAAGCCATATTTTTTCAGGTCACTTATAGAAAATATGAGCTTGCCTCTCTCAAGATTTTCAAAGGCCAGTTTGCCCAATTGGAGCAAAATTTGGACATCGGATGAAGACAATTCCCTTGGATCCTGCTCATCTTTCTCATTGTACTTCTGGTTCTTCACATTTGTTTGGATGAGCAGGAAACGTGTGTACATTCCTGTCATTGTGTATGAAACGTTTCCTCCAATCGTATCGCTTTGCATCCCTCCCAGAACCGTGGAGGCAATCCAACAGAACACTGGAACATGGCACATGGTGTGAAGGCTCTTTGAAGCTCTGAGGTGTGAGATGATTGTGTCAGCTTGTCTCTCATCAGAAACCCTTTTTCTGAAGTATTCCTCTTTCTGTTGATCATTAAAGCCACGTATTTCCGTCACTCGATGAAGACAGTACGAACTGATCCGGTCAACTGCAGCCGGGCGTGATGTTATCCAAATGTGGGCAGATGGAAGGAGATTGCCTTTGAAGAGATTGGTCAGTAATTCATCTAGTGATGCTCTCTTTGCAATGTCTGCAACAAACTTGTTCTTGTGAATGTTTAAAGGCAGACCACTTTCATCCAGACCATCAAATATGAAAACCATTTTGGCTTCATAATACTTCTTCATGTCTTTCATGGCTTTCAGCTCCGGGTGGAAGATCTCAAGCAGCTCACGAAGACTTAACTTGCTGTTTTGATAACGATTCAGCTCACGGAAAGGAAGGACAAAAATGAAATCCACATCCTGATTGGCCTTCTCCTCTGCCCAATCTAAAATGAACTTCTGAACAGAGACCGTTTTTCCAATTCCAGCCACCCCCTTTGTTAGCACAGTTCTGATGTGCACGTCCTGGCCATACAGAGGCTTGAAGATGTCATTGCAGTTGATGGCAGGTTCTCCACATGTTTGATCCCTGGATGCTGTACCCAGCTGCCACATCTCATGCTCATTGATTTGGTCAGAGCCTGACACTGGATTATGGCATGTCCTACTAAAGTGTCTTCCTTTAGTATCGGCCTGCCACTTGGGATTACTGAATGAGGCATCCAGCTGCAACAGCTCCTGCTCTTTCCAGAATTCACAAAAAGTATCACCACTATCCATAAGGGTTCTGTCTTCAGGCAAAATAATGTATGGCACAGTAGGAACCCTCTCTCTCTCTGTGATGAAAACCTCTGTGAACATTCTGTTCAGAAGAGTAGGGTTTCCTCGCTTCGCAATACCCTCAAATATAATTTCAAACCTCTTCCTCAGGTTAGATTTAAGATTGGCAGAAACACTGCAGGTACTTGAGTCTTCAACTATAAAATAAGAACAAAAATGCATTCAATCAACAAATATCCAATGATATATCCAATGAACCAAATCAGTTTGTGATGGGTACCTAAAAATAAACTTTAGCGATCGTCGCAAACAGAAAACTTTCGCTGCAAACAGAAAACTTTCGTAAGTGACTGCCTGAATAAACAGTCATGTAAGTAAACCACCAGTGCTTTTTCAAAGTTCTCAATGTCTCGTTTTAAATGTCAGGGCCCTCAGAAGTCTACTAATAAAGTGTGGAGCTACTTTGTGCCTCATAAATGGTGTAAAACAGTGGTTTATTTACATGGATAAGCCGATGCCCTGCCATTGAAAACCTGTTTTAGCATTGGCAAGCTAGCAGCAGATTTCAGAGTGCAGGGAGCAGGTCGAGATCAGCTCTGAGACAAACGCTCACACTCGGTATCATGTTTCAACACACTTTAAGTCAATATTAATCAGTATCCTTTAAGAAGCAGTAATTTCAGGTTTGAGGAGATTGCATTGCACTTCAACAATACGTTTCAATGTTAACCTCACTCTGAGCCTACACAACATACAGTATATGATAATGTATTTCTAATTGTAATAATGTATGTGTAACCATCAGATCAGGCCCATGAGACAACATTGGCTGTTATGGCAGAGATGCAATCACACAAACCTGTGTATTGTGTGTTTGGTGAAACTTTCACTGAAACTCCTCCCTGAATATAACTGTTAATGATCTGGGGTGCAACAACCGTTGATCCTTGTCCTTGAGCAACAATTGCAGTTTGGTGTCCATTGACCCCTTCTTGCTTTTGATCCGATGTGGTGGACTGGGATTCACCGTCCACTCCATGTGCCTGACCCATTATGGTGGTGTTGAATGTGTGGACTACAGAGTCAGATGTGCTGGATATTTGAAGTCTGATCTGGTGAGGGGCAGAGACAATTTTCTGTTGAATCAAATAACTGTGTGTCATCAAGAACTCAGTATTGCAAAGCACCCAAAATATTTGTTTTAAACCATGCCCAACATCTGTTCCTTAACTGTGCCTCGCTATCTGCTTTCCAGAAGCTTTTCAGGAATTTAACCTAAATGAGCTGCTTATAAGATGCTATCCCAAAGTGTACAAGTGCATCTAAAAATAGAATAGTGGAAAAGTCAATATATAGTCAAGGACACTATCTTCAGACGAATTAATACGTTCAATTTTGGGGGGGATTATGAAAACTATACATTTTTGGAATCCTTACACACTGAAGAATCAGGAAATCTTTGGTTGACAATTTTTTCAGAAGTCATTAAAGCAACACTAAAGAGTTTTTCATACCGTAACATAATGTTTCCAAAATTATTTCAGCGGTTTATCAGCTCGTAACAGGGTGAATGGCACTTCTGCATTCACTTTGCGGCCCTCTATCGGCTCTAACGCCACTATGTAACTTTACCAGATCGGGTAGCGTAGGCTACCTGTAGTTCGATGAAATGAGACCTAAGAAACTACAAATTTGACATGCTTCGATGTCGCAATACATCACACATTCATAAAATAATACAACATGCTCTACCTTGTCTGCGGACATTGTTATTTGAAGCCACCACAAACTCTCTCTAACCTGAGTGAGGCAGGTCGTGTGCATATCATCCGCTAGCAATATTGTCAAATTAACAACTTTTCACTATATTTAGAGAGATTTCAGATTCCCCCGGTGAGTTTTTTTTTTTAATAAGCCACCAGCGACAAATTAACTAGCCTACTTTTCTGGAATTCTCGAGTTCTGGAGACTGTAACGTTATGAATGTAGCCTAGTCTATGTACCGTCCTTGAGTTCGGCTGTGCTGAGTTTGTGATCGCCCCCCCCCCCCCCCCCGCTCACTGTATTTCCCGGCTGCTAGCTCTGCACAGTGGCAGTAAATGCGAGAGGTCTACATTCTGGCCGCTCGAAAACTGAGCCGAGTTGAGCTCAGACAAAAGTATAACTTCCAAAAACTAGCGAGCATTGCAGATCTGTCAGCTAATCCTGTCCATCCCTATTTTCCGTTCTGCATTAAATTATTGACGCCTTCACTGGTGATATATGACGCAGAATGAGAGTAAACAAAACAGACAGCGATCGCGCAGTTGTTTCAGTGATGAAATGTGTGATAGAGCCACTTGTGTTCACAAATGATGTGAGAACTGTAGGCTACTCACATAATGTGACGTTATAATCAACCTAATAAGTGCAAAGGCAAAGCAGATGCAGCAGTTGGGTTGGAAATGTCTGCTATTCAGCCACTTGATGCTCATTTTGATGTATAGCCTATACAGAAGTGTAAAGTGTATCAATTAATATAAACGTATATTAAATCAAATATATTTAAATGAGACTCTAAAGTTGCCTAGGCCTATATGTTAAAAGACTAGTGTTTCTGGCTAAAAACATTTAAGAGACATTAGCAGCCCTACCAGCATGTTGTCTTACATTTTAGTTAACTTATTTGCTGTTAATGCTGGGGGCTGATGGTAGACCAGCCTTTAATATTCTGGATTGAGTTACTAGCTTGAAATTGTGTTGCCAAAATGTTGCCTACTTGTTTTCAAGAGATTGTGGAAGTGCACTTCATTGTTGATAATCATTTAATATGACTTCATCATACGCCTCATTTGCATATTTAAACATTACATTTCAGAAAACATGTAATGTTTTCTGAAATGTAATGTTTAAATATGCAAATGAGGCTTAATCTATTAATATAGGCGCTAATTTGCACAAAATTCCAAACTTGACATGTACATATTGGATGAAGCAACCTTAAAAGTAAGCATTGCTGTTGAATCATATAATAGTAGCCATCCATTAAGAATTAAGCACTTTATTATAAAGATACTTAATAGTTCCTGATAAAATCAGTAACTAAGTATTAAAAACAATGGCAGAAAACACATTCATTTATTTTTTTCCTCGATCAAGAACCTTTTCCATGACATGTCAATGCTACTGATTGTGGAATTAACTGTTTACCATGTTACAAGAATTAAAAAACTGATGGGTCTTATGAATAAGCAGGCTATATGGAAACCGCTCTTGCCAATGCTGTGGTTGAAAACACAAAACACTGTCGAGGCATGTATGCACACCCTATCCTGAAGAAGGGAAACATTTGTCTGCTTTGCTGCCGACAACACTGAACCTTCAATTTGAACCTTCTTTGGTAAGTAATGCAGCACATACACACTTCGCCAAAGTAGATAGCTGATCCTTTTCACTTTTTTGTGAGAGCATTTGTAGAGCATTGAGGACACAATCATCTGCTTTCAAGACCCAAAATGACTGCATTACAGTTTTTCTCAAATGCTAAAACACATTTCACAAACGTTTCCTCCATGTTCCCCAATGTCTAAACACAATACCCTTTTCTAAAGCTACATAAGCACAACCACACCTTCTCACTTCAAAACTCAAACTTTCACACCAAAAGAGCAGCTCGAAGCTTTCAAAAATGTAAACACTATACACATCATTACACACTTCAGCAAAATAATTGAAAACACAATGCTCAATTTGTGAGAAGGTTCTTTGTTTCATAACTGTCAATGCATAGAGTAACGGATCTTCTTAGATCTCTGCAGAGGATTAGGCATTTGAAGAGTTATTTTCCAAAACGCTATATCTACCATTTTACTAATGAATTTTCATAAATAAATTTTTTACAATTTGTTTTTCAAGTAATCTCAGTGAAACTGTATTGGGTTATGTTTAGTTACAGTAATTTATCTTTACTCAATAAAAACAAAACAACTGCATTTTTATTACCTGAAACACACAATTACTGTAAATACAGTAACATGATTTGTTACAGTACAGTAATGTCTATAAAATGGATTTATAGCGTTTTGGAAAAGAGCTCTTCATTTAGAGTTGTGAGTTTCATATCAAGAGTACAAAAATTCTCCAAGTACTGGCAAGCCAAACTACACAGAAATGTATAGGCAAAAATATTTTTGGCCACTAGGGTGCGTCTAGATTTCTAGGCTATCCAAGTACACTAGGCTACTGTAACACAACTCAATGCAAAAACCAGAATCTATTGCACACAACAGTACTCTTGAAAACGTGATCAGGGTGTGAAATTCTTTTATTTTCTTCGTTCACACCACACACACACACACACACCACAGTCACTGTGCGCATTAGCAACAAGTGTCTTCATTTTTGAGTGGTTGTGTGTAATGAATGACGCCAAGTATGTTCATTGTGTTCAGTTATTGCTGACTGTGGCAAGCATTTTGCATTACATGAGCTTTCATTTGAGAATATGTTTTGCATAGGGCCGGGACTTTAGCGCGTTAATTACGATTAATTAATTACACAAACATTAATGCGTTAAAAAAATTGACGCATTTTAATCGTATGCCTATTTATTTTTGCACCGCGGAACGTTTCTCACTGGATGAGTTTCAGACGGACCGATTATACTGGAGCACCAAGTAACGCGCATGAGTTCGGTTCAGACAAAACAAACCACAGTGGCACAGTGAACATGAACAAAGAAGCTGATGTGACCGCGTTGGTTGGCCCCGTGGATGGGAAATGTTGTTACAAAAAACGAACGGATGGAAGCGTAGATAAGAGCATGGTTGTGTGCAACCTATGCAACAAGGACGTATCACCGCAGGTATCACCTCAGTGCAAAACATAAAGCAGCTAGCTGCTAGCGTGGACAAAGTATTGTGATAGGCCTCCTCCAGACACTTGAGGGAAACCTCTGAGCTTTATTTATTAAACAAATAGCAACCGAGTTGCTGTTACAGCCACAACTCACGCTTATAACAGTAATCCACCGCACCTAATTCCATGTCCAACTTTCATAGACCTAAAAGAAACTTCACAATCAGAACCGCATACAAGCACACACGCACACACGTAAACTCCGCCCCCCAGTTCCCCTTAAAGGGACACAACAATTTCATGAACTCAACTCAAGGTAACAGGTGACACAATTAACAAGATATCACAGTATTATAGTTTACAGAAGGTCTACCTATCTATAGGCTACATGAATTTCTGAACATGTACTATTTCTAAATATGGTATTGCTACACTTTATGGCAAAAATTGCACTGGTCTGTTGGACTTATTAATAAACAATATTTTTGTTGCTTAAGCTTAGGCCTATGTATTCAGTCATTATCCAATAGTAGGCTATACTAAAAATCCATGTGAAAAAAAAATACTTCTCACTGTTCTCAGGTCATATATTTATATACAATTAAAATGCGATTAATTTCGATTAATTAATTAGATTATTTTTTTTAATCGAGTCCCAGCCCTAGTTTTGCAACATGTGTTTTAGCAAGGAAAAATGTGCTTAGATTTATGAGAACGGAGGATTGTGTTTTGAGAATTGTGTCTTCATGTGAAATGTGTTTATGGTATTGAAAAATTGTGGCTAGATTTAGTAAATGTGTTTAGACAACTGGTCATTTGGTTTAGAGGATTGGCTTTTGTGTTTTAGCATTTCAGAAAAACTGTAATGACTTCTGAAAATTGTCAACCAAAGATTTTCTGATTCTTCAGTGTGTAAGGATTCCAAAAATATATAGTTTTCGGGGAAAATTAAAATACTCTAAAGTAAAGATTTTAAAGTGCCTCATGCTTTAAAGCATTTTGTTTCAATCCATACAAATTTAAAGCTGCAGTAGCTTGAATTTCATAAATAGATTGATATGTTGCCTTGCCCTAAGAAAGGCTATGCATTAACTTAGTGCACACATAAAAAGACAGTAAACTTATTTGGAATACTGTTTAATTTATCAAAAAGCCTACTGTCTGCTGCATAACCATACCAAGATTTGAATCAAATATTTCCAGACCAGAAAAGACCATTGACCAGATCCAATGCACTGGATGACATCAGTTGAACCAAACACCAAAACAAAACAAAAAAACCCACCAAAAAGCAAACTCATCAACCCCCTCCCCGAACTCCATGATTGGCTATTCATGTTCAAATCTAATGTATGCAATTGTTTACTCAATTTCAAAGAGATACATGTCCATGCCAGATTGGCAATTGTATTTGCGTGCCCGTGTTTTAAAGGACATTGAAAATGGCTTCCAATGGCCTCTTGGCCAGAGGAACATGCAAAGCAAATTCAAAATTTGCAAAAGGTTCGTATGGGTATTCCCAAGTTACCTAAACATTGCTTCCAAGATAATGTTATTTTCAGGCCATAAAACTTCGTATTATTTTCAGCTCTTCAAATAATTTAAGACTGAAAATCTTTACAACATTGCTACACTTCTAAAATTATTTGGTAAGGGTTTAATGCACCAATTTCAGTTTAATTTCTCTGCTGGTTAATGCCTTGCATAGTCATAAATCAATGAACCTTTTCCAGACCTACTCAATTACATTTGAGAAGGTCTGTGTGCTGATCAGACTAATAATTTTGGACATTAATATCATGAAACATATTAGTCATAGCAAACCCAAACTGTGTAGGGTGAAAGACCAACAAGTTCCCAGTCTGACTTACAAGTTTATAAGAAACGTACAAGTTTGTACGGCCATATGGCATGACATAACACATGCATTTGACATGTCATAAGGCTCTTCTCATTCGTGTTTTTATCTATACTCCCTTCCTTCCTTCCTTGGTCCTCCGGCTCCTTCCCACTGATCTAGATAAAGAATGAGGGGGCAGCAACAATGGGATAGTCTATCCAGTGTTCTTTAGAGATCAGTGGGAACGAGCAGGAGGACCGAGGAAGGAAGGAGAAAAATAAGTATATATCCTCTTTTGGTCCCGTGAGGGAAATTCGGTCTCTGCATTTATCCCAATCCATGAATTAGTGAACACACACAGCGAATGAGAAGAGCCCATATAGACTGCTGAAGTTCACCTACAAAAAGGAATCAGAGCTGCCATCTTTGCCCATATAGGGAGGGAAAGTAATCTCATCGCCACCTACTGGTTGCATTCCTAGAGCATAGCGGGAGTGGATGGGATTCTCTTTTAGAAAAAATATATCTCAGCCCACAATGGGAACTTAGTTAAATGCCTTCCATATGCTATACATTGGGGTCAGCTCTATTGCTTCTAGTACTTTATTTTTTAGGATCAGTTTAATTGTTTTGAGGGTTTTTTTGTAACCTCTGGGGCCATTTGTTCAAAGGTAATCTGATTGGATTTTGGTTATCGGATTGGGTCAAATCTAGAAAATGGGTTGTTCAAAAGGGAAAGAAGGATTCTGAATTCGGATCAGATCATGTAATCCAATCCTAGTTTGAAAATGGATCAAACCTTCAGTTTGTGTTGTTCAAAACTTTTCAGCAGGATTTGGATAACTTTGATCCAACAAAACAGGATTACCCTGATCCCAACAAGGGGTAGGATTTCAAGGTGGATTTCAGGAAGAAAATGTACTAAAACTTTACAATTTATCAAATAATACATTTGTATCATTTACTGTATACTTTTATTTATATCTTGCACTTGAATTTGTCAAGTTTAACCGTTACAGTGATAAAGTAGACATAGGCTACTAATTTAGCCTTTCAGTACAATAAACTAAAAATAAAAATGATCTTATCCACATGAAATAAACCCCCAAACAGATTTTAATAACAAACTAAAAATAATATATTCAATTGTTAATATCTGTCACTGTCATTCATCACTGTAGGCCTATTAATGTCAACGAAAGAATCATCAGATATGAACCTCGATGCAATTTCAAAAAAAGCATCCCTTACTACACTAAAAGCAGGGCTTGAAAATGTGGGTCTCTTCTTCTCAGATGAAGAACTATGAACATTATTTTGTTAACTATTGGACATCTTTTATTTAACATGTTTTCAATATATCCGCAATGCATTTGTTAATGTATATTTCTTTTTTCTTTGTTGTGAGTCAGGTGAGGGGCCTTAAAATAAATTATATGGAGGTGGAGGTTTATGTTTTGTCTCAAAATAAACACTTAACGTGACTCCATGTTGGCTCTTTTACCTGTTCTTTAGCTGGCAATCCGGATTTGGTAATCCTGAAAACTGTGTATCTGGATAAGGGTGATCTAATCCAATGTTGCGTTGAAAAACTGACTTAAAAGTAAGACAGATTACCTGATCCTGGATAGCAAAAAACGTGATTTCCAAATCTGGATCATTTTGATCCGGATTAAATTTTTTGAACAACTGGCCCCATAACGAACTAGGCTACAGTTGACGTCGCCGGTTTTGGCGCTTCATCTCCAACTGATCAAATTGGCAATTTGCTTAACTGGCTGTACATATTTTTGTAATAACAGAGAGCGATGGTGAACCGCGTGGTGATTATCTTTATGTTGGGGTAACTTGTGTTCTGCTCCTACTCACACGAGAGCTGGCAGTAAGTAATTGTCAATGCTAACAGGCTAATAAACAAACCATGCTACGGTGAGTACAACGTGGTCTTTGGTATTATTTGCCCTCAATGGTGCCTTCCAGGCAGCGCTACCTTCAAGACACTAATTCCCCTCAGTTTAGGGTAGGATGAGGGTTGAGTGGGTTAGGGTTAGGATTAGGAATAGGGTAAAGTTAGTGCCTTTTAGGCAGTGCTGCCTGGAAGGTGCTGTTGGGGGTAAAAAACACCATTGAGGGTATAACGTCGAAGGGTAGGCTACGTGTAGTCTATTTATGAAACGAAAAGAACAATTGCGTTTTTTTAAAGAAGGCAACATAGGATCTGATATTTTCACAGTTAATAGATTACAGTATACAGACTGAAAAATAACTTCGCTGATTTGGCTCCATAATCTTTTTTTTAAAGAATCGGTCTACGGGACCAATAGCTGCTCTTCGATAGGAACGCAACCGCTTGGGTCGCTGGTTTTCACTTTCCGGGGTAGGGTTGCCACACGTTCGGGGGCCAGTTGTTCAAAAAATGTAATCCGGATCAAAATTATCCAGATTTGGAAATCCCATTTTTTGCTATCCAGGATCAGGTAATCCGTCTTACTTTTCAGTCAGTTTTTCAAAGCAACATTGGATTGGATCACCCTTATCCAGATACACAGTTTTCAGGATTGCCAAATCCGGATTGCCAGCTAAAGAACAGGTAGAATAGCCAACATGGGGTCACCTTAAGTGTTTATTTTGAGACAAAACATAAAACATAAACATCCACCTCAATTAATCATTTATTTTAAAGCCCCTCACCTGAGCCACAACAAAGGAAAAAGAAATATACATTAACAAATGCATTGTGGATATATTGGAAACATGTGTTATTTGATCAATTTTAAAGTTTTAGTACATTTTCTTCCTGAAATCCACCTTGAAATCCTACCCCTTGCTAGGTAATCCTATTTTTTTGGATCAAAGTTATCCAAATCCTGCTGAAAAGTTTTGAACAACACAAACTGAAGGCTTGATTCATTGATTCAAATTGGATTACATGATCTGATCCGAATTCAGAATCCTTCTTTCCCTTTTGAACAACCCATTTTCCAGATTTGATCCAATCCGATAACCAAAATCCGATCAGATTACCTTTGAACAACTGGCCCCTGGTTTTCACAGGATTGTTCTCTTTTTTAAATGTCTGTCCCTTTAGTGCTATTAACGGTGTGTTTTTTTGCCTGAACCTTATTGAACGATATTAAAAAAAAGAGTGGTGATGTTCACACACACCAGAAAGAACGTGTTCACAGAATCGTTCATCAGGCAGAAATACAGTTCGTTCAGTTCAAGTTCACCAAAATTATGAACAAGTTCATGAACTTTCGTTCAATGAAACCGTTCAGGCACAACACTGCGCGTCGCACACACACACACACACACACACACACACACACACAAATCTTCAGTTGCACCTGGCTGTACAGAGATTTCCTAACCTCCTAAAATGCCTGGAGAGCAGCTGTCATCATCTATCTAAAGCCTACCTTACATTGACAGACTTTGCAAAGATTTGGAAGAGATTTTTGAAAGACTACCGTCTCAGACCCTCACATCTAAAGACAATTCATTGAGTTTCTAGTCACAGTAGTCTCAGGCCAGTCTCAGATTAGGATTTTGCAAAGACTGTGGGTCACCATTTACAAGACTGCTGCTAGATTCCTTCAAATTATTTTCATCGTGCACTAGGCTACACGTCATCATCAACAGGAACTCACATGATAGCCTACTCATATCAAAGTCATTTTTTCGCAGCATTGTTTCATGTGTGACATCCCTAACAGATATAGAGCTGTTCTGTCACGTAGAATAATTAGACTAATAATTTATAAGAAATGAAATAACAAATAATCATATAAGCTACAGCTGTCGCCTATATTGCCCCTTCCTGTTAGTGTAAGGTGCCAATCTTGGCGGTTTTAAGTCCATCAGAGGCAGTCTTTTTCTAGTTTTGCCGTTACGACAATATCAAACATGTTTGATATTATCAGAAGTCTTTTCAGTCATGGCTCATGCAAATAGTGACGTAAACATTAAAAAACAATAGTGATCTCGCTCCAACACGAAACAGGAAGGGGCAAAATAGGCGGCAGCTGTAGCTTATATGATTGTTTGTTATTTCTAGGGCTGTCAAAATAACTGATTAATTTAGATTAATTAATTTGAGATAAAATTAACGCAGATTAATCGATGACCTTTGACCCAGAGCCATTCTAGTCAGTAACCATTAGATCGTAAAATGGGGAGACTGTGCTGCCTGGATCATTGATTGGCACTTTTACTTTAACAAAAACGTCCTGAAGTGTTGATTAAAACAAAGTCCTCTGCAATGTCTGCAGCACAGAATTTGCATTTCACCGGAGTTCGTCAACTCTTAAGTACCACATTACTGCAAAGAAATAGTGTTGACATTGCGATTTTGCGATTACATTTTATATGCGATTAATTTAGAGGCGCATAGCGGTCACTACAGTGGACAGCTGTTTAAAAGTCATTTTCTCCTAAATGCAATAGTTTCTATGGTGGAATTGCATATCAGCCATCAGAGTGCTCTCTGCTGCCCCCAACCATTGAGGTGTATTCAGTGGTTAGTTGTTGTAACTACACGTGAGCCTCCTCTAAATCAAAGATGGCTGACAGACAGCCACACCTATTGACTACTTCGGGAATATCCTGTCAATCCTCCTATTACAGGAGAACCCAAGAGGTAAAAAAAATATGATGATATGCAGGAATATCTAAGGAACAATATTACTCTATATTTTTTGAAAAAAAATATTTCAAATAAGCTGGAAATTGCGATTAACCATGTGTCCAATAGAGTGGACATCATGCATTACTGACCATATTTTTCACACAGGTCATGTGGTTGATTCATCTCTTATAATGACTATTTTGGTTGCAATTCAGTGCATTTTGGGTATATTTATGTTAGTTTATACATTGTATGCATGTTGTATTCATATTATTCATAATTTATGCATAATTGTGGATTTTTATGCATAATAGTTGTAGTTTGTGTTTCTATAAAATATTATTTTATCATATTTTTAGACCACAAGTGCAGCAAATAATAGGTAAGACCCCTCTGACTCCAGTGATGATCCTGGGTTTTCCCATACTGCCTTGCGCGGTGATTTCAATCCCACTGCTAAGCCAGTCTGGAAACTAACGCCCAAATGTTCGCCTGATGTTGGCGAACCAATCACAGAACATCCGAGAAGTTTCTGTTGCCTTCTTGCGTCTACATTCGACGCCAAAGGATTTACACTGGCAGCCCTTAGCGTTGCATACGAACGAGTTGGGTGAGCTATGCGCATTTGATAGACATCCGTGGCGCCCAATGAACGAATCTGGGCATTTTTTCAAATACGAGAAAATGAACGTCTGGTTGCCAGACCACGTCTCATTTGAGAGGTGGTAGGCGTTAGCCAGGCTAGTGATGATCAGTATAGTGATGAAAATGATGATGAGTGGCTGCCAGAGAACAATAAAGGCATGGACGATGAGGATGATGAATGAGATGCAGAGATTTAGGATGCAACGAGTTAATAGGATTGATGAACTGATGATTGATGAGCATAAAATGAGGTTAATTTGAGAAAAACTCAGTTTGTTTCATTTTTACATTAGGTTTTCACTTTTATGTTTGAGGTCCGAGGTGCATGTATGTAGTGGACATGTTTGTAACTTCCTGAAAAACTCATATTTTTAAAAATGTTTTGAATATTTGTTTTTTTCATGTCCTAAGCTGAGTAAAAACACATTACAAACAATTTTGACCCAGGCTTTCATAATTCATGCATCAGAGGGTTAATTAATCACAGAGTATGTAATTAATTAGATTAAACATTTGAATCGTTTGACAGCCCTAGTTATTTAATTTCTTATAAATTATTAGTGTAATTATTCTACGTGATAGAACAGCTCTATATCTGTTAGGGATGTCACACATGAAACAATGCTGCAGAAACGCGAAAAAAATACTTATGAGTAGGCTATCATGTGAGTTCCTGTTGATGATGACATGTAGCCTAGTGCACGATGGAAATAATTTGAAGGAATCTAGCAGCAGTCTTGTAAAAAAGAAGAAGAAGAAGAAGCAGTCTTGTTGTAAATAGTGACCCACAGTCTTTGCAAAATCCTAATCTGAGACTGGCCTGTGACTAGAAACTCAATGAATTGTCTTTATATGTGAGAGGGTCTGAGACGGTAGTCTTTCAAAAATCTTTAAGTCTGTCAATGTAAGGTAGGCTTACCTTGCTTCGGATACCGGTTTTAGTTATAGTCATTGGTCATTGGCCCACTGTGAAGCATTAGTGCTGTCTGTTGGTTGTCCTATGCGCGCACCCTAGGGTGCAGCCAATCATGAGATCATGATCACCTGATACCTTGTTAAAACAAGTCAGCTTTGGGTGTGATTCATACACTGCGGACGGCTTGACGCCGAAACGCGTTTGTTTAGGCATGGCGCAATAATAAAAAAAACTTTGTTTAAGAAGAATGATCTAGTGAGTCCGGCTCTTTTGCACATTAGAATTGGTTACTTTTAACTCGCACCCGAAGAAGCAAAGAGATATTTTGGCGTTGAGCGCGCCTCTCTGCAACTTTTCTCCATCAACAATGTGACAGTAGGCCTACATTTAGATGAGCATATTTTTTCGAATTGTCTTTTTTATGCAATCATTAGCTTAGTCATCATTCATTGCTGAAACAATGGCAGACAAAATACAAACAATCAATCAATAGGACTTAACATGAACTCACGTTGTAGGCAGGCAAAGTCAAATAACCAACAGGCTAACAGCAATGCGAGCATTGCCGCAACAAGTCCGACAGATAAAGGAGACGTTGTCGAAACAAAGTCCAGGGAAAGTTTACAAAATAACAGTAACAACATGAACATGCTGGATATAGTCCACAACGAGCTAATATGAAAAGCAGGTGAATGAGGAAGTGAGAGGCATGATTACATGAACTGTATTTGGAGGAGCAGGTAGTGGGAGGTCCTTAGCCTGACATTAGGTGCCTCTCATTCAGCGTTTATACGTCCTCCCTCGCTACTCGGGCCTCGATCCTCACAAAAAATCTATCTTTCTTTATGTAGATCAGTGAGGATCGAGGCCCGAGGAGCGAGGGAGGACGTATAAACGCTGAATGAGAGGCACCCATAGAGGATGATGGTTGACAATGACGTAGGCTATTGCCGTGAAAAAACATAGCCCCTTCCTTAGGTGACAAACTGTTGCGCAGTGTTAACAGACAGGATGGACAAAAATACATCAGAATGTATTTAAAAAAAATACCTGTCCTTATTACCTCTGCCAAGGAGGTTATTTTTTCATCAGGGTGTCTTTGTTTGTCTGTTTGTTAGCAAGATAACTCAAAAAAGTTATGGATGGATTTCAATTACATGTAATCAGGAAAGGGCTATGAGGGGGGTATGTGTTTGTGTGTGTGTGTGTGTGTGTGTGTGTGTGTGTGTGTGTGTGTGTGTCCATGAAATCATTATTCCCAGAAAATCCTAAAATCCGCTGAATTGAGGCGGAATGACCCCAAAGTGATTGACAGAGCTTTCAATAAACCACATTATAATGAATAGTCCAAAATCACATGTTTGGTGCTTACTGTAGTAGCTGTGCCCAAGGTTCTTAATTCAAGTCCAGTGCAGAACTGAAGATTATCGTAAGGCTATCTTTAGGAGGTTCCAGTGAGAAACTTGATATGCCTAACATGCTCAAGTATGCAGCTAATAAGGAAGTATAATTGTGATGTGCATCAGGTGAACTGCTCGATTGTTGAATAAATCAATATCTGGTGTATGTACTGTACTGTATGTGGGTGCATTACTCAATTTTCAATTCAATTCAAGGATGCTTTATTGGCATGACAAATAAGACATTCATGTTGCCAAAGCAGTCAAACAAATGTATATCATAGTGTAACATTAGCACAGAATGATAATACATACACTGTACACATGCATACATTATACACATACACATAAGAATACAAGTAATATACCATAAGTATGTCTATTCTCTGTAAAAATAAGGATATAGTCCTGTGAGATAAAATAATTAAGTTATGCTAGTGTCTCTCAGCTTATGACAGTGTGAAATGTATCTTGCTGCTAGAGGGGCTGAATATCCCTCTCCTGAGAGGATAGGCAGTTTATCATGTGAACCCATGGTTTCGAACTTTGGGTAGTATGATTTAAAACTAGGGAAAGATGCCTCTCTTATGTTTTTATATTTTTCACAGTGAAGAAGAAAGTGCTCCTCTGTCTCAACCTTCCCTGTCTGGCAGTGACCACATATTCTTTCCTCTTTTGGCAGCCAGGTTTTCCTGTGCCTGCCTGTTTCCACTGTAAGAGTGTGGTCACTTAGCCTGTACTTGGTCAGGATTTGCCTCTGCTTCGTATCTCTGACAGAGAAGAGATACTCTGCCAATTTATATTCTCGATTTAGGGCCCGATAGAAATTCATTCTGCTTTGACTGGTAGTTTGATTTCTCCAATGTTCCAAATAGTCTTCTTTCGCTTGTTTGATGGCAATTTTGACACTAATTGTTGATTTGGAAGCAGTACTGGTCTGAGCAGGTTGTATACTTGTTATGGAGTTAGTGAGCTTCAGTACCAGTTGGCATAAGGGACTCTTGTTAGGGTTCAGTTCCTGGGTTTGTAGAGCCTCAAAGTGGAGTGCATTTATGGGACTTGATTTCAAGTGCATCCAGAATTTTAGTGCTCGTTTTTGGATAGGTATTGCCAATGGGTAACGGCCTAATTCTGCCCTACATGCATTGTTTGGTGTTTTTGTTTGGACTTTAAGAATAAATCGACAGAATTCTACATGTAGGGCTTCTGTTGGATGCTTGTCCCATGCAGTGTAGTTGTGCATGCTGAGTGGACCCCAGACTTCACTTCCGTATAGCGCAATAGGCTGTATTATGCTGTCAAATAATTTGCACCAGATTGATATTGGTATATTTATATTGTAAAATTTAGATTTTATTGCATAGAGGGCTCTGCGGGCTTTTTCTTTGAGTGCATTCACTGCCATGCTGAAACTACCTGATGCAGTAATAACCAGACCGAGGTAGGTATACTGCATCGTGTGCTCTAGGGCGGTGCCACCTAGAGTGAAAGTGTGTCTGTGTTCCTGACATCTGGGTTTCTTTTGAAAAATCATGATTTTTGTTTTTGTAGGGTTTACTGACAGGGCCCAGGTCTGGCAGTATTTTGCCAGCAGGTCTAGGTGTTCTTGTAGGCCCTGTTCAGAAGGGGATAGGAGGACCAGATCATCTGCAAAGAGCAGAAATTTGACTTCTGTATTCTGGAGGGTGAGTCCAGAGCCTGCAGACTGTTCCAACTGCACCGCTAACTCATTGATGTAGATGTTGAACAGAGTTGGACTCAGGCTGCAGCCCTGTCTCACTCCTCGTTTCTGTGTGAAGACTTCTGTTTGTTTTTTGCCAATTTTTACACTGCATTTATTGTTTGAATACATTGATTTGATCACATCATATACTTTACCCCCTACACCAGTTTCTAGCAGTTTGTAGTATAATCCGTCATGCCAAATAGAGTCAAATGCTTTTTTAAAGTCGACAAAACATGCAAATATTTTTCCATTTTTCTTATATTTTACGTGTTTGTTGATTAGGGTGTGTAGGGTGTAAATGTGATCCGTAGTGCGATGATTTGGAAGAAAGCCAATTTGTTTTTTACACAGGGTATTGTGCTTGTTAAGGAAGGTTTGGATTCTTTCATTCAATATGCTGCTAAATACCTTCCCCAGATTACTGTTCACACAGATACCTCTGTAATTATTAGGATCCAATTTGTCTCCACTTTTATGAATTGGTGTGATAATGCCTTGATTCCAGATGTCAGGAAAAGAGCCAGAACTTAGAACAAGATTGAATAATTTGAGCATTGCATTCTGCATCTCAGGTGTGCTCTGCTTAAGCATCTCACTCCTGATGCTATCCTGTCCACAGGATTTATTGGGCTTTAAGGATCTAATTTTTTGTGATAATTCTTCACTGGAAATGGGGAAGTCCAGTGGACTTTGATTATCTTTAAATACTAATTCAAAAGTTTGTAATTTTTCTTTAATCTGATTTTGATTTGTTTCTGTTAGTTGTATTTCACTGTAAAGGTTTTGAAAATGCTCAATCCAAGTGTTACCATTTTGAATGGGTACTTCTTTTGCTTCTTTAGTGCTCAAATTATTCCACATATGCCAAAACTGATTTTTGTTGATGGAGTCTTCAATCTCATAGATAAGTTTGTTGGTGTAGTGCTGTTTTTTTCTTTTGATGGTTTGTTTGTAACTTTTTTGGGTCAGACAATATTGTTGTCTTAAAACTGTGTCTTGGGGGTGGCGGTGTTTTAGGTTTGACAGTTGTCTTAATTCCTTCCTTATATTTTTGCATTCTGTGTCAAACCATTTATCACATTTTGGCTTTTTGGCTTTTGCTCTCTGGCTTTTTGTTAGCCCAGCCTTTTTTGCAGCAGTGTGGAAAATAAGGTTCAGCTCTTGAACGGCCATGTTGACACTTTTTGTATCATTACAGAAGGGTTTGTTAGTAAAGTTAGTTATTTTGTTAGTCAAATTTGGTGAATTTAAGGCTTGTATGAATTTTTCTGAACTGTCTGTCGCCCATCTGTACATTGGATTGAGATTGTACAACTTACTGGGCTCCTTATGTGATTTAGTAAAATTGTTAGTCATTTTCAGGAATATATTTATTTGGTTATGGTCGGAAAATGGAGTTTGCTGCCTGACAGTGAATGCACTGAAGTGAGAGGGGTCCATGTGAGAGGGGTCCACTCTCGCTTATATTACTCACAAACCAGTGTTCAGATAGACATGGCACACATGTCAGATGAAAGAGGAGACAAAGAGCGGTCAAGGAGTCCCGCGGCTAGCTTGCCATATGCTAGCTGGATTATGCAGGAAGACCTTGCCGTTTCATGTGATTGTCAAGTTTGTACGTTTTGTGTCCGTTTCGTTGCATCTGACACGCTTGACTGGAGGCCTTTTTCTAGTGCTACTGATGGCTAACGTTGATCTCTTCTTCTTCTCTTCTGTTATTTTCTGTTTGCGTTTATTTTTGTTCATTTGTTTTGTCCTCACTAAGTGGAGGTTGGAAAGCTGCGGATCCTTAGTGTGACAGTTTGTTGCGTCTTGTTTGGTTTTGATTTACTTTGTTACACTTTTTGTGCCTGTGCTGTCTGTAATCATTGTCTGCCCCGCCCCCTCTCTATGTAGGTGCTTATAGCCGAAAGTGGGTTTCTAGTGGCGATATGGGTTCCCCTATGCTGTGACCCGTTTTCCCCACTGAGTGTCATTGCCTTGCCTGTGTGTAGTGTGTGTGTGTGTGTGTGTGTGTGTGTGTGTGACCAAGCACTGTGATTGAGGTGCCTATTCGGAAACTCATTGCTTACTGTAGCCACTAGCTCCCACCGGTAAGCAGCACCGTCTCCCTGTTGTATGTGAATTTGTGTGTCAATAAATTATTTCTTTTTGGAACCATGTCTCTGTCAGTCATACAAACCTGAGTGCCTTAAGTTAAGGATACTGAGTTTAAATTATATATTTGGGTGCAAGTCCCATCGTGGCGTAGTCTGCAATACCTTAAACCTACCACTTGCCACATTTGCATGCAAGTGTGTGTCATTTTGTCATCAGAGTTACATTTTGACAAAGGATTGCTAGGTTTTGATATCAGAATTTAGGTACTGATAGTAGAGTTCAATTTGACACAAAAGGGACTGGTATATTTCTCTGTTGTGTCATGTTTACTTGTGTGTAGAGTTTTGGCACAATGAGTGAAGTGTTGCAAAATGTGTTCAAGCAACGGGCTAAAACTGTAAAAAAAAAAAAAAGGTATTGTTTGTGTGTAGGCCTATGGGGAAAGGTGTGTGTGGAAGTTGGTGTACAGTATGTGTCGGGGGTAATGGGGGTGTGTGAGGGAGGGGGTGTACCTGTGTGTGTGTGTGTGTATGGAGGGGAGGGTGATGTGTGGGTATGGTGTAATATTGTGTGTGTCTGTGTGGTGTGATGGTGTGTGTGTGTGTGTGTGTGTGTGTGTGTGTGTGTGTGTGTGTGTGTGTGTGTTTGTGTGTTTAGGGCGAGGGGAATGTGTTAAGAATTTGTGTAGTCAGCATTAAGAATCATTTAAGAATCTGCATTTACATTAAGTAATTTAACCGATGATTTTATCCAAAGTGATTGACAGAGCTTTCAATAAACCACATTATAATGAATAGTCCAAAATCACATGTTTGGTGCTTACTGTAGTAGCTGTGCCCAAGGTTCTTAATTCAAGTCCTGTGCAGAACTGAAGATTATCGTAAGGCTATCTTTAGGAGGTTCCAGTGAGAAACTTGATGTGCATGCTCAAGTATGCAGCTAATAAGGAAGTATAATTGTGATTTAGATCAGGTGAACTGCTCCCCATTGTGGAATGTAGAAAGGAGGGAATTCAAACACACCCAACAGCTTACCACTTATGTCATTGTGGTTCATTGAAATATGTCATTAAGGATCGGAATAGAGACATAGAGTTCGTCTTTGTTGGTGCCCTTTGTTCTGTGAACTTGCACAGGTACATTTTCCATACCTGTCCTCTCCTTTGGCTTCTACCTGTATCTGTAGCAGTGTTGCGCAGGTACGTGTTTGAACACCCTGCCCCGCCCCGCCGTTTTCAACTAACCTGAGTGCAACTCAGACCGGAAAATAATTATTAAAATACTGTACCCGACCCGCTTATTGTAAAAAGTAGTCTATGCTCTTGATGAACTAATTGTAGCGTTATTGAGCCACATTGTTGATACCAAAACTGGTATCTAAGAGCCATATGAATTTAAAACAAACTAAACCTAATTATGTACAGTATAGCCTAGTGATTGCGCAGCAGTTGGGAAACTTGCATTTAGTCAACCTTTTTTGTTGTTGAATAAATCAGTATCCGGTGTGTGTATACTGTATGTGGGTACCCATTACTCTCGTTTGAATTACTCACAAACCAGTGATGATCGGATAGACATGGCACGCATGTCAGATGAAAGAGGAGACAAAGAGCTAGCCTGGCTAACGCCTACCACTTCTCAAATGAGACGTGGTCTGGCAACCAGACGTTCATTTTCTCGTATTTGAAAAAATGCCCAGATCCGTTCATTGGGCGCCACGGATGTCTATCAAATACCCAACTCGTTCGTATGCAACGCTAAGGGCTGCCGTAAATCCTTTGGCGTCGAATGTAGACGCAAGAAGGCAACGGAAACTTCTCGGATGTTCTGTGATTGGTTCGCCAACATCAGGCGAACATTTGGGCGTTAGTTTCCAGACTGGCTTAGCAGCGGGATTGAAATGACCGCGCAAGGCAGTATGGGAAAACCCAGGCTAACAAAGAGCTATCCATGATGCCAAACACATCCTTCTAGGTTATAAAACAGACGAGGTGACAGCAGAGTTTGAATGAGGAAGTGAAAGGCATGATTACATAAACTGTATCTGGAGGAGCAGGTAGTGGGAGGTCCTTAGCCTGCATTTGAGGATGATGACGTAGGCTATTGCCGTGAACAAACATGGCCTAGCCTTCCTTAGGTGACAAACTGTTGCGTAGTGTTTTTAAAAATACACTATATTGCCAAAAGTATTGGGTCACCTGCCTTGATCCCCCCTAATGACTTAAGTGAAATCCCATTCTTAATCCATAGGGTTTAATATGACGTTGGTCCACACTTTCAAGCTATAGCAGCTTCAACTCTTCCGGGAAGGCTTTCCATAAGGTTTAGGAGTGTGTTTATGAGAATTTTTGGCCATTCTTCCAGAAGCACATTTGTGAAGTCACACACTGATGTTGGATGAAGAGACTGGCTCTCAGTTTCTGCTCTAATTCATCCCAAAGGTGTTCTATCGGGTTGAGGTCAGCACTCTGTGCAGGGCAGTCAAGTTCATCCACACCAAGCTCTGAGATCCATGTCTTTATGGGCCTTGCTTTGTGCACTGGTGCACAGTCATGTTGGAACAGGAAGGGGCCATCCCCGAGCCGGGCTTGGCCCCTTAGTTCCAGTGAAAGGAACTCTGAATGCTATAGCATTAACCAATAGATTTTGGACAATTCCATGCGCCCAACTTTGTGAGAACAGTTTGGAAAGCCACTTCCTGTTCCAACATGACTGCACCAGTGCAAAAAGCAAGGTCAATAAAGACATGGATCTCAGAGTTTGGTGTGGATGAACTTGACTGGCCTGCACAGAGTGCTGACCTCAACCCAATAGAACACCTTTGGAATGAATTAGAGCGGAAACTGAGAGCCAGTCGCCTCGTCCAACATCAGTGTATAGCCTCACAAATGCGCCTCTGGAAGAATGGTCATAAATTCTCATAAACACACTCCTAAACCTTATGGAAAGCCTTCCCAGAAAAGTCTAAGCTGTTATAGCTTGAAAGTGTGGACCAATGTCATATTAAACCCCTATGGATTAAGAATGGGATGTGACTTAAGTCATTAGGGGGATCAAGGCAAGTGACCCAATACTTTTGGCAATATAGTGTACATCAGAATATATATATATATATACAAAAAAAAAAAAAAAAAACTTATATCCTCATTACCACCGCCAAGGAGGTTATGTTTTCAATGGGGTTTGTTTGTTTGTTTGTTTGTTAGCAAGATAACTCAAAAAGTTATGGATGGATTTCGACTACATTTTCAGGAATGGCCTGAAATGACCCAAGGAAGAAAACATTACATTTTGGGAGTGATATGGATCCAGGAGGCGTTTATGTTTTCGCATGGCAGAGGTCTGTGCTTTCGGAGTGCTTTTAAATGTATCAAAATAAAATACAGTAGCCATATTATGTATCAAAATATATGTGTATTTTGAAAACAGTCTCAATATGTTTTTCAAGGGAGCATGAAATCACTTTGCAAATCAGCTTTTTTTTTATTTTTTATCCCAAACATTTAGCTTATTAAAACTCTCAGAGGGTTACATTTAGGCTAGTGGGACAGTTAAAAAAGATCATTAACTTATTTCTAAAAAAAACGTGAAATTTGGCATACACACTCACAAAGGGGGTCTTGTCAGATTTAGAATCGCAGGTACCTCTGATTTAAATATTATGTAAATGTTCAAACAATTAAAAAAAATAACATTGAAAATGTTGCTCCCTAGTACTGTATAGTTCAAGTTCAAGTCTTGTGCTCATAAAAGGAATGTGCTCATGTGCTCATTAAAGCAATTCAATTATTTCTGCCAGCTCGACTTTAAAGAATAAAAGTAGTTGCTGTTTTTGCCCGTTGCTTGAACGCTATAGACCCATGCTTAGACTAAAGTAACACAACTTGAAGCTTTTGTTGCCATACCTCAAACACATGTACCCATACTTAAACAAAAGTGCTGCTTTGCACTCTAGTTGCAATTCTGCAACACACTTACTCCTTTATGCAACACACTTGCAGTCCTGCATACTAGTACACTCTATTTCAACGTAAGACACTTTGTTCAAAAATGAAATCTCAGGGTGCCATTCGGAAAACACATGTATCCAAAATACAAAACACATTGGGTAATTGCAACCACTCAAATACACACTTGAAGGCACTTGAACTCCACACCAAACTGAACACCAATCAACCAGCTACAAAAAAGCCCTCAGTTTAGCCATTTCAAGAACATGGATGGAGGGAGAGCGAGAGGCAGAGGTAGCCTAGAGCAAGAAGAAGAGGAGGACAAGGTCAAGGACCCCTATTTCTGATGATATAAGAGCAACTTTGGTGGACCATGTCATCAACCATGGCCTGACTATGAGGGAAGCTGGGCAGAGAGTCCACCCACATAGGCCACTTCACAGTGGCATCTCAGTGGCAACATTCAGACTGGAAAACAGGTAGGCCTATGTCTTCATCTCTCCACCTTCTACTCTACTCAGATGTTATTTACAGCACTGTACTACTGTATATCACATTACCACATCACGTGTACAGGGTATAGTCCAAAACCAGGGAATAGTCCAAAATCATATGTTTGGTGCTTACTGTAGTAGCTGTGCCCAAGGTTCTTACTGTAATTCAAGTCCAGTGCAGAACTGAAGATTATCGTAAGGCTATCTTTAGGAGGTTCCAGTGAGAAACTTGATATGCCTAACATGCTCAAGTATGCAGCTAATAAGGAAGTATAATTGTGATGTGCATCAGGTGAACTGCTCCCCATTGTGGAATGTAGAAAGGGATGCCACACAGTTCAAACACACCCAACAGCTTACCATTGTCATAGTGGTAAACTTGCCATACCTGCCGTCTCCTTTGGCTGTAGGACAAGTAGGAGTGTACCTGGATTGGCCAGCAAGCACTCTGTCCTACCAACCCACCTGCAAACATTCCACTCCACATTCACTGGTTTGGAGTTTCTTCTCACTCCTGCTCAGCAGCTTTTGTTGGATTAATTGTTTTCACAACAGCTCAACAGGTAATCTGAGCTCTTCAATTGTCTACATTATCCATTCTGACAGAATAGTCATTGTCACACTTCATTCACACACAATGTTAGAATATTGTGCTGCTCTGAAGGCTAGGTTAGCCTACTGTATTTCATCTTTTCAAAGCATCATGATGTAGGGAACAGAGATGTAAAGTAACGAAGTAGAACTACTTAAGTACTCTACTTAAGCACTGAAATACTGTATCTGTACTTTATTGGAGTATTATTTTTTTTTCTCCTACTTCTACTTTTACTTCATTTTTTTCTCCTACTTCTACTTAAGTACTCTACTTAAGCACTGAAATACTGTATCTGTACTTTATTGGAGTATTATTTTTTTTTCTCCTACTTCTACTTTTACTTCATTACATATTTTCGATTAGTTTAGTACTTTTACTCCGATACATTTTTTTATGTGCTGCATCGTTACTCGTTAGTGGTGTGTCGGTCGCGAACAAATCTGTTCTTTCTTCCTGACTAATGCATGAAATAGATAGATAGATAGATAGATAAATAAATACTGTAGATAGATAGATAGATAGATTGGCTACAGACGATCAATGATTCTGTACCTATTATTGTATTGATATGAGTTGTATCGGTCATAACACCCCAATGACATTGGACAACCCATACAGTTATATTTATTCACCTTGTTTAACAACTACCACATGTTTATAGCCTAGTCTAGGGCCTAGGCTGGCCCCCGTGTGTCCCAAATTTAAGCCAAATGCCCCCCAAAAGATTACATCCTGGTAACCCCTCTGATGTAGGCTATGTCAAAATATGAGACTAATGGAAAAAAGGTTTCAACAAACCTACTAGTGTTTATCATTCATCTCGCTCGCAAATCAGCTAATTACACAATACTTGTACTTTTACTTTCAGTACTTGAGTAGTCATTTTAAAAATAAACTACTTGCAATACTTAAGTACAAAACATGTTTAATACTTTAGTACTTCCACTTAAAGGGACACTTCACAGATTAGCATTAAGCTTTGTATCTTTAGAAAACCAGTCATGTTTTTGAATGGTCGTGGATCATTCCCTCAGTTTGCCTTGAGATGGGACAAATATGGATTTCAATGAAACCCATGAATAGGACTTCCTGCTTTCAATGATGCAAAATGATGATTTTTACATCATTGAAAGCAGGAAGTCCAACATTGAAATCCGTATTTCTCCCATCTCAAGGCAAACTGAGGGAATGATGCACGACCATTCAAAAACATGACTGGTTTTCTAAAGATACAAAGCTTAATGCTAATCGGTGAAGCGTCCCTTTAAGTACAGTTCTTAAAAAGCACTTCTACTCAAGTCATTTTTTTGATAGAGCACTTGTACTTTTACTCAAGTCTAGATCTCTAGCAAGGAGGTAACCAATTTCTTTAAAACGAATAAAAATGGTCATACTCATACCTCTAACATTAATGTTACATAGTACGCCGGGGACGGAAACTTTTTCATCTAATCCTACTGTGGCAAGTGGTAGTTTTAAGGTATTGCAGACTACGCCACGATGGGACTTGCACCCAAAGATATAGATGTAATTCAGAATCAGTATCCTTAACTCTAAGGCACTCAGGTTCGTTAATCTGACAGAGACATGGTTCCATAAAGAAATAATTTATTTTTCACACACAAATTCACATCCATATAAAACAGTGAGACTGTACTGATGCTTACCGGTGGGAGGGCAGTGCTAAGGGACGAGTATCCGAATTGGGCACACAACCACACGTGCTGGATCACACACACACACACACACACACACACACACACACACACACACACACACACACACACACACATGCGCTTGGTTGACCCGCCTCCTTTAAGTTTTACAGACTAAAAGTCACTAAAAGTCACTGAAAAGTCATGAAGAGGAAAAACCATGTAGAAGTTGCACCTGACTATAAGTCACATCCACTAGTGCTCATATATGGATTGTATATTTAGTATATGTAGGGAATTTGTATATTTATACTTCGAATTTCGTTACAGCATTTACAGTCCCCTCCAAAAGTATTGGAACACATGCTAAAGTTGACTATATAAAATCATCTTTTGGAAATTGATCTTAATGAAAAAATGAGGAAATATTCAACCTTTAAGGACATACATTTACTTTGTGAATGAATAATGTATTGTAAATAAATACATGTTTTCCTTAAAATACAGGGGTCATACGTATGGGAACGCATATAACCTTATGTGTTAAAATTCCCATAGAGGCTATAGCTGATTTTTGTTTTATTTTTAAAATGCCAGTTATTTCATGTATCCAGGACACTATGCTCTCTGATACAGTCCCCTTGGTCTTTGGAATTAAAATAACCCCACATCAACACATAGGCCTACCCTTCACCATACCAAGAGATTGGCATGGTTTTATTTAAATTAGCCTATTAGCTGGTTTCATTCTCATTGAGTTCAGTGCAATTAAATTGGCTATAATGTTAGAGCTACTGGTGGTTGTAGTGTAGGCAAAGGTCCTGTATTATTTTTTACTTCAGCTTTGTTAATAGGCTTATTCATATTCATCGAGTTAGTGTGACTTCAAATGTCATATAAGAATGGTAAGAGTTGAGCTGAGTTGTTTCAATATAAGGTAATGTTTAGCTTGCCGTAGCCAGACTCAAGTTCTGATGAGAATCAAAATTCTTATCAGTCTGGTAGCACGTCATTTGGATTTGATTATGGGGCACGTTTCAACCTAACTTGAAAGCCCCACCTAAATTGATCATGCCCCACAGTTTGAGGATGTCAAATGCCGTAATTGCTGTTTTTTTTCTGTTCGAGCTGTCAATATCTTCGAATATATCTTCAATATATCAAACGAAATGGAAGGATTTAACCACCTCACTTCTCCAGTGGCAGCAGTTTTGTTGTGAACCAAATCAACTCAAGTGCGCTCAGGTGACAAAATAAATACATGAGTAAATGACACCAACACTGTAGGTGTTGTGATGAATTTATGTGTTTTGTTAAGTTTAAGCATGTTTTATTAATGACTCTTTTGATGAAACATTTGATTAATTTTCTTGGTATGGATCATACTGTACCTATGATGCGGTGATGTTATGAATAAAATGTGTTTTGATTTTAAAATTCACTATATTTGTGACATAATTTAATGGGGAGCACTGTGCCATTCCTAGCTGTACTCATTGTGTAAGAATTACAAGAAGTACCGGCAATCAGGGGTTTTTTTGCCTCACTTTAACTCTCAACTCTGACGATGAGAGATTCCATTCACTATAGCCTGCTAAGCTAAGCTAGTGGTGGAGCTGCCGGACTAAGACAATGTATGCACGGAGACAATATGCTTTTCTAACTCTAGGGGAGATGGTGAATAACCCAATTTCATAAAACGGTGGTGTGTTCCTTTAAGACATGTAATTAAAAAAACAGATATAAAATAAAAGAAATAGCCTACATAACTGTATAATGAGCAAGATACGCAAGATGGAACCAACAAATTACAAATGCAGTGCCATCTGAGGTCCAAAAGACCACGGCCATCCAATATATATATATGTTCAACCCTGTCCCTTGCTTTAAAGATTTCTCTGGCTTCTCTGAAAATGTTAATGATATTAAGTACTGTAGATGATGGAATCCCAAAATCCATCTCAATGTCATGTTCAGAAACATTATTCTTAGAGTAGGCTACATTGTTTCATTATCTGCCCACACAGGGTTCCTCCTTTTCCTGTCTATTGCAGCCTTTTGTTGCCCCCATCCCAACTTTTTGTGGCATCAAGTTCTTCAAAATAAACTGTCTGCACACTTCAGTCTAGGCTGCCTATTAAAATTGCAATAAGGACTGAAGTGTGCAGACAGTTTATTTTCAAGATTCTTAGTTTTTGTTTGTCTGGCACCTTCTTATGTGAGTGCGGTGTAACTCCTCCAAAACTGGCATCAAGTTCAAAATGTGCTCATATTTTCCATGAAATAGTCAAATTTGTCATTTGATATGTTGCCCATATCCTTTATTCAGCTAAATGTGGGTTTACAAGATTTGCTGAGGATCACATTCTGTTTTCATTTAAATTGTGCACAGTGTCCTAACTTTTTTGGATACACAGCAAATACACATAAAGTCTTGCCCATTCTCACGTCATTCTGGTTATTCAATGTCACATCACTAGAGCAGCACACATAACTCGGCTGGCATGTTATACTGATTAAATGTGTACATGTACACTTGGGGATCAATAAAGTATCTATCTATCTATCTATCTATCTATCAGGGTGTTGCCTGTATCTGCAGTGCTGATGGTAAATAGTGATAAACAAATGCAGAGGTGACAGTGGGCAGATTCTGCTGAAGAAATACATGAATGTCACTGCCAAACAGTCTGCCATTTAGTGTGCTATGGTGTCACACAGCCTGCATTAAGGAGAATGTTTTGAGAGCAAGTTGTTTTGTTATCCCATCTCGATCTCCTAACTGTCACTCAGATAACCAAAGCTTTGTTTTCATAAACATTTTAGCTGCTTACACACTATGAGTTATTTTGAAGGATAATGAACATATAATTACTATTTGTTTGAATGCCATTTGGTCATAATACATAAATACATACATGTTATCTATCAATGTAGCCTACAGGAGTTACTGGATTCAGTCGAATTACATTTTTTTCTGAATGCTAAAGCACTAATCGTGATTCTTGTAGCAAAATTTCTAAAACTATTAATACATATAGCAAAACCACTCACTGAGTTTGCATAACTAAAAGCACAAACACTGCTTTGAACTCAGTTTGCAATTTTGTAACACACACTTTGCAAAACAGTGGGCCCAAAGCCATCGATATCTCAAAGTTGCGACACTAGTTGACTCCCGTGAACAAACAATGGCGGCACTTCCGAGAACTATTCCATTGAGAATGAATGAATATAATACGACTTTTCTACATGACTTATAGTCGTGTGCATAATAATGCATTTTCATTGAGTAATGTATATGTATGTGGAAATGCAGTTTATAGTAATTTTCATCGAGTATTCACCGTAAATATTAATGCGATCGCTGCTGTCAATCCCGTAGTAAACCAGGGACCGAGGGAACTACTGAGTCTACCCACTAACCACGTGACCGCTCTAATCTGGCTTTAACATGGAAGTCAACGGCTGTCGCAACTTTGAGATATCGATGGCTTTGAGTGGGCCTAATTCACTACGCAACACTCTTTTTGCGGAACTTTAAACACAACTCACTGCTTACTCAATTACCAAATTTCCAACACACTCCTTGCAAAATCATACACATGTATGGCTATCATTAACACTATTTTGCCAACTGTCTGGCACATTTTCACATGTGAAAACTGTTTTAGATCATTAGTTAACTTTGCAATCAGCCTAAGCAGTGTAAATAAGGCACAGGTAAGATATCCGTGTGGAGTACAATGGAAGGAGCAGGAAGAGTGAGAATTAGAGGAGGCCTAGGAAGAGGACGTGGAGGTGAAGGAGCGAGAGGGAGAGGACGACAAGGACAAGGAGCCCGGTGCCTTGGACAGGAGGACATTGCATGCAATGTACTGTAGATGAAATTTTGTGGCCGTACCCACTACCCATAGAGATGTCATGATGTAGACAGATTTTTTTTTTGTCTCAGTGAAATTACTATTTTGTGTTTTGACTTTGTATTTGTTTTGATGAGTGTGAACACCAATACTTGAAGTTTGGATTCCTATATGTTTACACAACTAGGCTAGACAAAAGTATGACCTCAAACTGACATACTGTAGCCTACCTTGTGCACAGAGAAACCAAAAGCCAGATGTGTCTTGTATTCATACCATCAGTGTGTAGTTGACACAATGTGTCCTTAGTAGATGATGGCTTGTGTTTACTGATTGATACAGAAACACCATTTTTACAAAGGTGTGATGAGTTAATCACACTGTGTTCGCTTTTGCAAGAGAACTACAATGTTTTGATAATTTGGTGAAAGGTTTTGCTATTTGTGTGTAGAGTTTTGCAAAAATAGCCAATAGTTACAAAAATAGTGCTTAACCAATCAGAAAAAACTGTAATGCCCCTCGCTTCTTTTCAATGTGACTGTAGGCCTATCAGTGATGTTGATTCGGATGAAAAATAACTTTTAGGCTAGGCCTATAGGCCTATGCTTTCAAATATCATGAAGATTTGAAATGAAATGAAATAAAATAAAACAAAATAAAGGCTAGCCTATTTTAGACGTTTTCAGGAAACAAAGACGTGGCAACTTGACATCGCATGCATTACACGCCCTCTAGACCAGACGATAAATATTCGGAAAACACGGAAGTGTGAAAATCAATTGTTGACTTGGCGTGAACAGGTAAGATAATATCTACAAAATCCATTCTGACGGAATACTAATTTTCACACTTCGAATGTTAGCCTACATGTTGTGTAAACTATGAAGAGGTTTAGCCTTTAACCAGAATACTTAATCTGGTTCTTCTGCAGTCTCGGGAAAGAGCAAAGGAATAGCCTACAAAATAGACACGTTAGCATAGACCAAGACCCTCCGTCTATGATAAGTAGGCTATTTGTGGAAACATGAAGATATATTCAACATATCAATACATTACACAGCCTAGCATTAAAAACGACCACACACAGCTGGGGTTTACCGCAGAGCTCTGGCCACTCAACTTCAAAATTGGTAAATCGAAACTCAGGCGTAACGGTGGTTCACCTATTATTAGATCATATCCTACAGTATTTTTTTTTCTAATGTGGAATTTTCCGTCAAGGATTCTCGGGAGACTGAAAGACCGGGGTGCATGAAACGTCGTGGTCGTTTTGATCCATCGCCCCCCGGCCGGACTGGACCCCCGAAAGGAGGTGCGGAAACGTTTTCGGTGAATATCTCGAGAACCGTAGGGAGGACCACCTTTACACTGCATACGCATGCACAAACACATAGGCCTACAGCACATGCACACACATGCAGGCACACACACACACACACACACACACACACACACTCACTCACTCACTCACTCACTCACTCACTCACTCACTCACTCACTCACTCACTCACACACACACACACACATGCAGGCACACACATGCAGGCACGCACACACGCTCGCTCGCTCACTCACTCACTCACACACACACACACACACACACACACACACACACACACACACACACACACACACACACACACACACACAGGTACGCACACACTCACACATAGCCTACACACACTTGCATAAACACACACACTCACACACAGTAGACAGACAGGCATAAGCACGCACAAACGCACCTGCACGCACACACACACATTAAAAAGTACACGCACACATGCACAAACACACCCACACGCATGCACACACACACACACACACACACAGCCCCGCACACGCAAACATGCCTACGCGCACACACGCACAAATACACACACACACACACTCTCACAAGTGAATATATACACACACGCGCAGGCAAGCAGACAGACACACACACACACACACTCACACACACACTCACACACACACACACACACACACACACACACACACATACACACACACACACACACACACACACACATCCCTTTACCCCCACCACACACGCCAAAACTCACTGACAGAGAAGCACACATACACAAAAGCAAGCACACACATGGACACACTAATTTACATACATAAAAGTTGCAGCAGGAGATGGAGTAGGAGATGGAAAGAAATTTGACAAATGTGATTCATTTGTGCGGACAGAATGTGCAGGACTGCGCAGCGGTCATATTTTGTACCGCTTTGTGGTACATCTAGTTTCTCCAGCTACGGTGCTGAAATGAAAATGTGAAAAATGACCCCCTAAAATGAAGACTTCTGGCGGATTTTGTGGAATGAAATTGACAGATCAGAATTCAGATTTTCTCATTCAATTTGTCCATGTGTTAAATGCCGGAAGTTGTAATCAAGCCATGGTAGGGGGCTCCGTGGGCAATTTTAAATATTTAAACGCCCACATTCATCAGTCTGGTGACTTTGAAAATAAATTCAGATGTTAGACTTACTTTTTATCTATGGATGAAAATATTTCTGCTGTATCCTAAACTATTTTGCACTTCAGAATTTTACAGAGGTGGAATAGTTTTGATAGGCCTAACTGCATTAAGTTCACAACCATAGTTTCACAGTTCATAAATAGTCCAACAGTGTAGGCTATATTTCTGGGCTGTATGTGATTATGTTTACATATATCAGGCTTTATAAAGTGGGATGTCTGGAATGATAATAATAATAATAATCTTTATTTATAGAGCGCTTTTCTAAACAGTTACAAAGTGCTTTACATGCACAAAAGAATAAACAGAACCAAAACAAATCAAAAATTAAATGTAAATCAAATATCAACATTGGTAAAAATAAAGGAAATCTTTTTAAAAACTCTTTAAATGCTTTACAGTATACAGTACATATGTTTAAAGAGTAACTGCATCCTAAAATATGTTTTTTGAGCTGTTGATTGATTGAAAATACTCATAAGTGGTGAACTACACTATTACCAGGGTTAATATTGACAAAAATCGCGTTTCCCGACAAAACTAACATTTCGTATGATTTTGTATTGGAGATATAGCTCTCCGCGCCATCTACAGGTTGAAACATGCCATGGCATTTTGGTCCAAAATGCTATTGAAATGCTGACGAAGTCCTGTACTTCTCGTCCAACACTACGTCACCGGGTCGTTACAAATTAGGAATGAAACGCCCCAACACCAGCTGCCCTGATTAGCCTACAGTACCTGTGATAAGGCATTTTCAAAGCCTTTTTCAGAAATGTGAAGTGGGTGGAGTTATGGGGTGAAGTTACTCTTTAAGGAATCTGGCCTTAGAAGAACCATGATGGTGGGATACTCTATGGCTAAGTAATTTGCGAAAATGTTTGTACTGACATAATAATAGTTTAGGCTACTTTTAAATACAATTTCAACCATAAATTGGAGACCTTGCAAAAATGCAATTTCAAAACCTGATTACTCAGGAACAGGCTCTTGTACAGAGACATGCTTTACATCTTCATATTCGGTAAGGTCTGCTGTTTATTGTGGTATACAGTTTGTTATGTGTCTAATGAAGAATCCATTAGAGATGTTTACATTTCATGCTGTGTGACATTTGTGTGACGAGTAGGCTACTCCGTGAGAAATGTAGACTAGTTTAACCTGGACTAAAGTTTTCACTGGGGCACAGTAAACTGAATCGTTTGGCTATGGAATGTTGCCAGGCTGTAGCCGTAATGTTAGAGTAGCCTACTGCCAGAGCCTGTCTACGGAGAGCCTGGCCACTCCCTATTAAAGGTGTAGTAGGCCAGAGCCTGGCCACTCCCTATTAAAGGTGTAGTAGACAAGATGTTTTTGATCATATTCACTGAAACCAACAGTATGATCCAACTGAACAACATGAATCAACCTGTTTAAGAAAAAAATCTGCGCTTCTACCTCCACCTAGAGCCTGTTATTTGTTTTGCAAAAAGGTCCAATTCTGGTCCAGTAAGGGCAAGGCTGTATCTTGGCAGATCTGAATGTCAATCACAGTTTGTGCGATCACTAACAAGCACAAACTCGATGGGAGGGGCATGAGAATTGTATGCATTCAAATTGTTGGCTATCCCCTCAATCTGCCAGATTTACCAACTGCAGCTTTACGTCCTATTGTATCAAATTGTGGAGTTCCACTGGAGGTGATTGCCATGAGAGCAGAATGAGTCTATGGAGCTAGATGGCTAAATTTGTCTCTTTCACAGAGTGGAACTGCAACCAGTTCATAAGCCCGGAGTTTGCAGAGAGTGGAAGTTTTCCCCTTATTAGACATTCTCTGCTACAGCCTAGGGCTAGGCTACGTCAGAATAGTGGTGGGGGGGGGGGGGGGGGAAACGATTCTGTTCAGTATCGCAATATTTTGTGCATGCAATTATATCGATACTAGCAGCTCAAAGTATCACAATACATAATTATAGTTTTCAACAAAAAGTGAATAGTAAGGACCTTGACATGCACCTTGCCATTGCAAAGTGAGTTGAACAGTGTTATTTTCCTAATTTTTTGTAATGCCTTCGAATAATATGGGAGACATGAATAGCAATATATCGCAGAATCGAATTGCAATACTTGTATCACAATACGGTAAGAATCGCAATAATATTGAATTGTGGCCCAAATATCGCAATAGTATCGAATCGTCATTTTTTTGCCAATTCCCACCCCTACATATGGGCTGCTGCATGCTTGTCTTGACTTGATGCACTTAACTTAGTCAAGACTTTCAGAAAACAATTTCAACGATGACGTTGGCTGTTGTGCTTTTTCAATGTGCTCGGAGGCCTGTCATGACATTAGGCTACTGTTCATGTGAAGATTTTGCTGTAGAGCTGAAAATCCAGCGGCGGCGCTGCTGAATATATCATAGGGGAAACTGCTATTGATCACCTGTTTGAAGGCATCCATTGTTTTGCGTGATTTTTTGTTCAAACAGATAAGTCACAGTCAGCTTTGTTCACAGTGTGTCATCATGAGCAAGAGGAAGGGTGGAGACGACAATTGCCAGTTTTCTGTGCAGCTTCAGAAAAGAAGAAATGTAAGTTGAGAGCATTGACAAAATGAGATCTTGCAATAGAGCAAATCCAAACCAAATGTCCTGAACGCCCACATCATTGTCGGCGGGGTAAATTTGGGCTGGCTTCCCTTCAGCCTACATTTTGCCATTCAGATCTGAAATGGTAATACATTTGTGAACAGAAAGAAACTTATGGAAATACACTTGTTTAATGATGTCTTTCATGTTCCCTCCAGTCCACTGCAAGACAAGAGGGAGATGGAGAAAGGGAGCATGATGACATCAGTTGTGTAGGGGAAACAGATGACATGGAGGTGAGTGGGAAAAGGAGCAAGTATGTAAGGGATAATGATTAATTGAATCTCACTTGTACCAAGGGTTGTTACATTTGCATACACAATTAGTTGGCTATTATTATTAATAATTATTATTATTGCTATATATGTATATATTTTTATTTTATTTTATTCTGACAGACACAGAATAGTTTGTAGAGCAACTTCTTTCACCTACACATCAACTCAATTCTCCGCTTAGTCTATTAAACAGTTCTGTATTGACAGTGAAATTGATACTGCTAAGCGACCTGGGCCTTTCTATTGTGCTTTGCCTGACAGTTAGGCTACTCTCAGTAAAACTAGTGGCAAGTGAATAAGTTATCAACAGGAAACTAGTAACTACTTTGACTTTGAAAGGTGTGTACATTAGTTTGTGTGAAATGTACAGTATAAAAGGTAGCAAATTATAAGCATTGTACATGTTGGTTCTTTATTTTCTCCCCCTTTCTCACATTCTCCCTCCAACCAGGACTCCGCATTTGACAACAAGCTACTAATGGCCGATTCCAAGTCCAGTGAGTCGGCCATTATGGCTCAGACTGGACCTCTCCAACCCACCATTACGGAGACTGGACCTCTCCAATCCACCATTACGGCTCATACGGGTGGAGTTGCAGTCTTACCTCAACTACATTCTTGCCACATTGAAGGATCGGTCAACATCAACGTCAGCACATGCTCAGCTCCTGTGCTAAAATCAGGTCTTAATTCACGCTTCATATCTTTCAGTTGTATACCTGCATGTTACCCTACCACATGAAAGACATCTGATCTGATCTTGTAGCCATTTAGAAGTTAAAGGATGCAAAAGTTACAAGTTGTTCTTAACTTCAAAGGAATAATAACACTGTTTAACACTTTTGGGATGCTGAGCACTTTTATTAGCGTGTGTGTAACTGTATCTGTTGTTATTGACACTTGTCTCTCCACAACTCTACTACCACCCATAGAGAGCAACGGTGTTCAGGAGTCATCCGCCAGCAGCACTACTACGAACACAGGTGATTAGAAATGCACCTGAATATACTGTATATCTTCAATGCGTATGCAAAAACAATGTATGCACTTCAACACACTTGTTTGTACTGGCCAAAACAGCTCAATATCGTATGGGCAGTAAATCATGTCATTCTTCTAAATCTATACCATATCCTCATTGTGGAAATATTATATACCATGAAAGTTAGTAAGCTCATAGCGCTCTAAACTTATATTAATGATTCAAATGATTTCCCTACTTTCAGAACACTTTCGCTAATATTAATATCAATGATGCCTTTCTTCAAACAGATATCAAAACACTATCTGAAAAACAGAAATTGAAACTGAAGAAGAAGTTTCAGAGAATTGTCGAAGGCGTCACAAAGAAAGGAACCTCAACTTTGCTCAATGATATTTACACAAAGCTCTACATCATTCAGGGCGAGAGGGAGGGAATAAACCAGGAACATGAGGTTTTGGACCTCGACAGTGTGTCCAAATCACAAACATCTGAGGACATTTCAATCAAACTCAATGATATTTTCAAATGTTTACCTGATGAAAATGAAGATTTTCGAGTTGTCCTAACTAAAGGAATTGCTGGTATTGGGAAAACCGTTTCAGTGCACAAATTTCTTCTTGACTGGGCAGAAGAGAAAGCCAACCAGGATGTGGACCTCATGATTGTGCTTCCCTTTAGAGATCTGAACACAATGATTGAAGATGATGAAGGGTACAGTCTTCAAGAGCTACTGGAGGAGTTCTGTTCTGAACTTAAGGATGTCAAAGACCCAAAGACCTATGAAAACTGCAGCATTTTGTTCATCTTTGATGGTCTGGATGAAAGTCGTCTTCCTCTTGACTTCCATAAAAACAAGAGGGTGTCTAAGGTCACAAAAAAGTGTTCAGTGGATGAGCTGATTACAAATCTCATACAATCTGATCGTCTTTTGCCATCTGCACGTATTTGGATAACTTCTCGACCGGCAGCCATCCACAAAGTCAGCAACTGGACACAAACAACACATCGTTTGACTGAGATACAAGGATTCAGTAACCCACAGAAGGAGGAGTATTTCAGGAAGAAAATTACTGATCCGATTTTGGCCGATAGGGTTATATCCCATATCAAAACATCAAGAAGCCTCTACATCATGTGTCACATTCCAGTCTTCTGTTGGATTTCAGCAACGGTGTTTTCTATTCCCAATATATTGGACACTGCTCGTGAAAAGATCCCTACCTCCCTGACTTCAATGTACACCCGATTTCTTCTTCATCAGATGCAGAAGAAGGATGAGAAGTACTATGGCAAACACAATATGGTATCACTGTCTGAGAAAGACATGAAGATAATCCTCAAATTGGGTAAGCTGGCCTTTGAAAACTTAGAGAAACAAAATCTGGTGTTTTCAGAGAGTGACCTGAGCAAGCATGACATCGACGTCACTGATGCCTCGATACAATCAGGGGTCTTTACCGAAATTTTTAAGGAGGAGGATCCCATCATTCGAGATAAGTGGTACAGTTTTATCCATCTCACCATACAGGAATATCTTGCAGCGTTTTATGTGTCTATTCGTTTGCATCTGAAGGATTTTTCTCATTTTCAATAAAAAGAACACGACCAAATTCCCAAGTCATGTATGACTATGTCACTGATTGGTGGGTTGAAAAGAGGGACACGGACAATGAGGATGAAGATTTTAACTCCGATG